>NC_067301.1:5227500-5535000 GCF_020740795.1 Apus apus
GCCTCAAGGCTCTATGACCCAGGAAGAGCTCATGGTGTCGATGGTGACTGGACTGGCCTCACTAACTTCCCGAACTTCCATGGGGATCATCGTGGTCGGAGGCGTGGTGAGTTGGCAATCTGAGCACCACTGCCATGCACAAAGTTGGAGCACTGACTTGAAAAGTGCTTGCACTGCCCAGTGCTGTAGATGTTTGCTGTCCACAGAGAGTGAAATATTTTCTCCTTTTGATCTTTCATTGTGTATAAATATTGAGCTATTTTACATAATAGGCTTGGAGCCAGGGTTGTTGTGAAGATAACTCTTTGAGTATGTTACAAAAGTGCTAGTCTCTGATTCTGTTGTGAGAATAAAAGAAAATCTGGTGAGGTTTTTTTGCCCATTTACAGGGGAATCGGGACAGAAATATCTTCCTTCCTGGAAGAAGAGGACAGCACTTAATTTTTAGATACGATGCCTAATTTATTTCAGAGAAAATCAGCACTTCTCATTTTGAAAATAATAACTGGTTTGAATCTCAAATCTCCCCAGACTGTGGAGGCATAAGAGATCTAACTCAGGTTGCATGGTAACTCTGGCTCCCATTGCAGGAAGAATCTAAGTTTCTGTAGTGCCAGTTCATACCTACCTGCTGTTGTAGTGTGTCACGGTGTCCAGGGGTGGGTGATTTCTGAAAGGGGAGATGGTTGCTTTAAAAAGTCTTTCACTTTGGAAACAGAGCTTCTGTGAACCAAAGTTATCTTGCACTTGCAATATAATTTAAATGTGCTGGAAGGATTAACCCACCCCCCAGCAGTTTAGGTTGGGTATTTTATTGTTTAGACCAGACATTGGTAGGAAGCTGTCAGACACCACTTGCAAGTCAATGTTATCTATCTAGCTCATTTTTATGTGCCTAGAATATAAATAAATGCTTTATGCTAACTCCTAAAAATGGTGCACAATGTTTAGGTTATGGCTGTCATTTGGCTTTCCTTGTGCTTTTTTTAGGTCTGGAAGGCTGTGGGTTGGAGGCTGATTGCTCTCTCGTTTGGCCTTTATGGGCTCCTTTACGTGTACGAGCGCCTCACCTGGACCACCAAAGCAAAAGAGCGCGCTTTCAAACGGCAGTTCGTGGAGTACGCCGGGGAGAAGCTGCAGCTCATTGTCAGCTACACAGGTTCCAACTGCAGCCACCAAGTCCAACAGTGAGTTGCTTATATTCAGCTAAAACTTGATCTAAAATCTGTTGTTTGGGGCTTTTTATTTTAATTCCTCACTAAAACAAAGTAAGTCTACATACTGCATTCCAGATTTAAAAGTGCGGAAGTGAGCATATTTTAAAGTAATATTACGCTTTTTGGAATCACTGAGCTAATGTTTAGGTGATGTTAAACTTTAGTCTTAGTGTACTTCTGCCTCTCAGAGTTGCTTTGATGTAGCATTCTTGTGCAGAAGTGGAAAGATGAGCATCTAAGCAACATCATCACTATACATCAAAAGGGTTTAATTCCTTGCATTTGCTGCTCGATCTGACTCTTCCTCGTATCCAACTGTTCTCCTTGTTTTATAGAGAGCTTGCTGGAACATTTGCTCATTTGTGTCAGCAAGTGGATGTCACACGGGAGAATCTTGAGCAGGAAATTTCTGCCATGAATAAAAAAATTGAAATTCTGGATTCACTGCAGAGCAAAGCGAAACTGCTCAGGTGAGATTTTTTTTTTGTTCCATATACACAGACATTTGCATACAACTGTTTTTCATGAGATTGCCCCAAGAATTTCAGGTTAGGGTGTATCTTTGAGTGCAGTGCTTCTTCCATTGTGGTGTTTGATGTGCAGACATCAGCATCTTTCCCTATTAAGTGGTGTTCCCTTTCACTATGTACTTTCTGATGTACTGTTTACAGTCATTTAAATCTTCCATCTCACAAAACACCTTTACCACTCTTGTTTGTGGTTTGTTTGGAATTACAGTTCCTTTCCATTTATCAAAACATACAGTCCTCTACTACAAACTCCTTCAGACTAGTATAAAATTATGCAAAAAGTCACACCCACACACCCACACCCACACACCCTTTGTACATAGTTGGCTGATGATTTTCTTCACCCTGCAAAGGCTGTCGGGAAGAATTTTTCAAAACATTCCTTATCTCAATGGGAAGCTGTGACTAAGGTTTCAGCTTGAATCTGAGAGCCTAGGGACTGTCAGCAGGCAAATGTTCCTGACCTGAGGAAGGGCAAGGAATGGCAGCAGCATTTTGGAATGGACTTGTAACACTCCTCTCCATGCCTTTTTCTTCACTCAATTCAGTCATGCTTCTTTCAGGTTGGCTTGAGAAGAGTTATTTTACTCACTTAATGGAGACTTTCTGTCCTTGCAGGAATAAAGCAGGTTGGCTTGACAGTGAACTCAACATGTTCACGCATCAATACCTGCAGCAAAGCAGATAGTGTGGAAAGAAGAGAAAACCAACACTGTTTCCTGTCAGTGCTCTCTTAATTACTGCAGAGAACATGGTGGGTGATGGAATTCCCTCAAGGGAACGAGCAAGAGCCTATTGCTACGTTTCCAGTGTTGTGTGAACAATAGGATTCTGCTTCCCTGTTTGTGTCCCACCTCTAAACACTAGCTGTTTATAACTCCTCTTTTTCCTCCTTGTGAGACCTGGCTACTTCAGAAGGAATGTGTGCTTCATACATTTACAGGGGGCTTTTTAAAGCAAAACCAAATACAGTAACAAATCTAAAACAAATGTTTGTCAGGTTAAAAGTTATTCTGACATGTCCTTATGGAGTCATTCATTTTGCTACGTGGTGACAACTTTTGACTTCCAAGCCCCAGGTTTATGTATGTGTGACAAGCAGCCATTTGCCTAAAGACAGATCCCACACACACAGATGTAATGGTATCACAATGCATTTATAGCCTATGCAGGCCTATCCCCTAGGTTAATACTCTGTTACTATAGGCCAGGACAGAAATCACCGTGGCCCTTCATAGGAAGATTTATTACTGTCAGTTTGTTTAAACCTATGAACAAAACATAGTTCTCTTCTGGAGCAAAAGGGACTAAGATTTTGCTTTGGTAAGCTTACTGTCTTTGGAATTAGTTTCTTCCTCTTAAGAGCACTTCAATAATGCAGTCTGGCCTGTTTCATGTCATGGACAAAGACAAGTAGCTCCTGTGAAGGGGATAGTGCTGATAATCTGGCATCTTGTTGAGGAAGAGAAATAGGAAAGAGAAGCTAGTTGACAGAAGAATGTGATGAACTGTTTTATGAGATAAATTGATGAGTGTGGGGTTTTTTTTGGAAATGCACAGCTATGTTTCTAGAAGCAGGCCTCTGGAATTCCATTACCACTATTTGTCCACAAGAACAGCATGTGGATTACAAGCTGGAAGAGATTTTGCTCATGTAGAGTTCCCATAGAATTTTGCAGTCTGTAGTAATATGATTTGATGTTGTTCCTCTTCTAAGTATGAGAATGAGCTGGTAAGTGCAGCTCTTGTGGGGCAGGGAGAGAGACTTGCCCCTTGTGTTTCATGCCAGGGCAAGAGTGGATTAAGGCAACTTGTTTTTTCAAAGATGTTCTGTATTTGCAAATGGATGAAATTAATTGTTGAGTTTTGCCCTAAAGCCATTTTGAATTTGGAGTTTAAGATTTGAGAATTGTTAAGGACTTCAGTCTGTTCCATTTGGAGAAATTACCACTGATTTCAGTAGTAAGAGGATTAGGTTCCTATGTTGCAAAGTTTCTTTTCCACTTAGTGGGTCAATATTTTGCTATCTTTTGGGTACAACCTTTCTGTTCCCCACAAAATATCTGAGGAATCCAGAATCAGATCCTGTATTCCTGAGGTTAGTGACAACCTAAATCTGTTCAGCACCAAACTTCAGAGAACATGGGCTATCTTTGAGCAGGTCCCAGCTGAATTCTCAACTACTAACAGTGATTTGTTTTTTTTCCTGTTGACAATGAGACTTTCCACTTGAAAATGGTATCAGCTGCCTTGGGATTTCTTGTTCATGCTCAGGTGTGAACATGTGCATGTGACAAGTCCCCTGTTTTATGTGTCACAGAAGTTCCAGAAAGAAGCCTGACTTGTGAGTAGTAAAAATAGTGAAATACCAGTAAGTACTTTAGGCTATTCTAAGATCTGCAGTAAGACTTGAAGTATCTTGATAATGTAGGAGCGGGTAGTGAGACTCTTGTTATGTCCCCAGAATGCAGGAAGCAAAGCAAACTTTTCACTTCATTAGCTTTGCATCCAACCCAAACTTGAAAAGCCGTTTTCATCAGAGGGCTTCACTGGTCTTGGTTGGTTTCTTCAGGCAACCACCAGAACTTAAAGCTTGGATCAGATCTGAGAATGAGGAAGTAAAATTTTGAGTCTTTGCCTTTGGAAATGTGATCTCTAGGCTTGTGGTGAAGTATACTGGAGTAAGTGGAATCATCTACTGTTACCCTGCTGCAGGTACTATGTGAATAAATTCAGATCTCTAGTTTCTCAGGCTATCACATACACATTTATAATAGGCTATATATTAACACTATTGAGTTAAAGCATTAAGCTCATCCCTAATACACCAGGAAATTGTCAGTTCCAGGTAGAGGGAGATGATTAAGTATTGCTGCTCAGCAGCTCTGGGCTACCTGAAATGCTGACCTTGCTTTTGAAGCCACGTGCTGTTAGCATCCCTTCAGTGGGCCTTTAAGGGAAATGGGACACATGAGCTTGTCTCTAAGCCAGTGACCTGTAAAGGGAAAAGAGATTGATGGGTTCTTAGAATCTGGTGTGTTGCCAATGTGTGTGTTTCTGATACTGTTCAGATTTTGGTGATAGAGGCATTCTCACGGTAATGCTGAAACCTATACAACAGGGAAAAGAACCACTTGATTTTTTTAAGAAGCAAAACTGTTAACATGGCAGGAAAAAGTTTTTATCTATGTGTGTAACCCTTGTCCCTAGAAGCCCAAGTGATAGAGAATCAATCTTTTGAGAGGCCTATGAGCTGGATTCCTCTTAAAGAAAACATAGCTGTACTTCTTTAATTCAGAGTGGTGGAGGAATGAACACTATCAACAAGGAGGCTGTTCTCTGCTTTTCATAAACACAGAAAACTAATCCTTAGGTTGGGTCATTCCAAACCAATCTTTCCCAAACTCTTTTTAAAGAAGGTCAGCTAAAGGCACTTTATCTTATTGCTGCTACTTATTTTTCTCATTTTGTTATGTTGATGGAGCTCTTCGAAATACTCTTACCAGTGAGTTTTCTTTCTGCTGTATTTAAGGTGATACATTTGCATGAATTATTCCTGTATCAATGCTGTAAACAGTGGAAACCAAATAAAAGTTAATTGGAAAACTATTTACCCCGATGTGTTCTCCATGTCGTGATACAGTCTTCAAGTGTAAGTATAATGTATTCAGATGATATGCTACTGTAAATTGCATGTTTGACAGTAGTGGCCTTTTATCTGCGTTTGTACTATGAAAATTAACAAGGAGACCAGTGATACTGAATTATCTGATAGAAAGTTAGAGATTCCTTCTGAAGTTACACTAAATCGATGGTATCGAATCAGTGATTTCTTGAGAATGTTGCAGGAAGTAACGGCCAGCAAATGCTGTGCTGGTAGACAGAACTTGTGAGTCAGTGTTCACAGTTGATTAGTTTGTGTTAGAAAAAGGCAGATTTTTCAGTGGTGAGTTTTCCAGGCAGCTCCCTTCTGGCTTCGGGGGGAGCTGGGGTGCGTGGTCCGTGCGGACAATGAGCTGAGGCGGTTCTCTGCACCTCAGAGGAGGCAGCTCGGGGCTGTGCCCTCCCCAGCAGCCGCCAGGGCTCCCCGGTCCTGCCGCGGCTGGGCCCGCCCCGCGGCTCCCGGCATGCGCGGGGCTGGCCGGGCCGGGGCCGCCCGGGGGAATCCCGGCGGCGGCGGGAGCGAAGGCGGGGATCCCCCGGCCCGGGATCGCGGGGCAACCGCCGGTTCGGAGCGCAGGTGGGCCTGAAAACGCGGTGTGGGCGGAGCGGTGCGGGGGGGTCTGAACGTCCGCAGCCCTGGAGCCGCTTGGCCCGGTGAGACTCGCCAGCTGCCCGGTTCCGGCGGCTGCCAGGCTGGCCTCTCGGAGAGGGAAGGAGAGTTTAACAATGCCCGGGGTCATCTCCCCTTCCTCCTGGGCATGGGACCGCCCAACCAGCGCGTCTGCGCAGAAACAGCTCCCGGAAGTTCTGCTACCTTTCTTGCGGAGATGGGAGTTCTTGGCTCCCGAGACAACCATTATTTATTTTTAACTGCTAAGCTTATTTTTGTAAAGGTTTCAGACTAAAGCAGTTTCATAAGCTTGAGCCCCTGGGGTTGAGCCTGAAGGACTAACGGCTTCTTGTAGATTATGCTGAGTGGATCTCATCCGGTAAAACCCTTCCAGAAAGTCCCTTGACTAATGTTATTTTCAGAGTATTAACCTTCCAGCGAGCAATGATGAAAGGATGCAGTTAGCTTTGTCCTGTGAATATGGTGATAACTTCTGTTTTGTTCAAATTATCTCAAATTCAGTGCCTCAAGACTAGTATGTTTCTATGTTATGTCTGGTAGGGCACCTCTCACTTATTTTTTGTAACAAAACATGTTACAGTTCTTTGATTGTTAGCGCTGGTTATCATTCCATTGCTGTTATACACCATATGCATTGGATTCCTCATATCCCGTTGCCAAGGTAGCAGACAAAAACAGATCACATTAACTTTGGGGAAGGATTTAGGCATCCTTTGGAGCAAAAGGTCCCAGGGAACCACATAGTTTTCTGGGAACATAATTAATCACTAACCAAAACCAATGTGGGGGTTTGGGGTTAGAATTTTGTTTTGTTGTTATTTAAAAAAACCACCACCTTCCTGCAAATTTAGGACAGCTTGTGACCTTGTAAATGTGTTGAACAGTGTGACAGCCTTCCAGTCAAACTAAGTTTTAGTTATTTATTAGCTCCCTTTTCTTCCAATCTAATAAAAGGGCAATAACCCTTAGTGGTTAATGTGTGGGACTGGAACTGACTGAGCCCTGTTCTTGAGTCATAATTGAGCCTTTTGGAGTCATTCTGCTTGGGTAACATGGAGAACATTTTGATTTAATACTTATTTTGACTGTTCATTATTCATATTTTGAACTTAGGAGCATGCTGTTACTGTCACAACATAAATATTGATGCTTAAAAAGAACATTAAAGCAGAATTGCATAAAGTTGTCCTAAATATAAAATGGCTCTTATTTTGTTTTTTGATGTGACTTTTTTCATGTTTTCTGTTTCCTCTGCAAGAGTGTCTTGTCTGTTCAGTCAGCTACAAGCTTCTGGGTGCAAAATACCTGAGAGTACATCTGAGGGGAGAGAAGTATGCAGTGGTGGTAGTTCTTTGTGGTAAGAGTTTTGAGATCGGCTGATTTCTCAGGAGCTATGATCAACACTCCTGATGTTTGTAGAGTTGTAAGTGTTTTTTATGCATCTCCTGAATGCTTTTCTTAGTGCTTCCATTTATCTAGTTCACCCTTCCTCTGGCTTTACAGGAAAATGTTTTCATAGGATGGAGTTAGAGCACCTGAAGAGGCTGCGTCAGGCCAACCAGGACCTTCTACAAAGCCTCAGAACAAAGCAGGAGGAGATCAGAAAAAGACTTCCCAGCAAACCTCTCATTCCAGCGTCTCTCCATTATAGAGCAGCTACTTACAGATCTGTCCCCTTGCCCAAGAGAGGGGTATGTGTTGTGTCTGTGCTAAAACTGCTGGAAAAAAAAGGGGCCTTATATGATAGGCAGCAGGTCTGCCTGTGGAGTAGTGTGGTGAAGGAGATATATGGACATGGAGGAGCTGGAAGAAAGTGGAATGCAGATACAGAGTGTTAGAAAAGTAGCTAGATTTTTTTTTTTAACTGTTTATTGTGTGGTCTCCAGTATGTTATCTTTGCAAATGATTCAGAGATCAGTTCCTGCTTAAGAAATGTAGGTTTCTTAATCTAAGATAGGAATGAACCTATTATTTCTTCTAAGGACAAAAGGCTGAAAGTTTAGCACTTCCTCAAACTGGGAAAAGCTGCATTTAGCTGGAAGTGGATCCCTCTCTTATGTTTTCCAAACAATAATGTCTCTAATAATATAAGGATTTTGGGTTTTTTCCCCTGCAGGAATTTGAAGGGGTTAGCAGAGTAGATTAACAGGTTGATTTACTGAGTAAATGTCCTAATGAAAGGTATTTGTAGTCTGAGTGATGGTGTGTGTCTCTGTCCTTACGGAATGAAAAACAGGTCGATGTTGTGAAGTCTACAGCTGACCCTGCAATGTTGGTGTCTGTGGAACCTGGAGCTTATGCAGCCAGAGCAGCCCTCTCTTCATCTGTTAAACACAGGAGCGATGACAGAGGGGTGCAGCAACAAAAAGTGAAGACACAGGAAGCAGTAGGTTTGGATTCCAGCTTTCCTGGGAAAGAGAAGAACGTTGTGCCAGTGTCTGCAATCATTACATGTGGCAGGGAAACCTCTGGAGTGGATAAGGATGGCCATGCTCAAGGAAGTCTGGAGAAAGAACCTTTCCTTCTGGGACATGGAGAGAACAGAAAACAGCCCACTGTGCTACATGGTTTGCATGAGAAAAAACGGCTTGAGGGGCATCTGGACCCATCACTGAGCAGGATACAAAGTGAAGAGACCAGCAGGGAGCGCGTGGTCACTAGAGAGCCCATCAACCGTAAATCAGACTTGCTGACGTCTCAGTCCAAAGAGTTGAAGGTAAATGCTGGAAGCAAAGCTTTGCCCATTTTCGTAAGGATGGGGAGAAAGAGTCAGGAGAACATTACTTGCCCTGTTCCCGGTGTGTAAGTTGGAAGTTGGGGTCAGAACTATTCCCAGCCTTAGCAGCCAGGGGCTCTTGGCAGTCTGTTCCAGCCCTGCTTTCCTTAGCCCTTGAACCAAAGACAAGAGGTGCGGCACTTCGCTCTGAGACTCCTTGTCGTTTGCGTGTGATTTATGTGCTAGGGGAGAACATCCTGGTGCAGTGCTGCTTCTGCACAGCTTGTTCCTTGTATTGCCATTATCATCCTCTGGGGCAGCATGGGTGGCCTGGTGTTTGGGGATGTGTGGTGCAGGGAAGTCAGCATTTTGTTTAAAGCCCTGAAGAATACTGGGTCAGTCTTCTGCCTCCTGCTTCTGCTTTATGAATTGTGAAGACAAAGGGCTGGGGAGCAAACTACTGGTAGGCATAGATAGAATCTAGCCTCAAACTAAGCCACAGCTGTCCCATTTGAGCACCTGCCAGTTATCACCTAAGCTGTGCTTTTGCATATCCTGCTAGATATGTAGCAAGTCTATATGGATTGTTTTCTTTCCTGAAGGAAGCTGATCCTGTGACTTTCCAGTCTGACTCTGAAGAGTATCCCATACCTATGAGCACCTCGTCTGTGTGTCCTTTCTTGGGCTATGACTGGATTGCAGGTGAATCCTAATCCTGAAGCAAAGCTGTCAGCACAGTGTGGTAATAGAAGAGTTAAAACACAGCTTACAACCCCTGTAAGTTGAGCTGTGACAGAAGAACCTAGACATATACATAGACACAGATCTAGAGCTTATGTAGCAGGTTGCAGCAGAGGAGCTGCAGTTTTGTTAGAAGCTGTTCTCTGTCAAGGGCAGAGATGACTTGTGCTTCCCTGGAATGGTGAAGTGGCAGTGATGAGGGAATCTAGGCAGCAAATGGCAAAGCTGAGTGGGGTCAGTTGGGATACCAAGTAACTGAAATTATTGAATGCAATGAGGGACCCAAACCATATAGTAAATATCTGGCTGGACATGATGGTGTGCTCTTAGACCTTTGGTTGTTTTGACTGTTTTGCATTAGGCTTGCTTTGGTGCCTTCCCAAATTCAGTAAATCCTTGAATTGTTCTCTTTCCTTGGTGTTCTCAGGGCTCCTAGATACAAACTCTTTGGTAGCAGAAAAATCTGATCAATACTTTGCTGAGCTTCATGAGTTCCGACAGGCCAACAAAGAAGCATGTATTCATGAGCAGCACCTGGAGTAAGTGGACATGGGGGAAAAAGCAATTTATCCCTTTAGAGTAATGCAAAGTCTGATGGGAGTGGAAAATTGTCAGGGTGGCTTTGTAGGCCTTTATTTACCTCCTAGTCAGAAATAGATACTTGGAAAAGGTGGTGCTGTTCAGAGGGCCTGCCCTCCTGTCACTAACTGGTTTGTTTGTGTGTTTCTTTAGGCCCAGTGATCTGGATAACATAGTTCCTGAACAAGAACCAGCTTGGATACCTGGTTCCCATAAGTGTAAGACCAGATTTCTTCCTAATTAATTTCAGTGAACAAACAACTGAGCGGTCTTTGCCTGTTGTTCCAAGAGAGCTGCACAATCATGTGAGACAAGGAAGAAGGTGTTATTTTTAGCTGCAGCTTCTAAACCAGATCAAACTTGCTCCAAAGATTTTTGAGTCTTCTAGGAATCCTCTCTCAATTAGTGTCATCTTATTTTGTCAAGGTTTCTTGTAATTGGCTAACATTCTCTTTTTAAGTTGAAGAGGTTGAAGTTTTGGTTTTGCTTTTTAGGAACTTACTTGGGGACAGGAAATGTAAAAGGTACTTCAGGAAAAGCAGCTCTTTCTATAGAATGCACGTGTGGTAGAACACAACTTTGCTGACTGCTTTGAGGAACCTTCTGACCAACTAGAAATACCATGATGTTTCATTACTCTGTGGCAGGTGTTTATTGTTACCGATTAAACCGCCGCCTCTTCACTGTCCCTACGGACTCGGCATCAGCTTGCCCTGTGTGTAAGATCCCACGTACTCACCAGCCCTTGGAAACACTGGAAGAGCCAGTCTATGTCAGGTAGATAAGAATTGCTGCTTTGTGATATGTAGAACTCGAGGAAGAAATGCAGAGGAAAAAGTGAGAAACAAAACAGCATTAGAACAGCTCTGTAGGAGGTTGCTGTCCTCCAGGCAGAGAGATCTCTTGCTGAAATCTCCCTACTGATCTTTGCCATAAGCAGAAACAGTTTTGAAGTCAGTGAGAAGTGCATGTTTTGTCTGAATTTGGTCCTGAGTCTGAATGTACATGTAAAGTGTCTAGTGCCCCAATCCAAAACTGTTTTGCTTGATTCAGTTTGGGATTAGACCCGTGGCTTCTGAGTTGGAAAGGCATGCAGATTTGTCCTGCCATGTGGAAGGTGTAGACAGTGACTTCCCTTGTGTGGTTGCAGGGTCAGCATTCCCAGGTCTACGCTTAAGCCTGCCTACAAATACAGAGCCCATCGCAGGAGGAGCTTTGAACCAGCAGACAATCTGGCATTGCCTTTGGTAAGTTGCTGTCTTCTTGCTGATACTGGTGGCACAGTCCAGGCTGGGCATTGTTCCTGCACAGCATGGGAGGAGGATCTGGGACTCACCTCCCTGGCTGGGTTTCCACTAGCGTTTCTGATCTGCCTCACTGAGATAGCAAGAAAAGCCGTTGGTGTGTGTGGGGGGGTTCACATCTTTGTGTAACTGGCATAAAATACATCATTTTATCTCCAGATGCTTTACATTGAGAAAAGGAAAGTGCCATATAATTCTGGAGCACAATTCACCTGACTTATTTCAGGCATTGACTTTTCAACACAGGAAATGGTGCCTACGAGTGCCTGTGTTTCTTTCCACAGATGTTAGGGAGTCTAAATTACAAGCTTCTGTAAAGTATTCACAGTGTAGAGGGCCACGCAAAATCAACAGTGGCAAGGTTGAATTTAGAACTAGTTTTGTGGAGTTTGTATTCTAGCCCCTAGGCAATGCAGCAGGCAATATTACTAATCCCTAGGCCCTGGCCTAGAGATTTCTAGGAAACAGGTAGGAAGAAGCCTAGTTTTGAGGTTTAAGGAACTGGATGAGTCAGTTAAGGCAGGTTCAGAGAGGTCGGGTGCTTGAGTTCACAAAGCAAAAGATTAGGAATAATTAGCCAGTGTAAGGTGGAAGAGGGGACAGTAATGCAGTTTTGCTTCATTAGAGAGTTCTCCTTCCTGTTAGTCATATAAAACTCCTCAAAAATCAGTTAATTACCTGCTAAAACCTCCCTGTGCAGAGGTTATTGTGTAGAGCTAATGGGCCCCAGTAAATGAAAAGGGTAAAGTGCTCTAATGCAGCATTCCCATCTTTTCACAGCATTGCCTGGCTGGCTGGGAATACACCATCACTTCCAGCAGCCCCATGCTCAGCAGTCTGGATCTGCGATCTTCACTGGAAAAGAAGCCGTCTCACCATCCTTGCCTGGTAAGAGCCCCTGGAAATGCTGTGAATTGCACAAATGGGAATTCCAATCCTGTCTCTCCAAAGGGTATGCAAATCATTCATGACTGAGTAAACAAAAATACCTGGAAAGACTTTCCTTGTCTATCTAACCAATCTTCATTAAAAAGGGAAAAGTCACTTTGGTATTCTTTGATTAATATCCTTTTCATTTGGATTCCAGAACTCAGGTATCCAGAGTGTCAGGAGGAGCCAGGACTGACCATCTTCTGAAGCTGACCCACTAGACACACTTGAGACTTAGCAGTGCTTCTCAGCAGAGGGAGCAGAACAAAGCTGGACATTTCAGAGAAACTGAAATCCAGTTGCCTCAGCTCTGTCAACCACTGACTTCATTACCCTGGGGAAGGGATGGGTACAGGATATGGAAGCAACTCTGGATAAAAATAAATCTTTGAATAGATTTTTCCTACTTTTCATAGTCATGCACTTATGTGAGCAACCAATACACATATATGAAAGTTTGTACATTCAGTTATGATTTTTCACTTTTTTTTTTTGCCTTTTGCAGCTACTTCTAAGCAGATCCATGAGCTTTCCCACCTAGGGCTGGATAAAGTGATGTGTGCAGGATGACTAACTAGTACTGTTACCACTAGGACAGCCATAGCAGCAGAGTTCATCTGCCACCTCAACTAAATAAATGAGAAGTGTCACGTTAACTCTGAATGCCAGGGTAAGGAATTGGCCTGTGACTGGCCTGGTTCAGTGGAATACATACAGATGTGTTCATTTCCAGATGTTTGAAACATGACACATAATTTGCTAGTGCCTTAAACTTGAGTTACTTAATAATTTAGTTAAAAAAAATCCAGTTTATTTTCAGTGCAATGTCTGTAGCTACAGGGTGCATTATGTCAGAGTAATAACGAATATGAAAAAGGACGTTAAAATGAGATTTTATTAATCAGAAAGCTGTAGTACTTTAAAATGTTTGCAAATTATGCTTGTCTCTGCTTTCTCAAGTTTTTTGGAGATAAACCAAAAAAACATGTTGGAATTTTTAAATTGTACCAAAACCAAGTATATTTGGCTTATTAATAATATTGTATTAATGCTATAGACTTCTCCTACTTATTTAAAGCAATAAAAATTGTTTTATTTTGCCTTGAATAAGTCTGAAACAGGAATCCTGACTTAAATTTATTTCTGGGAGCTAACCTGATAGAAGGAATTTGGTTTACACCAGTGATATTTTCAGGCATTCACAAATATTTATATATCAAATACATTATTTATTAAATCAAATGTATTAATATATTTCTTTTTAAGCCAGAAAAGGAATATTGCAAGTTTATTGAATCTTAATGTAAATCTTAGAATGGAAGATGAAAGATGTGACTGATCAGTTTAGCTTTGGGCTGTGTGTCTGTAGGGTAAAGTGAATTGGTCAAATTACTGTGACCAGTACTGGAAATAATAATTTTGAAAGAAATTAATCTAGAGAATATAAAATGCTACCTTTCAAATGTTATACTAAATGGAGCAAATTCAGGATTTTAACAACAATGCCTTCAAACCCAAACCATGAGAGGTCATAAATGTCTTCTTCATTTATCCTGAAAAAAATTACAGCAAGTCAGCTCCACTTCATAAATCGAGATGAAGCACTGTTAGATTAAGTAGTTTATGTGAGATCTGTCTGGTGAATGCAGGACGGAGCCAATGTTGAACTCAAAACATCTCTTGGTAGCTAGGAATGCATTCAGTCTTTTACACTTGTGAAAATACTGAAAATGTGATTATGAGACTCTTCCTCCACTAGAATCAGGTGAAAGAAGTCAGTGGCACTGCACCTGCTTCTCCAGGTTAACCTCAATTTGTGTCTTTGTATGTTGGTTCTGCCTGTTTGATCCTGCCTTCATTTGCAAGCTGAAACAGACTGAAAATGCTACCTGTATATGGAACTTTTTTTTTTTTCATTTTTCTTCATCCCCTTCATATCTCTCCATTGCAAGACTAAGCCTTGTCCAGATTAAGACTAAGTTCTTGTCTAGAGCAGCGGATCTTCAGGAAAGGTTCTTTTCCTCTCTTCATACCCTACCTCTTGTATTCTCACATCCCCTTTTGGGTGAAGCTTCTCACAAATGCTCAGTCTCAAAATATTATTATTTTTTTATTTATCTGAGCCATCCTACCTGCCCCTTTTGCTAATAAAAAATGTTTCACTTCCACATTAGGAGGACTCATTTCACTTTCCATGTTGAAATATGGTATCTTAGTTCACTTTCTTATCTGAACTAGTATAGGGAATTGTTTCCTTTGCTTTTTGTTTATTACTTTTTCAGAGCAGAAAACCTGATTTGCCCATGTGCTTGATGTGTGTGATTACAGTGGAAGAATCCACTGGGAGAATAATGTATGTATTTGGCAAAATTGGAAGATACTGTGTTGCTCACACTTTGATGCCACTAGAAGTTGGAATAGCCAAAGTGAAGCCCAGCATTCTTGACTTGTCCTGGATTTATTTTAGTAGTTTTAACATTCCCAGCACTTGGAACTTGCTGGCTTAGTCTGAGCAACTGTGTCTTCTCTTAATGGCTGGCTCTGGTGTGTGTGCCCATTGTGGTAGATTTTTACTTGAGTGATGATTGTTTAATGCTTTGATGGTAAAGCTGGTTGTTTATTCCCCCTTTTTGACTGTATTGCATGTGTATAACACTGATTCATAAGGTGGGAAATCCAACTTTGCTTAATTAAGCAAATTAGACACAGTAAATAATGCATTTTTGATTGGTTTTAACAGAGAAGTGTAGCTCAGCCTTTAAAAGGTGGCTCTGCTTCTCAGTAACAGTGTTAGACATCAACCAGTGCTTGTTGCTTCCTCTAGGATTATTGTAAGTTTTGGTGATGTCTCAGAATCGGGTGTTTCTTGCTGTCACTACATGAGACTTAATATCAAGAGTCTTGACTGAATGCGCTGCTGATCTACTCATTCTGTTCCATTACCAGCATGTCAAGGAGTGACTGTCTCCAAAACCTTCAGATTAAACATTTGCCATGTGGCATGAGGTTGCTTTCTGAATGATTGGCCAGTGTTGATTCTGGGGGCTTTCATCTCTTGGAACGTGCGTTTTCAAAGCCTAGAAGAATTTGTTTTCAGAGTGTGTAAAATCTGAAATTACAAGAGAAATTCTGCCCCTTCTCTTTAGAGTTAAAAAGCCCCTTAATTTTACCAGTTCCCTGGCCAATGGCAAACCAAGCGTGAGGACTTTCTGCTTTAGCTGGTGTGTATTCCATTGGTTTCTGCAGAGGAAAACTATGCTGCTAGGGAGAGAAAAACAAGACCCTAAATTGTCAGAGTTGAGATGCTCAGCTATAGTCACAGACGGAAGTTTTACATTCTTTGAAAAAACTGTCCTGAAAATGTTCCCATTTGTTTTTCTCACAAAAAGTGATCTTTTCCAACTTAGTTTTGTTTGTGTCAGCAAAAGAAAGCTTATCCTGCTCCTGTTAATAGATAAGCTTTATAACACTCAGCTTTTAGATGAAGAGGACCAGGGTATCAAGAAATGATAGGAATTACCCGAAAAGCCTGTGAGAGAGTACTGGGAACTAATGACTCCCACTCTTTTTTTTTTTTAACCACCAGGCCTGTTTTCCCCAAAAGTTTTTATTTTTTATTAAAATGTACTTTTTCCATTTCCTTGTTTCACTTCCCAGGCATATAAACAGAGCACATTGCAACTGCAACAATAACATTAACAATTGCATATCAGTGAACAAATATTTTGTTTGCACCAGGGCCAGTTAACAAGGAAAACTCTGGCATATCTCATTATTATTTTGAAATTAGTAATACCTTTCCAGCAATAGAGATCTAGTTACTGTGTCAAATTCACTAGAGTTTTTTGGATTTATATTTGTGTAAATGTGAGCAGAAATTCTTGTTATTAGAATTAAGTGAAATGCTCATAATTCCAGTAATCTTCTAAAAGGGTGTATTTATTCCTGAAGTAAAAAAAAGAAAAAAGAAAGAGAAAAGGTGAATATAGGGAGTGCAGTAAGATTGTAAGTAATTTCCAGTAAATGAAAGAGTAGTGTTTAATCCTGAAACAGCTGGTTTATTTGGGAACTGTTTCTTGACTTGCAGATGAACTGCACAGGTTAAATGCTACGTTGAAATAACTGAACCTGGCTATGAAAGACCTGTCAGTTCCCACATACAAAATACATGAAAGTAGATCTTTTGTGAAATGACAAGGCTCTGCAAAAGCTTCTTTTACCTCTCTCTTTGGTTCTGTTCTGTGCTTGAATCTCTCACTGCAGGGAACCTTTCACTGAAGTTTTCAGTAGCATCTTCTGCCAAGAGTTCATTGACTGGAATTCTTGAGTGGCTGAATAGACTTCCTGGTTTGATGCTGTTCATGGTTGAATAGCATCTTCCAAAAACACTATTAAAAATGCCCACTGTGTTACTCAAAATTTAACAAATGCTAGCATTAAAATTTCTTTGCACATGCCCATTTCCTTTAACAAGTTTGTTATTTACCATATCAAATCAGTCCAATTTTCCCTCACCAGCTGCCTTCCTCCTTAGTGAGCTGGTCTCCTTCCACTCTATTCCTAGTCATGAGTTTCTCCTAGTCCAAACTTTTTGGCCCCTCCTGTTGATTCTGTCTTTGTCTTCTGTCTTTGAATTATATGGCACTTTCTTTCCCCAACTTTACTTTGAAGGTTTCCTTGAAAGCAAAAGAAGGTACTCTTCCATTTTCTCAGTTCCAGTTCCTGGTTGTATCCTGCTGAGGAGACTCTGCTGTAGAAAAAGTCTGGTTTTGCTTCTGAAACTCCATGTGGGAATTCAATTATGTCAAGCTATTTCACAACAGCCAACTTCGGTAGCTGTGAGTGGCTTGAGAATGATTAGAGAGTATTTATTTGAGATCTCCCCACTGAAAATCAAATGCATTCACCATCAAGCTTGTGCAAGGTTTGGGTTGTTATGAGGCTTGAGGTTGGTTGGTTTTTGGCATACTTTCCTGGCTTCTCAAAAGGCACATTCCTGACACAAGAGTTACCTTGGAGCAGGGGAATTCAAGAATTCAGACTGAGGCAAATGTCTGCCCTGACAATTTTCTGCTCTAGCACTTCCGAGTCTGGCTGGTAAGTAGCTGAAAACCAAAATCTTTTAAGCTCAACACCAGACCTGTGAAGAATAACTGCAGTCAAAATCAAATAACAGAAACCTTGAACATGATTCTTTCACTATAACTTAACTATTTCAAGTAGACTTTCTACATGGGGTGAATTACTATGAAATAAAAAAGGTTTGAATTTACTACATACTGGCTGCTGCTTGCTAGCTCTCTCCATGGTTATACTGTCTGTTTAGTAGCTTGCTAGCTAGAGGCAAGTATGTACTTAATTTCTTGTCTTTTACCAGTCCTTTCATGTAACTAATGGCTCTACAGGAGCCTTACTGCACTTCCTGGGTAGGTGGGGGGAACCATGAGCTTCATAGAACTCCAGACAAAGACTTTGACATGAGGGAAGACAGCTGAAGTCAAAGCTGGTGCTGATGGATTAATTTTCATCAGTGCAAAGGGTGGGGATGGGGAGTGGGGCCCAAAATGCTTTTGTGGGTTATTTAGGTTTACAGTGTGATTACTGCAGCAAATGAGCAGCATAGAATGTTTTTGCTTGAAATTAAACTAGTGCTGGGGAGGTGTGAATACAGGGCATGAAGGATCTTTAAAAAGCCCATTTTTATTACCCTTCCAAGCTTTCTTTATTACTACTTTCTTTACAGCTGAAATGATAAGTGATTCTCCTGTTTGGACCATGGAGGATTCACCCTTGAGCTTCTCCATTTCTATCAAGGTATGGGAGGAAAGGCTTAACACAAATTACATTCAAATAATAACATCTCTGTCTAGAGCTTTCTCTGTGGAGAATGACAACGTGTAACTCTACCATTCTTCCAGAAGCTGTAGTTAAAATAACTGAAAGTACAGACATGATGAGATCTTTCTTTTAAGGTCATCTCTCTCTCTCTCAGCCAGCCTGTGGGCACAGTAATTCTGTGATAGGGTTTTGGTTTCTTTCATGGGAGCCAAGTCTTTCCTGAGAGCACTGAGTCCTCTGTCAGCTCTTCTCATTTTTCAGTCTGACTCAAAATGCACTCTAGTTTTGAAGCTACTATGCAGCAGAAAAAAAAGACATCTTATACAGGTTCTTCTTTTTTGTTTGTTATCTTAGTTATTTTACCACTATGTAAGGTAGTAGTAGTATTGGGTAACAAAAGCAGTTACAAGATTTTGTTATCCATATCAACTTTATAAAATGGCACCTGTAAAAGAAATCTAATTGAAAATTAACCCATATTACCATTAATGTGATCAGTCTGACACATCTTTAGCTGCTTAAATCTTTGTTTCAATCAAAGTTCTGAATGACTTAGCCCAATCAAAAAGGGAATAAAATGACAGAAAAATCATCATGTCTTGTTTTGCATATTAACACTGAATTAAAATCTCGGGCAGCAGAAATGCACTGTTACGCTTCCAAGAAGTTTGACTTTTTAAGAATAGCAATATCAAGAGTGACTCTGCTGCTTCTGGAAGGCCAGAGTGCAGCACTGCCATGTATGGTAGCATATGTCATATTTAAACTGAGGATACGCTTGGTTGGAAGTAATTGGAATGAAAACTAGGGAACTTTAATGGAGTCAATGGGCTTTTTTGTGAGGGTGTTTATAGATCTCAGCTGAAGCAGTAGTTCTTGCAGAAAGACTGATACCAGCTGAGAAGATTCTTTTTTCTCAGTACATCTAGGTTATCTGCTGTCTGGAGAACTCTTCCAACAGCTATGTTGTGCTTCAGAGTCAGCAAAAAAATACCTGTTGACAGCATTTCTGAGCTTCCCAAAGTCAGGAATTGGCCGTTTCCCATAAGTACTTTTTGATATTATGTTCTTTAATTAAAAAAAGAAAAAAAGGTAACCTTTTAATTACTTTGGAACAGACCAGGATGCATCTCCTTCTGTCAGTTGTGGCCAAGAAATTTTCCGTGCTCAGGAAGAGCACAGCTGATTGAGAAAAAAGTCCCAAGTTGCAGCCAAACAAGAACTAATCTGTTAATTTCTTTTTGCTTGCTCTTTTGCATAGGTATGAAATTTTATATTAAACAAGGAAGCTGATTTATTTTTCTGTTATTGTTGCTAGAGAACAGAAACACCCAGTAAGAATGTTCATCTGCTGAAACTACAGTAACTGAAGTGACTTGGGTTTCCCCCGTGTATTGGGATTTTATTACGACCCCAGCTCAGCTCATTATAACAATTTTTTTTCCTGCTGGGAACTCTTGTTTTAAGCCATTGCTGTGTTTCACTGAGTCTGCAAGAAGAGCCTGATACCATCTGGTGGATCACAGTGGAGCAATATACCAAGGTAAATGATTAAATCAATATAGCTCTGCAGGTCATGTTATCAGGAGCACCTGTAATGTATTTAACAGATTTCAGAGTAGCTTGATTGATGGGACATAAATGGATTGACAAATATTTAATACTAAGGATAAGAGAAGTGTGTGTGCCACAAAATAAATATCAGTACCAGAATGTGTTAGAGAGGTGGAATTCTGCCAGTCTTTGGCATACTGGGCATAAATGAGATTTTATTCCCTTTTACTTGCACAGACAAGTTCAAATGCTTGATCAGCTACAGTTGGTTCAGACTCTAATTGCTTGCTCACTAGGTGATGGTTTTCAAAAAGATATTGCACCTCTGTTACCCATCCTGCCCTTTGTCCTCTTCGGGCTACTGAAGGATTTCCAGAGTTCAGTGTGTTGGCTTGGCTTGCAATGCCTCAAATCACCAGCATCCTGAACACTGTGGTTACCACAGCGTCACTTTCCAAGATCGCCATGGAGAGAGCTCTCCAAGAGAGGTGTCAAGAAAGTCATTCTTGGTGACTACTTGCTTTCCTTCCTCTAACCATGAGAGTCTTGGGTTTTATTACAGTAAATACTTTCATTTTTCTTTTTTTAATTTGCTAAGGTTCCTACCTTTTATTTGTACCCCCTACAGGATGTAGGATGTACCCCAGCGAGCACTGCCTGTGGTACTGCTGAGACTCCTAGTGAAATCTGAGGGTTTCATCTAGCTAAGTAGCAAGAGTTTAGTCTGCAACGCTCTAAATAGCAACACTGTCAGAAACTGAAATACACATTTTAGACAAGGTTCTTTTAATATATATCCTTTTAAATTCAGTGGTCTCCTTTATCTGTTTGACAGATGTTTAGAGATGATGCTTCTCTCAGGTTTTTTTTTCTCCAAAGCCTCTAGATATATATTAACTGAACATACATATTAAAAAAAAAAATCACATCAAGGAGCCACACTGGATGTACAGTATGAGACTAAAATCAGCCACTTCAAAATTAGAACATTTTGTTGGAGCATGTGTGTAGCGATGGTCCTTCTACATTATTCTTCTGCTGCTACTGTTTTACTAGGCTGTCACTGCTATCAGCACAAGGAATAGACAATCTTGGGCAAGTGTTAAAGAGGCTTTATCTGAGTCTCTGCATTCTTCTGCTCCAGGTATCAAGTGACATCTGAATAACTGCTGACTTACAGGACCTTCTCTGACCCTCTACACCTCAACTCCATGCAACACACAGAGATGAACAGCACAGATCAGGTCCCTGGTGTAAAAATCACCTGAGTGTTATCTAAGCTTTGTATTAGCTAAACTAGTTACACCAGGAAATGCCAAGCAACCTTGGTTTTGGGCATTGCTATTTCTAACACCTAAAACAAAAGGAGATTCAGATGTTAAGAGCCAGATGGGTGTTATCAAATAAATACCATAAACAATAGCAGCATGTTCATAGGGGATTTCCTCTTTATTTTTCTGATAGACACTGTCTTCTGGTGGGAGAACAGAGAAACAGGGGTTGTTTGTTTACTCCTGTTTGTTCTGCTTTATTATTTTTTTTTCATATTAACTTAGAGAATTATTTTCTAGGAAATACAGGCAACATTTAGAGAACAGTAGTGTGGGTTTGTTATAAAACAAAGGCACTTCTTCCAGTTACTGATAGGGCTTCTTTTGGAAAGCCCCTTTCATTGTATTTGAAATCAAAACAGCCAAGGTCTGATATTAATGCATTCAGTTAAAATTACATGTGGGTTGGAACACTCCCATTAAACACCAACTCTTCACCCTTTTCATTACTGTTGCTTTTATTACAGACTTGTAATAACATTGTGTGATGTAATAGACTTCCCAGAAAGCCAGCAGCAACAATGAGCACTTTCCACTTCCCATCCTTTTAAATACCTAGTTCAATGAAGAATTAATTTAAGAATAAGAAATTCCAAGAAGGGTGCGGGTGGAAAGCCTGATTGCACTTTGGATATGTGAGATGGATTCTTCTGAGGAACACTGGTCTCCCATTGCAGCCCTTCTCTCAGAGTGTTACTAGAATCTTTCCTCTTTAGCCAAGTCACAGCCCTCCATGAAACTTGGTAAAGCTTGATGACATTGCACCCTCAGCCAAATTTGGTGGATGTTATGCAGTGGGTTAAAAAATCACTGGCGCCATTGATTAAAAAGGAACTGACCAACATATATATACAAAATAGTATGCTCATTTCAGTCTTAATTTTTTGGGAAAACAGGCCAAAAAACTCTCCCTGTTGCCATTCCTGGTAAAGTCTTTCACACTGTTATGTTTTTGTACTCAGATACTTAGTTTTTGTATCAGATACTTTGATCTCAGCAGTAAAACTTCCAGAGGCTGAAAATTTCCAGGCTGTGTCTTACACTGATTGATGTCCTTTTGCTAGGAAAGATAAGATAGGAGCTGATGGGGGGTGGGGGGGAGGGGAAAAGCCCTGACTACTCTGTCATTTGAAACCACACTCATAAATTAAGAGACTTGTCTAATGGTATATTATTACAAAATCAGCCATTTTAATCAGGAAAAACAAGAATGTCATATTTGGACTTTCAAATACTCAGTTGTCTCCAGACATACCTACCACTATCAGCTTTTATAGCTAAGAGAGCCTAGAAACTGAGAGGAAAAACCTGATAGTGAAAAAAGGAGATTAGATTTATGTGTCAAGTACACAGTAAGCAGTGGTCTGAAAATGCCTGGGTTTTATAAGATGGTATTCTGGAGAAATAAACAGAGGCAGTTAGTTAGATAGCAAAGACTTACAGCTGTGAGTTAAAGAAGATATTTATATCCTGCCAGGGTCACTGTGGAATGCTCTCATCTTTGGTGCTCTGTTGTGGCAGGGAGGCACCTGTGGTTCTTTAATAAAACCGTCAGTTATCCAACTTTCAATCTTTTCTCATTTCTTATGTTTTTCATTTTGCTGATAAGGGTGAGAAACAAAAAAACCCAAAACCTGTGTGTGTGAGAACTCAAATTCTCATTATTTTCCTGAGCGCCTCTGAGAAGTTTTCAAGGGAATTTGTGCTTTTTTGAAGTGGCTAACTTTTACTTTTGACAAAACTTCTAGGGCAGATAAGAAGGCTTCATGACACCTTAAACCACCTGAAATCTTACCAGGCACTGCCAAAAGGTGTTACCCAGAGTAACGAATGAAAGTGAGTGAAATGATGAGTAGCAGTCTAAGGAATGGTTGTCAGTAACTGGCATTGATTTCAAGTTGGAGGAAAGAAAAGGGTGCTCAAGAGGATGCTCTGTGGTATGTTGGTGTTTAAGTGGCAATGTGTAAAGTCTAAACCTTTGTGGAGTCACCCTGGTTGGTTGTGAGTTTTCACATACTCATCCAAACCAGGAGTAAAATGACTGTACTGAAAAAATGGGTGTTTCTTACTGGGAACTCTATTGAGGCTTGGTTGCAGCTCTTGAGAGCGTGGTGGATGGATGGGGCAGGGCTTGGACTCCTGCCTGGCCAAAGCTCTGGGGTAGTGGAGTGCCCTCTGAGAACAGCCTAGATGACTCAGGAGCCTTTTTTTCTGCACAGCCAGCGGCGTGTCTCGGGTGACAACCTTGATGCATGCAGCTGCCTCAGAGCCCTGACAGCTCCGGGACTGGTGACTGGCATGGTTTTGTTTTCTTCTTTTTTTTACTTTTCTTTTTTTGGGCAGCTCCCCTCCCTCTTCCTTCTAAATTGTTGTCTCAGCTTGCTTGAGTCTCAAAGCCTGTCTCCTGCTTCTCTTGAACAGCTGGAATGGCTCTGGACTGAATGAACAGACACAGAGCAAGACTAGGCTGGACCCTGAGAAGATCTCAACCTCCACAAGTAGCAAGCTGGCTGTCTGACCTGTGATGCTGAGAGCCAGGGAGATTTAACACCACTGCAGATGGCTGCCCATAGCTTGGCACTAGGACTATGGCTCCTGCTGCTTCTCCAGGATATCCAGACAGCCCCACAGGTAAGGGAGGGTGGCACCAGGATCCTACAGCCCCTCAGGATGCAGGAGCCTGGTGAGGTCTGGGGGTACCCTAGGTTGCTGGAGCTGGGTGCTGGAAAGTGGTTATCCACAGAAACAGGCTTTGTGCATCACAGGGTGATAAAGGTATAAAGCAAAGCAGCAAGGAGAGTTTGCCCTCTCTGGGAACTCTGCAGGCAGGAGCAGGGGATATGAGCTCTTGTCTGCATCTTTGTGTTGACATTGCTAGTGACAGCTAAGGAAAGAGGAAAGATTTGATGGGATGGGGGACTCTTCTTGGTTGTTTGGGTGAGTGCCTTTTACTTGTGCCTGAATGGCCAGATGCTCTGAGACAGGCACAGTCCTTGCAGAGCTTGGTATGGAGGGCTCCTGCTCACTCTGCTGATGTGAGTCAGGGATGGCAGACTGAAAGGTGTAAAGGCAAACACCTTCCTCTTCACAACTGCCTGCCTCTCTGATGCTGACTTCCTCATGAACAGGCTATTATTTCTGCATCTAATTGTCTTAAAGATGCTGTAGATGCAAGCTAGCTCCCTGCTCAGATTTTATAACCTCCTGTGGGTTTGCTTTCCCCCTCCAGACACTTACCCCTCCTTGCTAGTGAATCACATGGCAACCAGCTCTCAGCACCTGGCATAAATCCAGGTAGTTTCCCTGGCTGACACTTATGCACATACACAGGAAAAAAAAAAAAGTCAGTTGCAGAGGCTCTTTGCACAGGTGAAGTCAAGTAGATGGGTAAATACACGCTGTGTTGGATCTTAAAACTGGCCATTTTCCCTTGCAGTGCAAAGATGAGCAGAGTGGAAATAGCCTAAGACACTTGTCTGTCCATTGTAAATGAATGATAGAGCACATCACTTGGGCTGCCAGGAGATTTTTTTACAAGAAACAAGATCTGATTAGATCTCTGAAAATAACCAAGTCCTGCATCCTCTTCAAAGACATTTGAAAGAGATACTTTTGGCTCTTTTGCTGAGAGTAGGAGTTTGTCCTTGTGTCTTTATCTGTGAAGTCAACTCCCACATTTCAAGTTTGCTCTACTTTGCCCTGGTTATCTGTCCTGCCACTGTCTTCTTCCTGAAGTACTGAAGGATCACTGCTCTCCTGTAGGATTGGAGTCTGTAGTCCTTGCTGGAATACCTAGGAGGGCATTCAGATAAGCTTGTCTGGTCTGCTGAATGCAAACTGCTTTAGGACAAAGGCAATGGAAAAAAGATGGTATTTTAGTTATTTGACATCACTTTTGGTGTTCTGTTCACAAAGTGGAAGGGGGAGGGAGAAAATCTGGTTTTCTGAGACTCATTGTCACCTTTCTGACTTGCTGTGAAATCATCAGTTACATGGAATAACTATGTGGATCTTGCTGGGATGAACAACTGGCTTTTCATCAACTTTCTGTATTGCCTTTCTCACAACAACATTTGCATATACTGCTACTAGAGAACAAGTGATGCTGTTTAATCTGAGCAAATCCAAGCCTATTGGTCATATTTTAAACCATATTCCACCTCACAGTTTGGGTTTTGTTTGCTTTAATATTCAGTTAACTCTCACTTGTTAATGAGGTCTTTCCTATCAAGCAGATAAAGCTTGAATAGTCCAAGTCTTAGATTATTGCCATCTTTTGGACTGTCAGAATTTGAATAGAAGCTTGAAAGGGAGTCAAGTGTTTTGCTGCAGTGTTAGTCAGTTCTAGAATAGCCAATGCTGGTAGAATGTATTTTTTACCGTAAGATGCTTTCTTCCTGACTTACAGCTCATTTGTAGCAAGCTGATTCTTACTCTGCCTCACCATTGCTTTTTCTCTGTGAGGTCAAAAGACTATAAATAAATCAGTCAAACCTTGTCCTGACTGAATTGCAGAGTAGCCCACTGAATTCAGTGGATCCCTGGATATCCTCTTACAGAGCAGCCTGAACAGGATAGGAATTGAGATATTTTCTTTCACAAGATGCCTTCCTACTCCTGCTAAATCAAAAAACTTTATTTGAAGTGCATGCAGGAAGAAAAGATGAGTGAAATTGTCTCCTTCCAGTTGAAGTGTGCTGAGTCCAGTTTAAGAACTCTTTGTATTGCAGCAAAGCCAGATGCAAATTACTAGTGTGATACAGACTCATTGCTTGTTCAGATTTGTTCAAAAAAGTTAACTTTGCAGTGGCAGACCTTCTCCTGCACTCATGATTGTTTCCTACCTCAGCTTACCCTCTTGGTAGTTTAAATATGTATCTGTTTCTGGCATAAAGCAGTTGTTAACTCTGCATTGTGTCCTCGTGTCCAATCCAGGTCAAATAAATTCTGTTCTAACATACAGATGCAGGAATAATGTCTGGGAGGTCTTCCCATTGCAGCTGGGCCCATCAGTAGAGACCTGTCACACAAAGGGGAGGCCCTGCTCCTGGCTACACTGTGCCACCAACCTTCTTGCATTGATTTTAGTGCAAGTGACTGTGCAACCACAGGGTGAGTTGCTTCTGAGCAGTAATCCCTTGAAAACCAGCTTCACAAATTCAGAAAGCAGAGTTTTCAGTCAAATGAACTCCTAGAACTCATTAAGAGAGGAAGGATAATGTGGCTACAGGCAAGACAGGGGAACTGGGATTGCACCCTTGGATGGCAGAGCCAAGGATTAGCATGGCTGTAATAGCACATATTCCCACCTTGTGAATCCATTATTAGCACAGAGCCATCCATTCAGAATTTCCTCAGAATAAGAGGGAAGGACAAAGGCCTACTGTCCACCACAGCTGGATTCCTCACCCCTACCCACCAATGCTGCTGTCATCTTCCTTCAATTTTTAAGAGTTTTTTATAATATGAGTTAATGAACAGAACTGTAAGTACTAAGACACAATCCTATATGTCATTGGGACAAAATTGGTCTTTCTTGATTGAGACTGGATTATCTTTTAGAGATGGGGCAGGGAAATGTGCAATGTCTGCTTCTCTTTTCCTCAGGAAGCACCAGGAAATGGTGCCTTAAAAAGTGAAATTGTGCTAGAGTTTTGAATTTCCCTGGCAGCACCTGAGCGTTGTGTTTCTGTCTGTCTTGAGATTCAGACAAGAGTGGATAAGGAGGAGGGACAGTCAAAAGATGAAAGAGAAAAATACTGTGAATGTTAATTAAACAGGGTTTTGAGGGTATTGCATTTCATTCTGTTCTTTGCTGAGATGAGAAGACTTTATTCTGTAAAACTGACTGGAGATTTCCTTGATGAAGCAACGCCAAATGTTAGTTGTTCCTGAGCATGGATTGTACCACACTAGGTGTTTCTAGGCATTCCAGGAAGAGGAGGGAATGGGGCAGAAGTGAATGTTCTTGCACACAAATCCTTCCCTACAAAAGAAGGGGCAAAAGTGACAAAGTGAGTCTTCTCTCACTGGCTCATTGACAATTTCTGTAAGCATACTGGAGCCAGAAGAAATGGCCAACACTGTAAGTGGAGAAATCCTTAGATCTTTCTCTTTTGTGTGCCTCTACACACAGGCACCATGGAGTCAAGAAGGTGAACCTCCCACCTCAGCCCAACACTCACAGCTGATGTTTTTATGTAAGAAGGTGATGTAATTGGAGGCTGAAACTTCTTCTTTCTGTCTCCTTTCCTTCATCCCTTCCTTTCATTTCAAGAGTTATTTATGAGCAACCAGGGCCTCCTAAGTCAAACCTTAACCTTCACCTTCTGCCTAACAAAGAGTCTTAATTTAAATAAACTGGTTTTGTTCTGGAAAAATGAGTTTTATTAGTGATACTCACACAGTCCTGAGTCAAGGTAATTAATATTTTTTTCTAAGATAAGCTTAAATTTCCACTGTCATCCTAAAATGTATTTAAAAAGGTTTCTTTGACTTAAGTTCACACTACAAATGGGGTAGTGGTCCAAGGCAGATGACTTTCACTACTTTGTAGTTAAATCTTACATGTCTTATTCAATATTTTATAATGTTTTGTTTTGTCCAAGCACTTGCAACCAGAAAAATATTAGAAATGTTTTAATGCTGAGATTTTTGTTGGCATTAAGATCAGTAAGGGCACATATGCTTTATCTTCCTCCTGTGTTCTTCTTGAGTCCTCATCTGACAAAGTACCACTTTTTACATTAATTTTTTCCCTTTTTTCCTCACTGCTTTCATGATTCCCTTCCTACTTTTAGGTGATCCCTGTTCTTATTAAAGCCTGAGAAGAGGGACATTTTCTTTACAAGCTTCCACTCCTGGCTACCCATCATCTCAGTCACAGTACTAGGAACCCAGTCTGTACCAGGCTCCCGCACTTGCAGCCTTTGGTAACTCAGCTCAGAACAGGTCTATGCAGCTCAGACCAGTTTGTATCTGTGCTGGGGAGATCAATGCTGCTGCTGTTGGTGGGAATTTTTCTTAGAATTTCCCTCACTTAAACAGGATCATTCTGTCCTGTCACCAGATATCTTCCTTTGTAGTCACCATGTTAGAAGACAACTGGCTTTTCCCCTGCCAGATTTGGTTACAAACATCATAGAATCATTTAAGGTTGGAAGGGACCTTAAAGATAATTGAGTTCCAACCCCCCTGCCATGAGCAGGGAACCCCACCACTAGACCAGGCTGCACAAAACCTTGTCCAACCTTGCCTTAAAAACCTCCTGTTGATGGGGCATCAGCAACCTGCTGGGCAACCCATTCCAGTTCCTCACCACCCTTAGAGTGAAGAATTTCTTCCCAACATCTCACCTAAATCTCCCTTCTCTCAGTTTAAAACCATTGTCCCTTGTCCTTTCACTATCTTCTCTGATGAAAAGCCCCTCCCCAGCTTTTCTGTAGCCCCTTTCAAGTGCAAGTTTTTGAGTGGAAAGATGCTTTTGTGTTTCACTGGAAAGGCTAGAGAACATAAACTTTAAGTTCTACTGGAGCAGAGTGACCTATCTTGGTAGCAGTTGTCCTCCCCTTAGCAGGTGAACTGCACATGTTGGCAGGGTAAAAAGTGTTTACAGCACCATTGGTGACAGTTTGGACAAGATTTGGTAAAAGCAAGTAAATCTAACATTGAGGAGCCTGTGGGACTGGAGGGACAGTTTTTCCTTTATGTCCTGCTGAGCCTGGTCTGCTGTTCCCTGGTGCTACCACCACAAAAACACCCATAATTGTAGATAGACATTGGGCCCAGGACAATAAGGGCTTCAAAGTAAGACATCTAAGGCTGAGAATGACAGAGCCAGGATGGAACCACCAACCTTGAACATGAGGCTAGAGGGCCTTTTCCTGCCCTCAGCCTCGTGGTGGCCTCACTGTCACCTTGCTATGGGTTTATTCAGGGTTGAGCCTGGATATCCAAGCTCAGTACTGGACTTCTCAGACAACAGAAGTTCACCCAAGTTGTTTTTATATTTCCCAGGTGAGGATTAGGAATCTGCTCTCTGTTCCAGCTGCAGGCTTCCCACTCTATAAAAATGGCAAGTTGCCATTGAAAATAGACATGTCAGTTCAACTATCATAATTTCTGAGAAGTTACACACATACATTATTTCCATAATTCTGTGGAAACCTAATGCTTTTTTTGGCCGAGGCCAAATATTTTCTGCTGGTTAAAGATTAACTCCAAGACTCAGTCATCATTCTGTCCAGGAACAGCAAGATAAATATTCATTAGGTATTTTGCAGTCACTCAAAATCTGGATGGATTTGATGGTTGATGTCTGGATTTCTGCTGTTAAAAAGGAGTAGCTAACAGCTGAGGAACAAAAATAACCTAAGCACTTCAATCCCATTCCTTGGATTCTCCTTGTAGACAAAGATCTAAGATGATGGTCAAATCAAGAAAGTGCATAGGGTGTCTTTCCAGAAGCACCAAGTCTGGAAAAGAGTGAGACTGGAAGATTTGTAATCTAGAGTTCCTTAAGCTTCTTGGTGAACTGTTGCCAGCAGTCTCTTCCTAATTAGAAATACTAAGCTCATCAAACAAACCAATGTTTTATTGCAAACTTGCACCCTAATTTCCCTAGTTGTAGATGAGCTATCAGAGGTGGTGTTTTACATGTGAAACAGCAGTTACAGGCAGTGAAACTCAGGTAATTCAATGCACATTTTTGTTCCCTTTTCACTTTGTAGCTTTGATTGGTTATATTTTCTTTTAGTTAACTTATTATCCTGATATTCATTACACATGGAGAGAAAAATGAAATTTACATTATCCTTGTGTGGCTGACTTTCCTTCAACCTTTTCCCAAAAGCAGCCTCAATAAACCTCTGCAGAAAATTAGCTGGCACCATCATTTTATGGAAACTTTAAAACATTTTGAGACCTTGGCCCTTCACCTCTGCCAGCTCTTCAAGCCATATTCTTTGCTTTTGGGCACCAGTTTGCTTAATTTCCCTGTCACAGAGCTGTGCTTGCACCTGGATCCTTGAAAGCAGCATTTGGTGTGAAGCTGTGGATGTCCTGTGTTATGTCGCTGCCCTCTTGTGGGGGGGGAAAAAAAGGTTGAGTACTCTCGTATGTGTGTTTTCATAGTTTGTGTAGTATTTATGCATAGTTTGTGTAGTAATTTACCACTGCACTAGCGTCAGGTCAAATTAATGATCAGAATTTGCATGGCTGTAACTAAAAGCAGAATCTAATCCTGAACGCCTCATTTCAGTATATTGGACAAGGGAGCTTTTTAAAAAGCAGCTCTTCCCTCACACTTTTACACAGACACTATACCTTTACTTAACCCCCAAAAGGGACAATTAAATAAGATGTAAGCTTATGTACTGCATAAATAACTCAAGAATGTTGTTCCCACCCCAGTTTAAGATTTAGGATCATTTGCAGCCAGCGTTGAGTGCCTGAGAGAACCAGGAAAAGAAGATCAGTTTTTGTGGTGGTTTCCCATGGCTCTTACAGAGAAACTAATCTGGGGTGACTTAGCTACAGCCAGGATGCTGTTGTTTCTTAAATTTTCTTTATAAAGCTTGTTCATTCACTCCATATGACTGAAGTGACTCCTAAATTACCTTGGTCTTGTGTCATTTGTGTCATTTCCTGTTACTCAACATCACCTCAGGCTGGCTGGTTAACCAGGATGCTTCTCCATGCAGATAGAAGGAGATTCCACTTCCTTTTCCTACAGCCTAGGGCTTCCTCTTCAGAAAAGAATACAGGCTGCACATTTGTAAACTTGCTTTGAGTCAGGCTGAGCAAGCAGACACCTGCTTTTTTTCTCTACACTCTAAGCAGAAAAAGTGCTTGGTAGGGAGGCTGCAAAGCCTGGTGGTTGGTGCAGAAATGTGTCAGGCAGGACTTCCCAGTTCTGTTACTGGAGCTCGATGAAATTTAATGGTTTCAATATGTTTCTATTTCTTGTCCTTTAGTTAATTTCTTCCTTGACTTAAAGTTCCTGTTTTCTGATGTAACCTGGGTCAACTTAAATAACTTCTGTGTTTTATGGTCTAGCCATGAAAAGCACAGCATAGTAAACAGGAGAATACAGCTGTGGAATTAGGTAGTAAGATTCTGCCCTGCATACAAAGGCAGCAGGGGACAGCAGGTCTTATTTCAAAGGCCAATGGTAAATTTATCACCAGAAAGTGAGATGTAGCTTTACTGAAATTTTTAACTGCTCTACCAAGTATTGTGTGGGAAAATCTCAGGGGAGTCTGCTGAGTCTTTAAAAAAATTGCCATTTATGCCTTCTAGCAAATACTGAAAATGAAATTAAGATAACACTATTTTTAGGGGATTATTAAGGGAGATACCAAATTAAAGAACCGGATTTTCTCATCAGAAAACTTGCAGTGCTGTAATTTCCCAGAGCATGTAGGGGTATGTTCAATAATGAAGTCTTATTGTATGCTTCTTGGTACAATTCATAGTTGAATCTCCTTTTCTAAGCTAATATTAGAACTATTGAGTGGGGGATTGTTAATGGAATAAGTATCACTTATGTAATAAAACCAAAGGTTGTTCCTGGAAACCTTCACTCACAATGGAAGTGGGATTAGTTATTTGCATAAGATCTTTATTGTGTATTTGCAGCAAAACCCTCTTGTTCTCAGTGTAGGACTTGTCCCTAAATGATAGGTTAAACAGTTTATTGGTTTATAATAAACACATCTTTAGGTCACTAAATTCAAGCGTTAGGACTGCATAAATAACTGAACAAGAAAGACTTGTTTGCTTCAAAAACCTGCAGGTTGTTCTTACTGTCTGCAGCTACCATCACTTGAGACTGATACTGGGTTCTGCTCTAATATAGAACTTGTGTCTTTTGTTGGTTTCAATTTCTAGACACCATTAAGCCCATCTGGTTCCTGTGATACACATGAGAATTGGTTCTATGATGAAACTTCACAAACCTGCTGTTACCAGTGTCCCTCAGGTCAGTATGTTTATATCAAAAAGTCAAATTAAGATGGAGCTTGAAGAAAAGTGCAGTTTCATGAATCACTGCCTAGTGTGGATCCAGATGTGAACTTGTTCCTCACTGTCCTGCATGCAAACAATCTCTAATTTGCAAGCAAGATCACTTGCTAGAATATTTTATGTGGTTTTTGTTGGTTGGTTATACTTGACACTGAAGTAGCTAGAAGTAGGCAGGTCTCAGAAGTCATTTCAACCTGCCTCAGGGTGTGAAATAGAACAGTGAAATTAGGCTAAATAAGTTTCTGATCAGACCCAGAAAAAATAGAAAATGAAAGGGTGGAAAATCTGTCGTTATCCTCATAGTCAAAACAGTTTATAAGGTGTCTGGCATGAGAGGCAAGAGCCTCTTGTCTCTTAACCCAGTGAGCTCTGGCAGAAGCTCGTTGTGACTCAGAGGCACATGAATTCAAAAGCAGGAAACACCTTGGTGAGAGAAGAGTTCTGGAAATGTCTGAAACTCCCTCTAATGGCCAAAAAACCCCTCAGTGGGTGGGGCATTTTATGGTACTTCACCATCATCAATCTCCTGTTACAGAAATTGTATCTCTTCTCTCCTTCTCTCCTTCTCTCCTTCTCTCCTTCTCTCCTTCTCTCCTTCTCTCCTTCTCTCCTTCTCTCCTTCTCTCCTTCTCTCCTTCTCTCCTTCTCTCCTTCTCTCCTCCTCTCCTCCTCTCCTCCTCTCCTCCTCTCCTCCTCTCCTCCTCTCCTCCTCTCCTCCTCTCCTCTGTCTTTTTTCTTACAGGAAATGTTTGACATTTACATATGGTCTAATAATGAGGGAAGGTTTTGCACTCACATTTGTGGGCAATTACGTCCTGGTTCTCTGGGACATCTTGTACTGCTGGTCCCACCAATAGAATTGTTCACAAGTTGTATAAGTAAACAAGACCAAGAGATGGAGAAATTGGTCCTGGAAAAGAAGAAAAGAGGTGGGGATCTGACTCTGTTCCAATAAAAGCTCTTTTCTCCTTCAGAAGCAGGTTGCAGAAGCTCCCATAATGACAGGTGTCATGGTGAAGTCCTGGGAAAAGCAGAGGTCTGATTTATGTCTGGCTGTAACGAGCCACCAGTCTCCGTCATTTCACCTCTGCTTAGTGTTGAAACTCATTTTATTACTACACCCTCACGTCAGTCTTGGACACCTCCAGGGCCTCCTTCCCAACAGAAACTCTTCAGAATCCTATTTTATTTTCATCTTCCATGACTTCTCTAAAGCAGTATCTGCTGCTAAGTCAGCTGCTCACTGCAAAGAAACATAAGTTTGTCTAAAATTCCATGTAATCAAAGTGGAGCATCTTGAACTCTTAATGCAGCCTGGATTTACTTCCCTTGGTGTTCCAGCCCACAGATACACAGCTTTCAATCTGAGCACACTGGTCCACATTCAAGTTATCTTCTGTTTTTAAGTTAATTTCAAGTTCAATTTCAAGATATACTGCAAACCAAACTTCAAAAGATAATTCTAATAAATTTCTACAGTTGCCACATCTATTCTCAGGTACTTAAGTTCTTGTGCAGGTAGAAGGAGACTTCATAGCTGGGATATGAGAAGAATATTTTCTGTCATGACACATCAAAACATTACCCTCCTGTCAAGGGAAGAAACAGACTTAAATGGGAAATAATGCTATATGCTAGAACAGCTCATGTTGTGCAGAAGTTGATGTTCCATTTATCTTCTTTTTATTCTGTTTCTGTTTTTTTACCTTTTTTGTTTGGTTGGATTTTTGGGTGGCTCTTTTGGTATAGACTGTAAATCAGATATTAAGCTCCACAAGATAGGACTCCAGTCAACACTCAAGATAATTTCCCAACCACAGTCAATAGCAAATCCTGAGGAGTGAATGAATGGACATACTCACAGAAGAAAAGTACTTAAAACACTTATTTCTACTTCTTTTCAGTACATTTTTTTGTACAGGTGATTGCAGCTGGTTTTCCTACTGTTCAGGCTTTTATCTGGTTGTTGAGCTATGAACACCATCAGTGGAGAACAGCACCAGAAGACACTTAGGCAAGCTTCAAAGCTACTGCACGTGGGGCACATATTCCCTGGGGGGATCCACGTGAACAGGAAATCTCAAATAAGTGCAGTCAAAGTGTTTGGGTTGTTGGGGGAAGAAGGGGAAAATAATACACGTGCAGGTACATGTGTGTGCAGTGTGAGTGCTGACATACAACAACCAGCCCCCACTTAGAAAAGAATAGTCTCAGACAAGTAGTTTTGAGGAGGTGGGAGTGATGTGGTTCAGGCTTGTCTAGTGGGTTTTAGTGGGCCAGAAGTAGCACAGCTGCTTTTACCTGTGCTGTTACATCATGCTTGCCAAAATGCACAGTAGGTGAGTTATTTCCCTGCCAGGTTCCCTCTCCCTGTGGTTAACTCTTTGTCAAGTATTGAGCACAGGAGGAGTGCAGCACGTACATCCAGCATCTGAAATACATGAATAATTTGATTTGTTTAAAGGAAAACAACTGGAAAGCTAAACCATTTCACAGCTGTCAAGGCAACTGTAAAACCTGCAGGACTGCTGAGAAAGCAACCTACTGTGAACCTGCCAGGGGAATATAGGGCACAGTTCAAGAAGAAGTACCTACCATTTTGTAACCTGCCTTTCTGAACATGGGAGGTGGGGTAACAGGGCAGCTCTGATCCCTTCACATTGCAATGGCAAAGGCAAAAATGCTCTGGAGAAACCAAATGACAGGTACAAAGAGTGGCAGTGTGTCCAGCAGGTAAATGAGCACACAAGAACACTTCAGGGTGGTTGTCTCCTGTGATTCTGAACAGCTTTCTGAATGTTTTGCTCTTCTTTCTCCAGGCTATGTTAAAAAGAAAGCATGCCCCAGGGACCCAGAGGAAGACTGTATGAGATGTGGACCTGAGCAATATGTGAATGAAGATTTCCAAAGGCCACAATGTGATGCTTGCGTATCGTGTGCTAAAGGTTTGCCTGCCCTCACACATTCCTTGCAGTTATGTTCTCTCTATATTTACACTTTATTCTTATTTTATTCATTTAGAATTTCCAGCAGCAAAATTATCCACCTTTGGCTACTGATTGGGAGCGCAGAATGCTACCTTGTACATAAACACTGTCACTTCCTGTGTGATGTGGGACTGCTTAAAAATTCTGTCATGCAAAGCTCTCTAAGTCTGCTTTCTGCTTTCTCTCTTCTGTTACAAGCCATTGTCTACAGGCTTCTCCAATTATTCATGACTGAAGTTGCCATCACAAAGGGTGCCAGTGGCCCATTCTGCTTCCTGAACCTTTGAACCAATGCTGCTCAGCTTTGGCCCCTGCTTTGCATTTTCCTTGTGGGGTGACCCGTTGTTACTGCCTCTTTTTCTCCCCCACAGAATCTGACCTTGTGGAGAAGGAGCCCTGCTCCTTCAACTCCAGCCGGGTGTGCGAGTGCCGCCCAGGCCTCTTCTGTCAAACTCCTGTGAAGCACACCTGCAGCAGATGCCAGCAGCACACTGTTTGCAAGCCTGGTTTTGGAGTCAAAGTCAGAGGTAAGAATTCCTCCTGTCTAACTTACCTTTCCTAATCTTGGCCTAGGCCTGGACCTGATATGTTTTGATTGGTGGGTCCTTAGTCATTGTTTTTGTTCAGGCAACTCCACAACTGATGTAACCTGTGAAAAGTGTCCTGATGGAACCTTCTCTGATCAAAACTCCAGCACTGACATCTGCAAGCCCCACACAAAGTAAGACCATAGTTCTTTGATGTGACTAATGAATTCAAGTTAATAAAAAAGGAAAAGGGACACCTGGAAATTCTAGTGCAAATTATACAAGTTTATCTTAGAGGCAGCAGGACAGGTTTGGGCCTGGGTGCAGTTTAGAAGGCCTCTCTTTACACCTGTTGCACAGCTACATGCTGGAGGAAGGAAAGGGATCCCTCTTGCCTCATTTTTGCTTTACTGAGTACAGTGGAATTATCAGTGACCATCAGCTTTGCATCCAGGTCAAGAATTAGTGCCACAGGGGTGAGAAGGCTAACAGCTTTTTCACTGAAGGCAATAAATGCAAGTGGTACAAAAATGAACAAAGGGGTGTTTGTCACATGGAAAATACTCTCCTCTTGTACCAGGGCAGTTTCCTCTAGCACTGATGCACTGTTCTCTCTCATTCCCCAGCTGTGCCTCCCTAAACAAAGTAGCACTAAGCAAAGGAAATGCCACACACGATCAGGTTTGTCTGGACCAACTGCCCACCTTCCTCACCCCAAGCACTTTGTCCATGAGACTCAGCAATGAAACAAGTAACTCTGACCTAAGGACATTTGAGGAGAACCTGGTGACCATCACTAGTATTCTTTTAAGTGCCACCACATCTGAAAACTCCAGTTCAACTCCTGAGGAGAAAGCTCTGGCTGGCACTTTTCCTACCTCGGCCAATGGCAAGATGGCAATGGGAGGTAACAAAGACAAAACATTTACTCTGCCTAGCATGTTCTATTTGGGTAGATCTTTGTTAGATGCCATTTTGTATGTGGGAGCTTCCTGCAAATCCCCTACAACTTGTGAAATGTCTGTGGTTCTGTGTCCAAACACCTAGACCTACAGATAGTTCCCCCGCTGACTTTTCATAGCCTCTCATGTACTCTCTTTCCCTTTCTCTGCTCTAGGTCTACTTCTTTGGGGAGTGGTTCTCTCTGTGATAGTGCTACTTGTGGGCATGCTATTATTTTGGAAATTGAAGTTTTGCAAGAAGCAGATCCTCATCCTCGTAAGAAAGCGTGAGTTTTTCAAGCTGTAACACCTTACATGCTGTTTGATCTCCAAGTGTGTGCCAGCTGGGAACTGAGGAAGAAAATGTTTGCTGCTGCTGAGTGGAGGGGAGGCAGATAAGTGTTCTAGACAAACTCTTCATGCAACATGTTGGGGAACATAAGATTGGCTGTGAATGTATGGAGGAAGATACTACAAGCTGGGTGGGGAAAGGGTAAGCAGTGGTTTCTTCTCTCAGCACAGACACTAATATTAAACGATACTCAAGTGTTTTGTGAGTATTTGTTGGTTCTTGGGATAGGGTTGGACTTTGAGCATGAAAGGAACCGTGATTTTTACTAATACAGACTCTGTAGAGTGGCACATGCCTGTGGAACAACACTCCCTCTTTTGTAGAGAGCAGGATGTGCACATTGTAGGTGGGTTGTAGACCTGTAGGTGTGGCAAAGCTGTTAGAGCTTGTGTGCTCCGTGAGAAGTTTTGCTCCAGGAATGGTTTCTTTTATCAGCACATCTGCATTCCATCATTTCATGCAAATCCGGGCTCAGATCTCAAGGTTGTATTCCATATGTCTAAAGAATAAGTGGGTAGTTTTAATATGGAACTTTATGCTATGGAACTTAAATTTAAAACGTGGAACTTTTTCATGTCAAGGCAGGTGAGGCGCTGGGTGTGACAAGCCACTAGATGGCTCTTTGGTCCCACAGGAGCGGCTGGGCGATGTGTCACTGCAGGGAGGCTGCACTGGAACATGGCCCTGTTAATTTCTGGACAATCAGATGAGGGAGTCATGTTCCAGAAAAAGTGGGTGGTGGCCATAGCGACCTGTACACCCCTGGAGTACACACATTTTGCCTGATTAACTAACCGCCTCTCAGCACTTCCTTTCCACTGACTGATCTCTTCTGTTGGCTTGGATTATCCTAATCACCACACGAGAGCTCTTTCTACTCGTTTATTCAGGAATACAATTTAACACCTCTTGTGTGCAGCTCATTTATCTCAAAATGGAATTTTTGCTTCCTCACTTTTTTCTTTTAATAATCCTGCCTTCTGCTTATCTAAAAAGTTCAATCAGTTCATCATTTCAGTAGGTGAATACCAGTTGTGTGGGGAGAAAGACAGGGATGGACTCAAAGGGCTTTGAGGAGAGCAGGACCTCACAGTCTTGGCAGCAGCATGTCCCTGATTCATCTCAGGCATGTCATGGAAGTGCGTCCTCTGTGGTAAAGAAAGCATAATGCAGGTGGGTTGGGCAGTAGATTAGTTTAGGACATGACAGAGCAACTATTAACATTGTTCAGATTGTTGTGAATTTTCTTCTGATAATTTTTCCTCTTTCCATTGCAGGTCCTGATCTAGGAAACAAATGTGAAGTAAGTGTGCACAGTATTCCAAACCAGATGGCTTTCCATTCCAATTTAAATAGTGCTATTTTAAAATGTCCTGTTAAATAGTGCCGGCCTTTTTGTTTGGGCTTTCCTCTACAGTGTGTGATCCTCTAGGTGCAGTGATGTGATGTACTAGGACTTGCTGCTTTCATGCCTTGGGCTGTGTTTAATGTGGTGTTCAGTCATGTGATGCTGCCAGACTTTCTTGTGAAGGGAGTATTTGGTTTGGTTCATTCATGTTGCATTCCATGGGACAAGATTCAAAATCACAGCATGAACATGCCTTTTCTGGGAGATCTTTGTCTGTCAGTCCCCTTTTATCTTACTGCTCCAGTCACACATGTGGGATTTGTATTCTTCTGTTTTTCCATGTCCCTTTCCCTCTGTGTAGGATTTGGCATGACTGTGACATGGGTGCACAGTGGGCATTGTTTGTCTGGAAGACTTTCCATCAGGACCAGCTGCTGGTTTAGCAGAATAGTTTACAGATGAACAAGACAAAGATCAGTCACTATGGTAATAACAGAAAGCAGTTCCTCAGCTGCTGAAATCATCACATTTGGCTGCAATCAGCTACCTTAATTTCAGTGTGTCATTGCTAATTCCTGAGTTGTGGTGGAGCTTCCACACTTGCTTTCATAGCGAGTCAGACATGAGCAAGAGTTTTAAACTGTACATTTCAAAATCTTACTATGGTTTGTTGTTGGTTTTTCTTTTCCAACCTTGTAGAGCCAAGCAGAGCTAGGAACCACCAGAAATTTGTGGTGCAGGACCTTTAGTCTCTCTTAGATTCTGGCCTCTCTTTTAAAGGACTGTTTGCAATTAATTATTCACATAATGACTACTCTGAGCTTGTTTCTTCTACCTGAGGTTCAGCTGAGGCAATTCTATTTTGAACTTCAACCTGTTAAACATCTGGCTTGTTTTGTTCTTCCATAGGAGCATGGTAGCTCTTTGCAAAACAGTATATTTTCAGTTTTGACAGTTTAACTCTGTCACCATAGGACTAAATATCTGTACAGGTTTGTCTTCTGATACTTATTCTCACAACTAAATATGAAAAATATCTTATGAAGGTTATTTCTGAGCAAATCCCTTAAAATTCTTACCTCCAGCATCTCTTTTTCTTCCTGATGTTATACTCCTTGCTGAGAAGTGGTACTGAGCTGCAGCCCCCAGAATGCAGCTGCTACTGTAGTACAGGAAAACAGGCTCTGCAACAGAGCATAGAGTGTAGCTTTTTTTGTGGCAAAAAGACAAAATGAAAAATAGATGGATTTACAAACGTTTGTTGGCATCTAAATTGCAGACAAGGCTGTAGAATTCAGCAAAACATCCAGAAGACTGGATTTCAGTGGAAGTGAGGTGCATTATTGTAAACCTCATCAAAATTCTGTGATTTTAGCTTAGAAATGCTATTTTAAAATATGACCTTAAGTGATGCAGGAACCTAGGTTGAATAAACTGAAGTTCCTGTTTCAGTTAGGGATTTTGTGCTATTCTGACTCCCACAGGGGGGTTCTGTAGACCTGTTGCCATCTTCACAATGTTGTTTTTACAGTCACCCCACTTCAGTTCTCCTCTTTGTATTGGCAGAAGATCACACTGACTACTGACAGTGGGCTAGAAGAGAAGGAGTTAATTGACAGAACCCTCAATTTGGAAACCAACAATAACTTGGCTTCCAGCACAGAAAAAGCATGTACTCCTGATCTGAGTCTGGCTGATGTGACACAGAGCAATGGAAATGCTCCAGATTGTCCTATGGATTCTCGAGTCAGAGACCACACGAATAATCGAATTGGTGAGTCTTGCTTTTTCTTCTCTTGCCTATTCAATCTTTTCAACCATGGGCATATCATGTCATTCTGAGATTATTAGTAAGCTGCAAAGCATCAAAAGCTTCTAACAAAGTTTGGAGCTGAATCTCCAGAACCTTTGACACACAATTGTGGTATTTCTATTCATTTCATATAATGCTTTCACATTTGGCTTAGTCATTTGTGAGCCTGACAAAAAAAATGCTCTTCTTCCTCTTTTTCCTTTCAGAAGATGTAAATTTGCAGAAGAAATTTGAAATCCAAAATGTGCCAGCTGGAAAATGATGTTGTAATACTTAATGAGAGCTGTTCTTTACATGTCTCAATCTATATATTTCTTCTCTTGGTTTCACAGTAATAGCTTGAAATGTGTCTCTCATCTGTCCCCATAAAGTCTTTGATCATGGCACAGGGTAGGAGATAAAGTCAGGCAAGGAAGCTTGCTCACAGGAGGAGGATTGTTACCTGAGACACAGTCTGCATGAGACATTCTGGCAATATTTCCTAACCAAATTTTGAGGTTATTTGAAGGGTTGTTTTGGTTTGACTTTTTTGGTATTACTAGAGCTGATCTTTTCTTACTTAAAGCCCTTTCTGATTTTTCTAAGTGATGGACTTGGGATCAATGTGATGATTTGACTTGCCATACCCAAAGATCTCCAAGCAGTTGTGAACCATAACCTAGTATCTGATCTGCAGCATCCTTCTGAATAAAATGCAGTGGTCCAAAGCCATAGCAAAGGTCTTATTACCTTTTGTAAAGGAGTAGGGTCAACAAGTTGGACACAAGGTTCAAGTCTATCCCATAGAATTCTGTAGTTGATTCTCTGATTGAAAGAAATTAATATCTTTGCTGTTCCAGAGACCCCAGATAATTACCCAGAATTTCTGTGCAGTGCTGATCCTTTCCCAAAGGCTGCTTTTAATGCAGGTATTGTTGCTTCTCAAAGGAGCAGGAGCATAGACCTTGGATTCTCCGTATCTTATCTTCTCCACATCCTAATTAATTGCTTCTTCTAACAGACTCTTGTGAATATCTTACTGCCTTTTCTAATTTCTCCTTCTCCTGCAGTCCTAGCGATAGAGCAGTGGCTTCATCACTGTGAGCTAGATCTGCTTGGTCTGAAATGCCCAGAGTCCCTTTGACAGGGGACCAAAACCAGACAATGTAGTATAAAATGTGCCAGCTTTCCTTATCACTTAGTGACTTATCACTTAATCACTTAGCGCTTCCATTTAAAAAATAAAAGCACCTTATAAATAAACAATGAAACAGACATCTCTAAATGTGCAAATTCCATAAGCTTGAGCGGGTCAGTGAATTCTGTGTTTTCACAGTGATGGGCTTGATCTCTGTGCCTCTCTTTAAAAATAGAACAAGGGAAAAGAAAAACTGAGTACCACATAAATATTTTGCTCGAAACGGAACCATCTCTAGGGTCAGCAGTGATTAACAGCCCTCAGCACTATTTTTTTCCTTCCTCAGAAACAATATGCATCATGAACGCCAACACTGTTATTGTGGGGCCAATTTCAGATGGGTCTAGTGGCAAGAACTGTGCTGCTAGAGGATGCGAAAGTAATGTGGATGCTCATGAAACCATGGAAGAGGAACTGGCAATGCACTATCCAGAGCAGGAAACTGAGTCTTTTCCAGGGAATGATGTGATGGTTCCTGTGGAGGAGGAGGGGAAGGAATTTCATCACCCCACCACTGCCACTGAAAAGTGATAATCCACTGAGGAGATGGGTGAAGCTACAGAAACATCCAGTATGACACTAAGCCTGAATCTCTGATAAAGGAAGTAAACACCTAGTGTCTTATGTTGTCTGAAAGCTCGTGTAAAACACTGACATGCATTCAAACAAGGAGTGCTAGAACCAGCAAATGAAGGGATCATCCAAACACTTTTCCTTCATAGTTGACATTGAATGCTTCTCTTTCCCTCTCCCAGTATCATGCTGGGAACATGTTTGAATCAAAGCCACAACATCTGGATGCCAACTCAAGTTTCACAGCCTGCTTTCTCTTAATGAAGGAATGGATTGAGAACTTTCTCTGATTACTTCTATTACCTTTGAACTTTCTGGCCAGAATTCCAAGTTAAGCTTGAGCCCCAGCCTTGTTTCATGTGGTTTCTATTCCAGTATTACCAGTACTTCCAATTTCGTCATATATTTTGCAACACCTGTTATTTTTGTTAAGGCTTCAGCTCTTGACTGGAAGTCATAATGATTTCCATTTTCCATAACACAAACAGGACTCTTAAGTTTGTGGACTTGATGCTTTTGAGGAAATAGGATGAAAAGGGGTCACGGAGACTCAGAAAACAGAAGGCAAATAAACACTTCAGGACGTTCTAATTTTTGAAGTCTGAGTCATGTTTTTGACTACTTCAGGTCATCAGTAAGTGTACAAAATGGAAGCCAAACTGGCTGAACATTTGGATGTGGATGAACTGTGGGGTTAGCCCAGTGTGTAGCCTGCAAAAAGGGGAAAGAAGAAAATTAATTAGTTTTCTAGGAAAAGGAAGGACTGAAAAACAGGCACAGGAGTTATTGCCTATAACTTTGTTAATGTCTGCTTGTTTTAGAATTGCTCATAATCATCAGGGTGACACTGATTTACATATTTGTTCTTTTTTAAAAGTCTGGTTTGTGGTCAACTGGCTTGTGTTAATGCTATTTCTCAATCTTTTGTGCTGCTTGTTTGATAATTGTAAATGTAATAGTGCTGACTATATTTTTTTCACAGGACAATGGAAAATGAGCAAGATGACAAAGTGTGCCTTAATAGTCAAAAAAAAGAACCACAAAAACAATTACTTGCTTTGTAGTTTTACCCTGGACAGAATACTGTAAAAACAGCTGTGCTACCTCAGCATCTTTTGTCTTAGAACACACAGAGGAAACGTAAGGGCATGAAAAACACCTTCTTGGGCCAGACTAGTAGTATGAGCCCAACATTTTGTCTCTGGCAGCCACAGTAAGGGATGTCATTTAGCAAGAGCACATAAGTCTGGCTGCTCTTTGCATTCCTCACAGGTCTGCAGCATCAGCTGCAATTGGATTAACAATGTGAAAGAGTTTGTTCCAGCTGTTGGTGTTCTTTTGTTTTGCCATTAATTTTTCTTCTCTCTTTTGAATTGCCTGGTACAATCTGCCTCCATGAGCACCTGTGGCAACAGGTGACAGGTGGTTACATGCACCTTCTAACAAAGTACTTCTACCAGTTTTAAAATGACTTTTCAGTGAGTGCCACTGGTTCTTGTATTATAGAATTTCATGCTAGACTGAGTTGCTTTTATGATTCTCAATTGTATTCTCCTCAGCTTCCAGGCCGATTTCCCATCTTTATATTTCTAATCTGGAAATATAGCTAGATGCTCCACTGCCTTGGTCATTTTAGTTGACATCTGCATCTTCTTTACCTTCAATACATCCTTCTGGATGTCTGGAGGCCAGAACCATGCACTGCACTGAAGAAAAGGGATGGGCCAATGTTTTAAACAGTAGTGAAATACCTCTCTGGATGACACCAAACATTTTGCTTGCTCCTTTTGGCTGCCCCTGCACACTAAGCAGATGCTTTCAGAGAACCGTCAAGCATGACTCCAAGATCACTTTTCCGAGTGATAGCTGCTAGATGTGAATTCAGCCCCACTGAATCATAGAATGGTTAAGGACCTTAAAGATCATCAGGTTCCAAACTCCCTGCCATGAGCAGGGACACCTCACACTAGACCAGGCTGCACAAAGCCATGTATGCTTGGTTTAGATTATTTTTCCTTAGATACATTGCCTCATGTTTGTCTATGTAGAAGCTCATTTGCCACCTTTTTATGAGCTCCCTCTGGCTTTATTTGCCTTCTATATGTCATGTAACTACCTGGAGAAATTTAGTATTGCCTTCACTGCATGGGTGCTCTTTTCTTCATATCGTTGATGAAGTTATTGAATAGAATTGGCCGCACCCATCCCCACTGCTACTTGTTCTCTATCCTGAAAAATTACCATTGTGCTGTGCTTTTTCCTTCCTGTCTTTTAAACAGCCATAACTTTTGTATCCTGTAACCTTTTAGCAAATCCATAAAGTGATCTTGCCTCCAATCTTGTGACAACTTTGTTTTTCTGTCACCTTAGGTGTGGAACCTCACCAAAAGCTTTTTGAGAATCTTGATGTAGTGGGTCCATTGAATCTTTTTTATTCTTTAAGCCTCACAATATAAGGGAAGGCATGTCATCCACGTTTTGCAATTGAAGAAATAAATCCAGTGAAATTAATACTTTTCTGGAACCACAGTGGGAGAATCTCAGCATTATGGGATCTAGTCACTGACTATCACCAGTGGATAATCTACCTGTAGTACATTTGAAACTCATTGTAATTTCAAGTATTGCTAGTTCCAGTATTTACTTCCTGAATTCCACTCTTCTCTGCAAGTCCAGAACATAATATAATTTCTAAAACAACTGCTGCCACTACATATTTTAGTTAATCTACTAAGTCTTGCAAGAGAGGCGATGAGTGAATCCTTTCTTTGCATTTCTGTGTTTGTACTTGTTTTGTTTCATTCAGAAGATGAGCTGCTCCTATTGCTCAGACTGAAATTTCTTCTGGCTCTCAGTATTGCCAGGTCAGCAGCAGATGTGTGAGGTGAAGAAGGAAACAGAATTAACATTTTTTTTTTCATGTAAGTGCTTGTTGTGCAGCAGAAGGTCAAGTCACCAAGTAGTGACATAAAACAGCAATGCAAGGAAGAAGAAAAAACTGGGTAGGACAAATATTGGTCACGCTTTCCTCACTCCCAGTCAGGATAAACTGATTGCTTCCCAGTGCATAACCTTCATTCTAGAAACATACAGCAACTTGTTTCATTTTAGAGAGCACCACTTCGTGTATCTCAGTCCACAGACTGTGAATATCCATGGTCCCCTGGCTGGGGCTGTTAAAGGATGTTCTGTACTGGCAGCTAAATATATAGTTCTGCTCGTGTAGGAAAGTAATCCTTTTTTACTGGGAAAGCTTTCTAGGTGAAGCATTGCAACCCACTAGATATCTTCTAGTTGGTTAGTTCAATAATGCTGGTGATCTTTGAATTAAAAATTACATGGATTTTAAGCCATAGCCACCCTTTTCTTGTCTGAGATGGAAATGTTTCAGTGACAATTTCAGCACGTGTATCAGTTGCAGAAAAAATACTTTGCAAGAGATCCGTTCAAAACTTAGGAAGCTGTTAGTGCCCTGGAGTTTTTCCCCAGAGCAGAGCAGGTTTGAAGTCACGTTAAGGTCGGTCTGTACCACCCCGGGAGCGGGGCCGGGAGCTGAGCGACCCGCGGGCAGAGCTGCGGTGGGTGGTGATGGCTGGATGCAGCGGGCTGCAGCTGGGAGCTCCATCTCTGGGGGCTGGAGGAGCACAAACGCGACCGAAGAGCCCTTCACACACGCAGGGAGGCTCTTCTGAGGTACGTGAAGGAACTTTTACGTCGGGCCAGCGGCCACATCGCTCTCTTAACCTGAGGAACCGGGTCAGGTTTAGCATGGCAGGAGGCGGGGACGGCCCCGGGGGCGGGGACGCGCGGGGCCCGGGAGCTGCCGGCAGCTCCGCCCGCCGGGGCCTCACTCGGCGGCGGGATGGGGCCGCGCTGGGCGCTGCTGGCCGCGCTGCTCCGCGCCGCGGGCGGCCGGGTGAGTGCGGGGAGGCTGCGGGGTCGGGGGGGCCGCGGCGGGCGCTGCCCGGTGCCACGGCGGGTGCGCGCAGCTTTGCCGTGGGTGCTGCGGGGCGGGGGGCAGGCGGGCAGCGCTCTGCTCTGCGCGGGCAGTCCCTCCCGCTGTCCGTCTCCCCCTGCTTGACCCGAGCCTGACATCCCGACTCCTAGACTTCTTTAAAGCGCATCCTGCTGCCTTTGGCTGCGTTGCTGTTATTTCCTGCCTTGCCAAAGCGATGACGAATCGTTTTTCCTGGGTTTTAACTGGAAATGGGTTGATTTTTTCATTTGAATATTTGCAAAAACTGTGAGTGTTCTGGCAAGTGCAGGGTGTGAATCTGTACGTATTTTACACTGTTGTTTAAACAGGAAGAGCTCTTTCTTGGATCCCTAAGACTATTCCCTATTTACTCAGAGAAGCCCTTTAATTTACATCTAAACCTGATGTCTTGCAGCTGTGACTTCTCTTTCATATCCAGCTGTACCACTGTTTGGCAATTAATGCTTTTAACTGTTTAAACCAAAGAGCTTGATGGGATCTCTTTGACTGGGATTGTGTGTATGATCTACTGGCAATACTGATAGCATTTCTCTCCCTGATTTTAAAGTGTCCTGGATTGTGAAAAGAAATATGGAAGTGCTGCTGAGGTGTCCAGGACATTGCTTTTTCATGGGATATAGATGTTATCTACATTTTTATTTAATCATGTTAATTTAGCCTTGATGAGACAAACATTCTGTGAAATTTGGTGAGGATGTCAGAGTGTATCTTGAACATGGAATTACACAGTGGGCTTTTGAGAAGTACTGGGTGCTTAGTGGGTTGATAGTATATTATCTTTATTTTTTTAACTGCTTCCTACTCAATTTGAATTCAGCCCTGGTTTGTAAGGGGATAGTCTTTGGAACCTGATTCACTGAACACCTTGGATAGGTGTCCCTTGAGCAGGGAAAGGGAGAGTCCCAGAATTGTAGCAGACCTTATCACCAAAATTTAAGTGTTTAATTTTTGTCATGTTTCTTGCTGAACAATGGGCTTTGATTCAAAAGGAATTGAATCTCCTCTCACTCTGAACATAATAATGGAAATAATGAATGAAATTTTCAGCATTGGTTTTTCAATAGTGACAAACCAAAGTCCACATAGAAATTAGGAAAACAAAACCGGTCTAGTTTCAGAAATACCATATCTGCCACAGAACTGGAAAAAACCTGCCTGTTAACTCAAGTTTACAAATGATCAGTTGAAGCAAACTTATTTTGGTTTTGAGGGAGAGAAACTGGCAAAACAATAGTGACACTTCTTCTTGTTTTTTTCTCATTCAGCTGAAATTTTCTGAAAGATTCTAGCCTAAGTCCCTGTGTTACTCACAGGAGCTGAACATAATTTTTGCCATTTTGAACACCTCAGTCACCAGATATTTTTAATAGAAACTCTCTCAGTAGTCTGAAACCTGAGTGACTGTCCTTTGCAAAGCAGGGCAGTGTGCTCTGCAGTGAAGCTGCTGATGTGGGCAGGGGGGGTAACCCTCTGGATGCTGCTGCCTGCCAGAGGAATGCTGCTGGGACGTGGCAGGTGGGTTGAGAACCACACACATAGTCTGGGCTGCCAAAGGATGAGCATGGAGGAGGCCTTGTGGAAAAATGCTGAAATAAAACTGGCCAGGCTGCTCAGGTGTCTCTGCTTTTTTATGGTCAGAGCAAGGAGGGCTGTGGGTGAGCAGCAGCTTTGCTGTTGTAAGTATTCACGCTTCTGGTTGTTGCATCAAAGTTCATGAGGACTGAAAATCTTAACAGAGCATTGCAAAAGCCATCTGTGAAACAAGCAACATCACCCCAAGCAAACTATTTGTTTCAAAATAACAGAAGACCAGTTCTGGCATTTGGCAGAAGACAGTCAACCCCTCTGGCAGCATTTTTGGCTGGCACACATGGGGCATCCTGGGAAGGTTCTTCATCTGCCATCTTTGCACTTAGCACTCACATCACTGCTCCTTTCCTGCTCTGCTCTCAGTGTTGGGTGTCACCCTCTCTCCCTTAGGTACATCTTCCAGGGTGTCTTCACATAAGGTCAAATCTAATGTGGCCAGTCCTGACTTCTTGACTTTCTTGGGAACCTGCTCATCACCTGCCTTTCTGTGACAAGTGATGAGGACACAGCCCATCTTCCTGCCTCTGAGGCCTGCAGCCTGTTATTCCTCTTGCTGTCACCCTTTGTTTACCAGAGTATCTTCACTTTCCACAGGGAAACTGTAGACTTTAAGGCTTGTCAGCTTTGACAGTGCCTGTGACTGAAAGTGTCAGAACGTGATTTAGTGGATAATACCTTTTATTAGGGAAACCAGACCAACTTTTGGGTACATAAGCCTGAAGTTTTGAAACAGAAGAGCTGGTAGTCCAGAAAATGTGTATGTTTTTTCAAATATGTATATAATAAAATATGCTAACTCTTCCTGCAAACTTTAACATGCTATAATTTTTGCACGTTTCCATATTATATGCAGCCTCCTGCCATCTCTTTCTGGGAAAATGTTTTCTTACTATGGTGGTGTGTGGGAATAGAATAGAATTCCCTACAGTAATCAGAAAGATACTGTTTTCTCAAGGAGGGGGAATGTGGGATTGTAACTCTGTGGCTATTGAAAGACTCCTGCTTTACAGATGTAAAGTTCTATATAGGATGGAAGAAGAATTCACATCGTGAACTCATCATCTTAGAGAGATATATGCAGGAAAGCAGGTTTCAAAGAAGCTCTGTTGTTTGAGTGTAGTTGGTACAGCCTGATACAGCTTGAACTGATTTTGGTGAGACTTGCTGTTCTCTGGTAACTAGTCTTCCACAGAATTATTTTTGTAAATGACCAGTTGTCGCAAGCTGGTACTGGGGGGCTAGACTTTAGACTTTAGACTTCTGTGGGGAAGAAGAGTTTCCCACACCAGTTGAAATATTTTGAAGAGAATTCAGTTTTTTCTTGTCTTCAGCAGGTTTGGTAGCTTAGCAAACATGATCTGTTAACCTCAAGTCTTTTCCAAAGAAACAGATTTTTACGTCAGAGTCCTTCGTGACTTCATTGTGGTTTCATGAAGAACATGAAGAACATTATATGCCAGATGTAGTTCTTGTTCAGACTCTTTTGTTTGACAGCTTGAGTTTGAAGAAGGCAACTGTATAAAAAGGAGACTTATTAAAATGTGGACATGTGAGTTAAGGTTAAAAGAGATGCTTAAATATCTTCGTTTAAATGGCCTCCTTGAATAAAAATTAATTTTATGTGAATAGATTAATATATATATTCATCTATTATATTAGCATGTTTTATTTCTGTTATTGAAGATACTTACCTTTAGTTACACATCAGTTCCAAGAATACAGGACCAATCTGTAAGGCAGGAATTAAAGGAAATAATACCCAATGATGTTCAGCATGTAGGGAATGCATTACATTCTGATGTGCTGTTAGTTGAGACTTGGGCTTCCTCACCAATAGGTAGAGCCAGGTTGATGCGTTGGATCAAGCCCTTCTAATTTGGAAGAAGTCTGAATCCAGATCCTGTTTGGTAGTTCATGACTTGGGCTCAGCTCTGGTAGACATTATGGTGGTCTCAGTTGTGGTTGGGCTCTGTATAGACAGTGTGAAGGGGACAGGCTAGAGGCCCTTTCACTAGTGCTGCTCCACACAGCACAGATACAGCTGCAGGCCTGAAAATAGGGAGCTAAAGACAAGTTCTCTGCTAGTTTTATCTACCAGTGGGTAGAATATAGGGAATCTTGGAAACAATTGTGCTTGTACATGCATAATTAGAAGAATATCTACTAACCTCTCAGCTGGCATGGAGACTGCTGTTAGCCCGCTCCCTCCAGGGACAAATTAGGTCACTTATCTACTGGGTGTCTGTGGTGCAGATGGGAAAATGATTCAAACTTTGTAGGGACTGGAGAGAGTGTCTTGAGTTACTGACTTTTTGTGTGTAACTTCTTAGTTATTGCTTAATACAAAGGCATTGCACAAATCTCCCTAGTGAGTCGTGTGCTCAAAGGCAAACACAGTTTACACATTTCTGTGGTACAATGTATTGCTTAATTTAATTGATGTGCATAGAGAGAGAGGCTGAATTTCATGTTTCATAATGTTTGTGCCTCTGCTGCTAGATATATGAGGCATTTTACTTGCACTTGTACTTCTCAAATTAAATGAAGTCTTCCAGAGTCCATTTGCGTAAATACCTTAAAATTCTGCTGCCATTAGACATTACAAACAGTAATAAAATGTGAAGATTGTGGAGTGGAATCTGACCCCTACTTGTCTTTCAACCCAAAGAAGCCAATGGATCTGGGTGCCAGATACTGTACTGCCCAACTCAGGCCTTAAAACTGGTGAGATGGGTAGGAAAATGGGGTTGTTTTGTAGCCAAGAAATCCAGGAGAGCTGTATACCTAGTCAGAGGCCTACAGTTCCCCTGACTTGACTGCTGGCCTTGACAGCTTTGATCAAACTGGTTTATATTGGAAGTAGCTACTAAAATTAATTACATCTTCCCAGTGCAAACAGATCTGAGCTCATGTGTGTATATAAATTGTATCTAACTAAGTTACAAGTCCCTTTTAGTTTCCCATAATGTTCCTTGTGGACAGTTGCAAGAAGTTGTCAATTGAATGTTATTGAGAGCCACAGCTCATCAGATAAAATTTCAGGGAGATTGTATCAGAGAGCAGACATCCTTTCAAGCACAACTTAAGACAACAGATGTGAACCCATCAGCCAACAGGTTTTCCTGTGTCTTTAACTCACAGGGCTGTATTCACTACCGCTAGACAAGACAGAGGATGAGATAAGAACATTTTTTGCCAGGAAGCCTCACCAGCAGGATAATTTGTGATGTGGTTTATAATATTTCTATCTCTCTTTTTTTTTCTTCTTCTTTTTTTTTCCTGTCTGCTCTTGCAGTGAAGTTTTCCATTTTAAAAAGACTCTCAAGTGCTTATTTTAATGAAGTTGATCATGGTGGCTACTAAATAGTGATGACAACACTCAATCTTTCACAGAATTCTCGTGATGTCTTGTCAGTGTTACCAGCTTTCACAGTGTTTTCAGGAGTGGTGAAACTTCTACTTAAACAGTTGCCTTTCCTTTTTCCTGTTCTGGAATGAATATTGAAACTCAAGAGGTCCTTTCTCTGACTTTGCACTCTCAGGAAAGGTTTGTTTTGACACTGACCACTGAGTAGATAAGTGAAATCCTGTTTCTGATATACAGCTAGATAAGAGGTAAAATATTTCAATAAGCTGCATAAGAAAATGTTGGGTTCCCTTGAAGTAATTGTTGAAAGTGGGAAGTGTTAGGCTACTTTGCCAGTAATGTGAAGACACAATAGATAATAAATGTGTGTTTTCAGTAAGGAGGAAGGATATTTTAATTACCAGCCTCCAAAGAACTTGTTCCTGTTTTGATTTCTCTTTTTAATAATACTTTTTAAGTTCTTCTTTAAATGTGTGTGGATTATACTGGAGCAATCTCTCCAGACTGCAGAAAGCTGAGCAGTGTCTGATACTTTTTTGACAGCATCTTTCTGATCTAGCAGGAAACTCCTACACTTGTACTACCTAACATTAACCTTTTTCTTTTGAGTGAGTATATTTTTCCCTTTGAAAACAGGTGGCAGGTCTTCAAATATTTTGACACTTGTGCATTGAAGTCACTGAGCTGTGTTGACTGATATGAACTGAAAAGTGGGTAAACTGTATTTCATGACTGTTCCTTGTGCTTTTGACCTGCCATATGAGGTAGGTTTGTGGGTTATTAAAAAAATCTTGCAGCCAGTTGCTCCTTCTCAGAAGCAGCAGAAATGCAGTTTTTGGAAACATCATTTCCAAAACATGAAGTCCTTTCTCATTCAGAAAGGAATCACAAAGTATTTAGAATGATAAAAGTATTTTACTTTGGACAAACAGTCCCAGTAGTACAGGTTCTTTGACTAAAGGGGTGGGTTATCTTGCCTGGGTGAGGGCATAATGGATGTAAGAGCAATAGAGAACTGAACTTAGTGTCCTGTGACCTTTGAAAACAGATTCCTTCTGTAGCACTAGACCCAGAGCTCCCTCTGCCACCAGCTCAGGAGGCCTGAGGGAATTAAGTAGCAAAGTCAATCTTCTTGTTTTCAAATAGGGCTCTCAACATGTATAGGGAGTAGACTACTACTTTTCTAGCCACTTTTCAGAAAATGCTTCTCCCCACAAAGCCACAGGTAAGAATTTAGGTTTTCACTGTTTTTTTGTCTAAGGTTGTTTGAATCATGGCAACTGAGAACAGGTACTTAAGTAGTGACCAGATGTGATGCTATTCCCATAGTTCAATTGCATTCTTTTGAACATAGAACCTGGAGAAATCACTTTGTTCAGTGTGACAGATCCTTAACACACAGAGGAACCTCTAAATGGTCTCAAGTAGCTTATAAACTGTGCATTCTCCTTCAGCTTTTTGGCATCTGCTGCTTTCTGTTTCATCAGGCCCACATCAGTGTCTTGGAAAGGAAGGTGCTTATAATTGCACTGATCTTTAAGTGTTTGTCTCTTGAATCTCTACTCTAGGGCCAAAATGGACTCATGACTCATGATTTTCCTTTAATTTCTCTTAGGAATATTCAATGCCTTATACACCACAGTTTGGACAATGCAAAGATCCCAGCACTGAATTCTATGAAGAAAGACTTAATAAATGTTGCAGCCAGTGCCCTCCAGGTAGGTTGTAATTCAAACAATTACTTTACAGTGCCAAATTCAATCAATTTTCAAATGACCAGATTACCCTTTGATTATTTATACATCTTAAGATCATGGAATTTTTTGCTGTTGTCTGGCTGGAAGACAATCAAATGCTGTGACTATTAAAAATATCTGTAAAATTGACACACTGTTCATCAGAATTTGAATGTCTGTGTTTTAATAATAGAGTTTTTGCAATCAATTGTCATGATTACGTTAGACACAGCAAAAAGCTGCCTATTTGTCTCATAAGATGCTGAGCAAACATAATTTGTGTCCAGAAATGCTGAGTTCCTGTCAGAGACATCCGGAAGTTGAAGCAGGAAACCAGTATATGCTGAAGCAGCCACAGTTGCTCGAATTAACTGAAAATGTCTAGATAGATCTGTCAAGCTTCCTTTGTTAAAAACACAATGGATGAAAGATGATAATTCATAGGTAAAACCTTTTTCTCTCATGGTATGTACTGCCCAGTCTTTTTCTCTTTAATTTTATTTTTTCAGAATAACAAACTCTGGGCAACAAGTTGTAGGAAGTCTAAAATCTTTAATTTTGTTATTCTAAATTTGAAAATTTTTACCACAATTTATATTAAAAAATATGAAGCCTAGATAATTACCAGGATGTGAAAGGCAGAGTTGCAAGGTTCAAGTAAACACATGGAAAACCATAGTATTTGAAAATAATTTCTCTGGCTCATCTGCAGGGCCCCTTCTTTCAGAGAACAGATTCTCCAGGCAGCTCCAGAGGCATTGTCAGTGTTACTGCTGCTTTCTGAGTCTGTTTTGCAGGATATTTCTGTACAGGTTATGAGATGCTTTCTCTGGTTTTTGTTTTGTTAAATAGGTGAATATAAGGCAGAGAGCTGCAGTCACAGCGTGGACACAAAGTGCAGTCCCTGCAGACCTAACACATACACAGAAATCTGGAATTGGTCTCCTCAGTGCTTTGCCTGCTCACCACCCTGCAGGAGAGGTAGGCTTGAATTATTAAAGAGACTTTTTTACTTTAACAGCCTGCTCAGTAAGTGGGCTTGGTTTAACCTAGTCTGTTCTCCTAAGACAACTGGGAGGTTTTGTCTTGTCCTTGTTTTTTGTCTTGTTTGTTCTTCTATAGTCCCAAACTTGCAAGGAGCCCTGCCCCTTATTCTTTGCCAAGTCTTAAAAATGTGACACCAGTCTTATATTATTGGAAACTAAGGCACTGCATCACTGAAATAGCTACAAATGTCATCAGTAGCGTAACTTCTTGCTTATACTGCCCAGCTGAGGGAGCTTAAGAGGGTAAATGGGTAATTGCATTTCCAGCATCCAGCCATTGGATGAGCTGACAACAGCAAATTCCAATTATGATATTCCTATATTGGTTTTATTTCTTTTGCAAAGCAGCATAGTCAGGGAGAGCATGCTGGTGCAGTTTGTTAAAGCAGCTTAACAGTATATAAAGTAGTAAGTACATTGTACCAACATCTGCACATTGGTCTAACAGATCACATGCATTAACAAATTCAGCCACACTGTTTTAATGGAAACTGGTGTAGAAAATTATCTGCTTGACTCACTGGAATATAAGTTGTAAGGATACAATCTAAGTTGTTCAAAGGACTTTTGGTCTCATCTAAACAGATAATTTTACAAAGCTGGTTTATTACAGTATGCAAATGTCTGCAGTGAGGTCTCTGATAGCTTTAAATACAGTTGCAGGATCTGCACAGGCTACAGATCTTGGCATGACCCCCAGATGCTGCAGTCATGAGCACAGGTAACACAAATGTGCAGATTTGTGGTTAGGATACAACACGACTGCAGGTACCGAGTTTCAAGTGTGAATTCTACAGATATAAGTTTCTCCTTTCCTCGGAGGAGAAAGAGGAAGGTCAGCTGAAAATGTACATTTTGGGGGGCATGTAACACGTTTGGTTTATGCTGGTATATGAGCCAGAAGCTGCAAAATTGTCTTCAGCTTGTGGTATGAGAACATCACCTCACATACACTTGAAACTTTGCAGGCTATGATTTTTACATGTTGCTAATGACACGTTTCTTTCTTCTTGTTTTAAAAACAGGATTTGTGCAGAACCAAACATGCACTAGGTCACAGGACAGAATCTGTAGCTGCCCACCCAATGAGTACTGCGTTTCCAAACTGTACAATTCCTGCACAATTTGTCACATGCATAAAAAATGTGGGAAAGGTTACCGAGTTTCCAGAAGAGGTAATTTAATTCTGAACACTCTACACACAACATGGTTTTAGTGTATGAAGAGGGTTATTTTTTTGGTATTAATAGGATTAATATTTCTGAATCTGCCTCCAACTCAGTAAATCACAGGAATATTGTCTTTTAATTTCCTACAGTTATGCATTCTTTTTAGTGCAAGCATTATCTTGGCAAGTAGGCAGTGATAAGAGCAACAGTATTCTCAAGAGGCCTATCCAAAGGGACATGTTACAATCTGTTACTACCCTGTATCACCAGGTTCCCCAATGCAACTTAATCTTCCTTGATTTTGCTTTCCCATGTGATTTCTTCCATACAATTGACTCAGATTCAAGACCATTTCATTCCTGCTTAAATCCTTGAAACAGATGGAATTTTGGTTACGGTAAGTAGTGATGACCCTGCTGTCCTGCAGAGTTGATCTGGCTTTACTAGGTGAGGAAAGTCACCACTCTGATAGTGGAGATGTCTCAAGATGATAAATAATATTCTTAGAGGTGGAACACTGACTATTTTTAAATAATTAGGAATCATTTGAAGAGATACAGAACTCCAATAGAATGCAATATGTGGTCAGCCTGTCAGGGACAAGTGACAAAGCTCAGCTTGGTCTGCAGTACCACATTTTAACCTTTTGGTGGGGTTCTTAGTCTTTGAAAAAGACTCTCAACGGCACGAAATTAACAGCCAGTTAATCTTCTGATTTCTGTTTGGGTTGCGTGTTTCAAATTACTCTTTTTTGTGATAATTAAAGACTGTGTGTTTCCTGTACTGCCTCTGTATCACTTCCAGGATCTGTACCGCAGACCTTGATTATTCATTCTTGTTTCTTACTAGGTGACTAACTGGAGTTTTTCTGTTTGTTTAAAGGGACAGACAGCACAGATACGGAATGTAAACCTTGTCCTCCTGGCACGTTTTCAGACGCGGAATCTTACGATAGCAGCTGCACACCACACAGAGTGTAAGCCAGTGTTGCTGTCTAATTTAGCTGTGCACGGGGTTGTTTTCTTGCCTAACTCCTCTTCTTGTTTCTTGCAGTTGTAAATCAGTGGCTGTTCCTGGAAACAGCAAAAATGACACCGTTTGCAACGACTCAGGAACAGCAGCTGCCACAGTTCTACCTCACACTGTCTTGAACCTGCTCCTGACCCAGAGCTCAGCTTCCAACAAACCTGAAATAATAACTCGACCTGTCATTTTAAACTCTGTACCTGACATGTCTCACATCATTGGTGAGCTATTAATTCATTTAGAGTCATTTTTGTCTGACTAGGAAGCAAGTTCATATTTAGTTCTCATTTTCTTCCCAAGACCAATCACCCTGTACCCAAGCAGAACCTCAGAGCAGCTGAATTAGTTCAAGATTATACTACTTGTAGTGAGTTGCATAATATTTACCTATGCATCTGTGCTACCCCAGTGCATTCTACAGTCCTTCTAAGTCTGGAAAAATTTCTAAAAATCTCCAAACTAGATTATACAAGGCATTTCCTGAGAACTGCTGCTATGAAGAAGCTGGTACAAAAGGTTCTTATCTTAGATCTGGACTGAGGCAAGCTTGAGTTCATAAACCTCCTGGTGAGAGGTCTTTGGAAGACTTGTGGCAGCTTTTCCCGAGACAGGAAGCCCTTATAGCATTCCAAATGTGGATCTATTCTCTCCTGTTCACAACCTACCCGGAAGACATGTATGTTTAAGAGCATTCTGGGCTGCCCAGCCTTGTATTTAACAAACTGTTGCTATCACGGAGAGGTATCTTTTGTGACTGATGACAAAAATCTATCCTCACTTTTCAGGACAGAAAAACTAAATATTATGAAGTGGTGGTGACTGAAATGAGACCTTAGCATCCAACAATAGAGGCAACACATGTGAATGTCAGACACAGTTGATACTTGTAAATTTAGCTTTTGTAGCCATGGACAGAAACTATGATAATTACTTCCTTTGTCAGGTCAACCTTCTGAATAATTTCTCTCTTAAATTTATTTTCAGGATCAGTAGCAGGACCATTGTTATTGGTCCTGATAATTGCTATTTTGGGGTATTGCTTAGTCTTCAAAAAAAAAGGTAAGATTCATGAAGTGAAAACAAGCAGATCTGTAAATACTGGAAAGTGTGCCACCTTATTTCCTACTAGTTTGAGTCTAGTGGTTGACTGCTGTTAGTGTCTTAGAAGATGACAGGTCTCTTTGAAGCTTTTCTCATGGCTGGTTATGGATGAAGGATCACTAACATATATAGATCTATGAATCTATATAGAATCTACATAGATTCTTTGGTGGCTAATAATGGAAGAGTTAATTTATATTTTGGCAAGGGGATAAGGTGATGATTTACAGGTTTCTGCCTTGCTATCTGGCAACCTATAGCTTCATGAAACCCTGAGGGGCTTTTGACACCATCCTACACTGGGGTGAAATTGGCCAAAGGGTTCAAAAGTCAAGGGAAGAGAGACTGAGAGAAAACTCATGCATATCAGCTTGATCACATAAGCTTTGCAACTATAGCAAAATAGAATTTTAAAAAAATCTCCAGGAATTCCATATGTATTTAGAGTAAAAGTATCTTTATTATATCGCATGGAATTAAATTAATCTCAGTACAGGGATACAGTGAGGCAAATTCAGGTCTCTCTTGTTCCTCAGATCTTAAAAAATTGTCTAAACATACAACATCCCAGTGGAACCAAACAGCTGTACAACAGTTGAGCTACTGCTGGAGCTTGTAAAACATTTTAACTTCATAATTTAGATGTATTATCAAATGCTATCATTAAACAGTCATGACCATAGTTTGTTGTCATTGATGCCTATTCTCTCTGACACTATACTAGAAAAAATATTTATGCAGAAGGTCCTCTTTGCTTGCTGGCTAAATTTAAGTCACATTAAAAAACTAATACAATATAGTTTTAAACATTTTCAGATGATGTGTAATAAGTGTACATTTGGAGTTTATTCCAGGAGCAGAGGATATCATTCAGACTAGTTAAGAGAGCTTTTCCAACTGATACAACTTTAAGTGTTAATGAGCTGTCTTTTCTCACTTGCAGCCCTTACATATTCTCCACCAACTACAGAAGCAGATTCGGTGAGTGTCACTCCTACCTTTCCATCTTCTCTCTGTCTTTAAAAGGGGTATGGGAACCTTGCAGACTTACCCAATTGCAAGGAGAAGAAAACAAAGCAGAAATACAGCTGGGGTGGTTTGGTCCCTGAGCTAGAGTGTAAGATGTACCTCACATAACCTATGTAATGTGCCATCCTCATTTTAGGTTAGGCTATATTAGCAGTAAAACACTGGTGTGGTTCACAAGACAGATTTTAGAGCCTCTGTTCCCTTGGTGATCAGTGAAGTGCTGTAGGTGCCTTCAGGAGACAGGTTCATTTTGTTGAATGCCTAATGAGCTGGTATGAATTTTATTTACAGTCATCACCACACAAATAGCAATTGTCAGTGATTTCTTCAGCTTCCTAGGTACTGACCAGTGCTGTGTTAGTGTTTTCTTTAAAAAGACTAATGTTTTGCATTTCTCTGCAAATGTTCCAGCCCTTTTCCTCTACCGAAAAGGAGTGTGACAAAAAAGTAAGAAATACAGGATCACAAAACTCCAGCAATTCTGAACAGGAGGAACAGCATCTCTTGGAAACTTCCGAGTCCAGCAGTAGCTCCCTGAATAATCCAACTGGGTCTGCAAGAGTCAGTGTAGGAAGTAACAAGAACAATGAAAAGAAAGAAACAGAAGGATTTCAGCAGCAATATTTGTCTGTGGGAGGTTGGAAGCTTCACAGTGGAGACAGACACAGCTCTGCAAGTTCAGGTAAGAATGTGTCCAAATGATCCATAACCTTCTGAAATTGATTGTCAATTATGAGTCTTTGTAGCACAAGATTAAATGGCAGGATGAAACATCAGACCCATCTTCAACAGGGAGAGTAGCTTTTGAAAAGAAAAAGCAATTGTTTTTAAGTTGTCACCTAGGAGAGTGTGATCAATGGTGAGAGTTATTTGCAGACTAGAGGGATCAGTGTGAAGGAGGCACTCACCTGTGAGTGGGATCATGAGCCAAAGGGAGCAGTGAGAAAAGGACATTGTTAAAAGCAGCTGAAGTGGCAGCAGATGGGTAGGGAATTGGCAGAGATCCAGGGCTCTGTATTCATTTCTATGGCTTTTTTATTTCTGGCATAACGTGGATTTTGTGGAAGCAAAAACCTCTAAAATGCTACAGAACCAACCCCACCAGCTTACCTAAATTAAGTGAACCAGGAAGATAATTTCGTGTCTATTTTTAACTTTAAGTCAAAGAACTACAAAAAGAATCCAGTCGTCCTGTTCTGGGTGTTATTCCTCTGTGCTTAATGTGTTTTCTGTTTATTTGACAGAACTTTCTGGGAACGGAGGAACGCAGGTGAATGTGACTTGTATTGTTAAAGTGTGCAGCCCAGACTGCAGTTCCCAGTTCCCAGAACAGTCTAGTTCAACTAGTATGGATTATGAAAATGCTCCCTGTTGTTCCTTGAGAGGGGAACAAATTCCTCTGTCCAAAGAAGAAAACCCCTTGAAAAAAGAAACTGAAATTCAAATCTCAGTGGAAAATGAGGACAATTTAATTCAAGACTTAGTTCCAGAAGAAAAGAAGTTTCCTCTGGGTGTTCAAGATGCGGAGCTGAAAACCAGTTAAAGGAAAGAGCAGACCATATACTGATTGACTGATAGGATGAATCAAGCAACCCTCTGTCTTCTCAAATAAACATTGTTAAATGTAGCATTCTTACAGATACTTTACATTTCAGACAAATATTGACACTTGATGCTTTTGAAGTTTGTCATGGCTTCTGTCAGCTTTGAGAGTCCAAGGCGGATCTTTGCAGTTTAAAAAAACTTGGATGATTTTTCTTTTAAACTGAATGGCCAGCTCCTCCCTTTCTGCTGGAATACCTTAGAAAGACCTTCACCAGATTTGAAAAGCAATGTTTTCCTAACTTTATGCCACTGATTTTTCTGCTGATGATAATTTGGGTTCAGGTATGCCACCTGTCAAGAACGTGGCTGTGAGCAGCACTTCTAAGAGACTGGAGTTAAATCATTATTCATTCAATGCTAATGAATTATCCATTTGATTTTAAAACTATTTCATTTTATTTCCTATCCCATATCTTCATGGACATCCTTTCCTTCATCCTTCTTGATATTTGTTATTACAGTTTGCTTTTGGTTATTATTGGACCAAACATCTCAAATCAACCTTGAGTACATCAAGGAGTGAAATCTTTCAGATGAGCTTTTCTTACCAGATTACAGCTATTATGTCTAAGTAATAGCATTTCATTAACTGTGCATAGTTCATTTTATTTTAGAAAAGAAAATCTAGATTAAATAGTTGTTACTTGGAGTAGGAAGTAAGTTCCTTTTATTGACAGCTCTAAAGTTTGTCATCTTTGTGTCCTGGCTGATTTAATGTGATTGATTCTGACCTCATTTTTGAGGTTAACCATAAACTCCAAGTATTTCTCTCTGTGTTCCAGTGGGTATTAGAGAAGATCTATGTGACTATGTATGCCAGACAGCTCACTGACCTCTGGATGACTGTGTAGCATCATCTGTAAAAAGTGGAATTGACTTAGACCTCAGAACCAGAAAATCCTGTTCTTCACTTCTTGCTTGATGCTGAATATCCAACCACCTCCTCCAGAAAATTAGTAGAGGTTCTCCTTGAATTAAGTGGGAGTGTTTGGTTTTGGAAGTTGATTTTTAGGATCCCATAATTATATTTCACGTAAGTGACTTAACCAGCAATTGTGGTGTCTGTATTCAGCCAGAATTTGCAGTGTGGTATCCAAATTACATATGAGTGAAGTCATACAGCAGGCATAACTTTTTTTTCTTTCATGCCATAAAACCATCCTGGTGGACCAGATGATCATTTTAGTTCCCTTCCAACTGAACCCTTCTACCTCCAGAGAAACCAAATGCAGTCATTATTTCTGAGGCCTTAGACTGAAAAAAGGAGATTTTGCAATAGCATTTATTCTACAGCTACAGAAGAGATACAGGTTTTAAAATACAAATTTTTAACTTCCACAAAAGCTTTGAGTTTTCCTAACAACATTTCTGGAACTGAGAACAAAGGTCTCTATAGATTTTGTACAAACAGGTCTTTACTTCTACTGTGAAGAAACCTTTTACAACTATATATTCAGCTTGTCCTTCAAAGTGATTTTCAGAAAAGACTTTGAAAATGGGCACACTGAAACTATTGCAAAACTGAAGGACTTAAGAGAAGAACCTAATTTTATCCAGTTCTTTGACCCTCTTCCACCGTTCTGAGGATTGTCATGTCTTCTCTGTCAGCTCCCAGGATTGGGACCACATTGAAGCAGCAATGGAAGATTTTTTTTAAGATGTCTTTAAACCATCAAGGAGGATCCCACTGTAGGAGTCAATTTACTGGGTTTTAAATTACGGAGCTGTGTGACAAAAGGAAAACACAACTCTCGTGTTGAAGTAGGAAAAAATGCACTTGCATTTGCTTATTAAAAAAAACACCCAACAAATTTAAAGCCTGTAGTTTTACAATGATGGCTGTTTTCAAGTTCCCTGGCCTCCCCGCTCAACAAAATGCTCGTTCTTAGAACGTTCTTTCGGTCTGTAGGCTGAACCCGCTGGTTTAGTGCCGGGGACTGATCCCGGGCCGCCTTCTGGCCGCGAGCGACCACCGAAACAATCACCCCCTTCGCCCCCGGCCCGGGAAGCCCGGGGGCCCCTTCGGGAGCCGCAGGCCCCGCTCCCCGGCGGCCGGAGCGCGAGCTCAGCCCGCGCGGGCAGCGCGTCCCGCACCCGCCGGCCCCGCGCGGAGGGGAGCGCAGGGTCCCGCCCGCCCCGCTCCGTCCTGCCCCGCTCGGCCCCGCCCGCTCCGCCCCGGCCCCGCCTCCCGGCGGCGGGAGGACGCCCACATCGATAGCTCGGCGCTCCCGTCCTCAGGCGTCTCCCCGTCGGTTGGCTCGGCTCGCTCGGCGTGCGGCCCGCCGGCCCCGCTGAGCAGGCGGCCGCTCCGGGAGCTCAGGTGGGTACCGGCGGGCCGGGGCAGCCGCGCTGCCAGCCGCGGGGCCCGCTTGTCCGTTCCTCCTGCGTCAGGCTCGGCGGGCAGCTGCAGCGCGGCTGCATGGCGCGGGCCCGGCCCTGAGGGGCTCCTCCCTGCCGCACGCCCCTCGCCGGGCTCCGCCCCGCCGTCCCGGCTTCACCGGGGGGCGAGGGGCGGCCGCGCGGTCCCTTGTCCCTCCACCGCGGGGCGGGGGCGAGGAGCCTGTCCCCGCAGCGGGCTCTGCCCGGCGCCTCAGCCCCGCGGCCGGGCCTGGCGGGGCCCCCGAGGCGCCCTCCCCGTGTGGCGCAGGCCTTTTGCCCCCGCTCTGCCCGGGGCTTCCTCAGGGCTCTCCCGGGCCGCCTCAGGGCAAGGTGACCTTTCGCTTCCACTCTGACGGGCGTTGTGTGCCAACAGGTCTCTCTTGCCGGTCCTCCTCCCCACGGTGCGTTTGCGTGCGGGGACGGAGAGAAGGGAGGGTGTCCTGAGGGCTCCTCCCCGCCCTTAATTCTGTGTAACCGGGCGCTGAGGAAAATGCCCCCTCCGCCTTGGCAGGCAGCGGCTTCCCAGCCCGCTTCCCTCGCCCCGCTCCTTCAGGGCCTGCTCTGGCCTCCTCGATAGACAAATGACGTTGTTTTCCAGAAAAAGTTAGCCGGTTTTGGGTGAGGTCCTGTTTTGGACTTTGATTCTCATCCCGATAAGCACTTAGGGTTCCTGCTTTACTGCGTGTGTTAAGAAAATAAAGCGAACTGTCAGAAAATCAAGTGCTCTGCTTTTGGCTCAAGTGGCACAGCAGTGGACTAGAAAGCTGCGTATGTAAAAGCCTTAAAACATATGAGACATTCCTCAAAAATAAATACTTATGTTACGCAAGTTTAGGTTAAGGAGGTGATTTACTTTATTTAGAGTTCTTGTGATGAATTTGGGTGCAGAATTGTTCATACACTGGAGGTTTTCAGTCACTGGGATGCTAAGCAGTTCTGTGCTTCTGAGTTTTTCTTCACGATCTTTCCTCTGATTTGGCTCCTAACACCTATAGATTTCTGGTTTTAGTATTTTTTTTAAGGGTAAGCTGACAAAGATTATTCTGTTTGCTGTTGTTTGAACTTCAGCTTTCTTGTCAACTTTGTTAGAATTAAAATCTTTGAAGTGGTAGCCCAGAAGCCACATGTGTACAAATGCTTGGTCTTTATTATTCTGTGGAATAAGACTATTTTTTTTTTAAATGTGGGGAAATTTTACAAAGATAAAAGGTTAAATGTGTTTAAGGTGAAGATAAACTTTGTTTGAATGTAATTTCCCTCTATTATTTATGATGTTTGTGTTTCTTCTGCACGACAGCACAGTTTTACTTTTCAGCCTCTAGAAAAAGCATTTATTTGCTTAATTCTGGTTATTTTATTTACCTATATTACTTAAGTGTTTAACTTTTTTAAAAGGAGATACAGGCTTGAATGTTGGTGCTTAAAATCAAGCAAACTTTGTTATGGGAAAATTTAGAATCCTTGTATCAAACTAAAAATGAAGCCATCATTCTCTTCTGTTGTCAGATGTAAATAAGTCAGATGTACCTTGCTTTTCTGCTCTTTAGGACTCAATCTCACATACATTGGTTTAGAGAGGCATGTGAGGTTGGGAGACGTTGCTGCAAACAGATCTGATGTATTTACTACGTTCTAACCACAAGATATGGCCTGCGTGCTTTTGTACTTACTGAAATAACACACTTGATCCTGCCCTTGCAGAACCCGAGTAGTTTTGCAATTCGGTGGTTAAAAACTTGATCAGGGTCTTAAGAGTTTTAATGATCTGATTACCACATAAGTTGAAGCAGAAGTGATTGGAGAAGAGTATGAAGGGAAATGTTTGCATATATCAGCAGTGTTGCTTCTCTAATGTAGATTGATTTCTCTTCTTGATGCAATAATCTATGCTGTCACTTTGGAAGCCTGTTAGAGTAACTGTTGATGAGCTATTTATGGGACTTGTATCTAATTACTTCCCACACATACGCTCTTCCCAAAAAAGAGGTTTGAGCAGGGTGTGTTGTTTCACAGATACATACACAAATTCTACAAAAATGCAATTGAAGCTGCTGGGCTTTTACTTTAGCCCAGGCTTCCAAAACCAGAATGTTGGCAATTTGGATAAAATACTGTCAGTAGAAGTCGAGGAAGCCAGTGCAAAACTGCTTCAGATAAATGTGGAGTTTTAGTCTTCCCTTTTCTGGAGGAGAATTGTGGATTGGCCTTGTTGCTTGTTGCAGCAAATCATGGTGTTTTTATCAGAAGGAAGGAAAGATTAATTGGGAACTGGTAGTGGTCTGAAGTCATCAGAGTTTTATATGAAACTGATTTGAGACTTAAAGGGCATTAAGCATTTTTAAAGGTAGAAATTGAGCTTAGTGTTTTTACTGGTTTTTAGACTGATTATAGTAAGAATGACAGTGACAGCAGTACATCAGCTCTGCTGAGAATGTGTTTCAGACAGTCATGTTATTCTTGTTTTTTTCTTTCAGAGCAAGACTGTAATTATGGGACAGAAATCCAGAAAATGACAGAAAAACATTAGTTGCTCTCTTCTAGGACAGTCATGTTGGAAGGATTGGTAGCCTGGGTCCTCAACACCTATTTGGGCAAATATGTCAATAACCTGAACACAGACCAGCTTTCAGTTGCTCTTCTGAAGGGTGAGGCTTTGTGGTATTTTCTGTAGTGTTTTCATACAGTGATTAAAAAAAAAAAGTGCTAAGATTTTGTAATAACTGGGAGGTGGAATCACTTAATTTTGTGTTTATTGTTTCTATAAGCCCTTCCAATAGAGAGTTTTGGGATAGTGCTTTACTGTAATAGTGAATTCTCTTGTCTTGCTGTATGTGTTGCTTTTTATCAACACTGTTAAACAAGTTTATATGAAACTTGTAGAAGTATGCTTAGCATATGTTATCAGCCTGTTTAATTCATATAATATTTGAGTGTAGTTTTTTTAAATACTACTCAGTAATTTCCCTGTGGAGGGCCTGTGGCAGGAGGTATTCTGTAGTCTTTGCCTCTCACATTTTGGTGTTTGCAGTTACTGCCCTGTAATTAAGACTGCTGGTTTATGTCATGTTATGTTCACGAGTCTTCTACCATTATAGAGTCCTCAAATCGATGCTTTCTAATTTATCTTTTGCTACTGTTATCTGCTCTTTCTGGAGAGGTATTTCTATTTTTTATAACACTTCAAAGTTTTTTTGTGCATTATTTTTTTTGTAATATTGAGAAAATACTCAATGTATCTCTTTTCAAAAGACAGTGAGGAGAAGCTTTCTCCTTGGTTACAATAAAGTTCAGCTCTAAAACCTTGCAGAAGGTTGCTTCTAGATGACTTAATCAAACACTTTGAGCACATGGCACTGGAAAATTAACAAGTATATTAAATAACTATGTAAATTATAACTTGAAGCAGTAGTTTTGCAGTTCTCATGAAATCCTATTTGATTATTTTTTTTTCTTTAAAACATGTTGCTAGCCATTTTAGACTTGTAATGTTCAAGTTGGCATTCCTCAATATAATTTTGTTTAACAGACTTGTCTTTTTTCTGCTTTGTGTAGGTGCTGTTGAATTGGAAAACTTGCCACTAAAGAAAGATGCCTTGAAGGAACTGGAATTACCATTCGAAGTAAAGGCAGGTTTGTATTTTCCTTGTGTGTGCAGGACAAATATTTATGAGCAGGAAGTATTGCCTATTTTAGAAGAACCTTTACCTGTGAGTCAGAAGCTTGAACAAAGGAAGAAGCCTGGTTTTCAGGTTACCCAGTTCTAGTTTAGCTTGCGTCTTGCACTCCTTTTTCTCTCAGGTTTACCAAGGGTGATAAAGCAAGTTTACATCAGAATCTGATGGCATCTCTTTTTTGTTTATCTAGGTTTCATTGGCAAAATAACACTACAGATACCTTTTTATCGCCCACATGTGGATCCGTGGGTGATATCTATCTCAAAACTGCACTTAATTGGTGCACCAGAGAAAAAAGAAGATTTTGATGAGGAAAGGGAGAAGCTGCAAGAAAGAGAACACAAGAAAGCCCTTCTTCTAGCACTGGAAGAAAAATGGAAAGTGAGTCACACTAATCTTCCATGGTGAAGAAACAGCTATGGTAGATGGATTGTATTTAAGCCTCCTAACTAGCAGGAGAACAAATTGCATAGGAAGCTAAGTTAGAATTTGATTCATACATGTTGTCATAGTGCAGTTTCTGCCCCACCCCTGTCATGTTGGTGTCCCACATATGTTTGAGATAATAAAAACATCCTTTTATTTTCTTTTCCCCTATTCACAGTAATTTCAGCATCACAAAGTGTGTCATTTCCTGACCTGATGTTAAGAGTTGTGATTAATGCTTCTCTCTATTTTCTCTTTTAGAAAGAGCGACAACAGAAAGGGGAATCTTACTGGTACTCAGTTACTGCATCTGTGGTCACAAGAATTGTAGAAAACATTGAAGTAAGCCTTTGTATTGTGAAGCTTTTCCCACTTGTTAAGACTTGTCCGTGTCCTCTGTGCTTCACCTTGTATAGTCCTTAGAAAAGAAATGTGTAAATCAAAGGTAGATGTTTGGCTGAGGACAGACCCTTACCAGATTGAACCTTTGTAACTTCAGTCTTAAACTAGTCCTGGTGGGGATTTTAGAAAGGAAAAACCCTCCATCCTGCATCACCAAGGGGAAAATAACAAGTTTTTTTCGTTGTTTCTAACAGTGGGTGGATAATTAATTTGCATGAAATCTGATTGATGATTTTTACGCATATTTGAATAAACTCAGCAAAATAATTCAATTGTTTGTGAAGCAGAAGAGTGTGATTAGTTTTTATCAAAACTTGCTTTTCCTGATACATTTGAGAAGAATGTATTTGGTGCAGGAGCTCAAGGTGAGAGTATCTATACTTTTCTCAGTCCTGGACTCTACATTCTCTGTAGTAACTTGGTTCTTTCAAAGGTTTTCCCAATATAAAATCAGTTTGGGTCACCTTGTATTATTAGTTTGTAATTCTGGATCATGCTGATGATTCTAGTACATAAAACTAATTTGAGTCTCTTGTTGTCAAATACTGATTTGCCTTGACAATGAAGAGTAATAGTAGAATAGCAAGGTGACATACACTGTGGTATGGAAGTGGCTAGTTGGTCTGGGGGAGAAGGGCAGGGACTGTAGTGGTATCTGAGGAGAAAACAGAACCAGAGAGTACAAAACCAGAAGTGAGGAATAGGATTTTTATGAGGTCTAAATAACTACCAGAAACTGGTTGGAGAATTGCAGAAAATAAATACTAAATTGTTTCAGTATTCATGAATAGTACTGCTGTTCACTCTAGTGATGTAAACAGTTGTTTCTAGTAATTTTTTTTTCCTTTCTAGTTAAAAATTCAAGATGTTCATTTGAGGTTTGAAGATGGAGTCACAAATCCTTTGCAGCCATTTGCATTTGGCATATGCATCAAAAATGTATCCATGCAAAATGCAGTATTTGAACCAGTAAGTATAACTTTTTGGACAAGAACTCATGGCAGCTAAGATGTAATGCTGTATTTATGGGGGCTAGTCAATATTTAGTAAAATGTATGACATTTTAATAACCCGCTTATTGTAATAAATCAATTCTGGACATATCATATTGTTCATTGAATATGTAGAACTAAAAGCTACATGGCACATAGTGTGTGGTCTTGACATTATTCCACTTTTTCTACTTCAGGTTGAGAAGCTGATGCGGAAGAAACAGTTGGATGTTGCCGACTTCAGCGTTTATTGGGATACCAACTGCACTTTACTGGGTGACCTGCCTCCTGGACAGCTACAGGTGCAAGAGAGAGATTTACATAAGAGAGAGATTGTTGTTGGTAGTGGTCTCCTTTCTGTACTGCAGATGTAACTGACTTAGAATTTATTTGATCTGGTGTTTTTAAGAGCACCCGGAGTTTATGGTTTCATGCTATGATGATAGGATACGTGTGCAACCCAAAAAGGCTGTGCTGTGAAATGCTTTGTTTCACCTTTGAAGAGAGAACATGTTTAAGATAATTTTTTCATGGACTGCCATGGTAATAAAGTGTATTCTAGTATTTGAAACCTTGGCATCCTGATGAGTACTGTACACTCATTTCTTACAGAATAAATTTGCTTGTAACCCACAGGAAGCAATGGATAGAAGTATGGAAAGTCGTGCTCATAATTACATCATGGAACCCGTATGCACTTCTGCTCTTCTTAAGAGAAATTGTTCTAAGGAGCCTTTAAGGTCACGCCAGACGCCACGGCTTGAGTGTGACATTCAGCTTGAGACCATACCCTTGAAGCTTTCACAGGTAAGTACCAACCATCTTCATTTAACAGGATCTGGAACAGGCAAGCAGGGTAAATGAGGCCACCATGAGCTTTGTGCTGTTCACTCTCTCAGGCTGCATTAGCTGTACAAACTAATGAGTCTTCTTGGTGGCTTGGCTATTTATATGCTGTATTGCCCTCTGCTTTATGGGCAGTTTCTAAAGAGTAACTGATTAAAGAAGATATTTCTTTGCTTTTTGGTTATTGCAATGTCTGCATATTTAAATTGGTAGTTTGACAGAGTGTATCTTTTCCTTCCCACGTGCTGCAGATGTTTGTCTGCCAGCGCTTCTGAAGATTCTGCTGGTAAAAAGCCACCTTGAATTATCTAGTTGCTGATTTAAGCAATGAAGTACCTGTAGGGGTCACAAAACTGGTAGTGTTTGTAACTGCTTAAATACCAATGATGGTAGCTTAAAATAATACTTTCTTAAAGATTTTGTTTTAGAGGCAACTGAAGTGATATACTAAAGAAGTTGGTTTTTTTACAACCAAGCATTACAAATTCTGTGACTGTTTTACTGCAACTGATTATTGTAAAAAAAAATTACATTGGTTGTTGTAGCAATAGGAGGGAGCATTGCATAGAATCCTAGACTGGTTTGGGTTGGAAGGGACCTTAAAGATCATCTAGATCTAACCCCCCCTGCGTGGGCAGGGACACCTCCCACTAGACCACGTTGTTCCAAGCCCCATCCAACCTGCCCTTGAACACCTCCAGGGATGGAGCAGCCACAGCTTCTCTGGGCAACCTGTTCCAGTGTCTCACCACCTTCACACTAAGTAATTTCTTCCTAATGTCCCACCTAAATCTACTACAGAATGTTCATTAGTGGCTGATGTTTGGTTCATAGTCTGACATGGAAGGAGATTTCATTCTGTGTGTTTGTAAATAAGGAAGCCTGTAAATTTATTGTCACACATAAGCTACTGGGAAAACATATGTGACAATGGAGAACAATATCATGAATTATGATTAGCATTAATCTTAATTCTGAAGCCATATGCAAGCCATTGATACAGATAAGCTAAGCCTGTGGTGGTTTTTTTTTGTTTTGTTTTTAACTCTGCTTTGCTTTGGAAAACACTCCCACATTGCATAATTGATCTGTGTGTTGTTTTACTAACAGATGCAATATCAGCAGATCATGGGATTTTTAAAGGAACTGGCTAGAAAGGAACGACAGCTTAAATTCAGGAAATGGAGGCCAAAGGTTACAGTGGCAGAGAAGTAAGTATATCTATATATGTGGTGTTGTTTATATGATATTAAAAACTAGGCTTGGGAGCCTAGAGAGAAGACAAATACAAAAAGATAGAAGATAATAATATATTAGAGTTTCAGTTTTTACGGTTTTCCTTTACCTCAGTTTTAAATACTCAGATATAATTCAAAGTTAAAATATAATTATTTTTACCTGAGGCTTTAAATGCTTCTTACATAGCTTCCAAGAACTGAAATTAAGTTGGAGGTTCTGCCCCCATGTGCAAACTGTGGTGTTCTGAAATATTTGTGGAAAGTGCTGCTATTAAGTTTCTTTTATTGATAAATAAGAAAGATGGGATCAGTTCAGACCAGAGGTCTGTGTAACTCAACATTTTCTTGTCTTTGCCTGATACAGAACAGCTATAGTAAATCCCACTGAAGTAGTGGGCACTTTGCAGAGCACTGTTGTCTTCAATTTGTAGAACTAGCCCATAAATGCTGCTTCTAATATTGATGCTGACCAGTTACCCTGATTTTTTCACTGATCCTCTCCTGGATCTTTCCACCAGCTAGACATGCACTTGGGTTTGGGTTTTTTTTTTGAAATATTGGTAATACAGTAATTTTCAAATGTTCCAGCTGCCGAGAGTGGTGGATCTTTGCTCTGAATGCAAATCTTTCGGAGATCAGGGAGCAGAGACAACGTTCCACCTGGGAGTTTGCGTTGCACCGGGCCCGAGATGCAGTGTCTTACACTGACATGTATTACAGCAAGTTGAAGGGGGAGCCCCTCTCCAATACAGAGCAGGTATTTAGTTTTGAGTTTTCTACAGTGTTGATGAATCATCTTACATTTCATTTGTTTCATCTTCCCAAATTTAAAATCTGTTCTAGTTTAGAAATGTCTTTAGTTTTACTGCAGAATGATTCCATTGAACAGTCTGTCTTTTGAGTTTTTAGTGCTTGAAACCTGGGCGTGTGGGAGGTGTGAGCGTGGCAGGGTTCTTGTGTTTTGTTTTGCTGTGCAAAAAGCTGGCATTTTTTGAGCTGTAGCTGGTTTTCACCAAAAATAGCCTGAACTCTGACAGAATGCTCATGTCAGTCTGGCATGCTTTCTTAACTCATCTTCTCTATAGACTCAAAAAGTATTTAAATATCAGAAGCGAGTCAGGTTACCCATATGGTTGAGTAGACGATGTGTGGAAGGTTGTGGCTAGTTGATGGTGTGTTTGGGGGTGCTTTGTTGTTTTTTGTTTGTTTTCCACTGTTGATTTTAAGCTGAAGAATTTAGCAGGAAAGTGCCCTGGTAATGAACCTGTGTCCTGCTTCAGAAAGAAGAAGAAAACCCTCTGGACTATAATTAGCTGCTGTTTATCTTTAGATGTATTAGGACTTTTTTGTTAAATCAGTTTGGGACAGCATGTACCTCACCTGTCTTAACTGCAGGTGTGATTCTATTGATTTGTAAGTTGTATGTAATCCTTACTTGTGTTATTTAGTCATAAGCTGTAAGAGTAGGTCAATGTACTGGACATAAAGTACCTGAGAAAGTGGGAGAGTTTTCCTTTCATATAGCTTGTGTGGTCTTCAGCACAGCTGTGAAATGTGACAAAAGCAATACCATTGGACTAGAAAAATGTCCTTTGCTTTCTTATTCCATGATACATTGTTTGAACTTGGGTGAATCATAAGCTTCCACAAACAACTTCTTAATTTGTACAAAGAAGACAACATGTCTAAGGAACTGGATTTGAATACTACGTTGTCCTAATTTACTCAAGACAGAAGGTTTTTTTTGCCTTGGCTAAGCTAGGAATTCTGTTAAAACAGGTTATTTTCCATGGCTTAAGTTTTGTGCTGCAAACCTTGCTTCTGATGCATGACAGGAGGATGTGGCAAGGAATTTTTACTATGAGAAGTGTTAAAAAATGTATTTCACAATGCAAATAAACTTCATTTGTAATATGGGGGAATGTCAGTGTCACATGACAGCTGTTCATGTGCTTAGGCACTTGGATACTGTCATTAATTACTATGTTAGTTTTTTCTATGAATCTCTGACTTACTCCATGCAGAGGTGTTTGACATGTTTGTGAACAAGATGGAATACTCTTTTAGTGCAGTTATTTTACCTTTTTTCCCTTTTCAGGCAGAGATGGATCGGATAGAGGATGAGCAAACTTATGAAGAGTTGAAAATACTGTATGAGATAGTTCATGACAACTTTCATGACCTAGCTGAGGTGAGGAACATTCTGCATACAGGGTAATGTTTGGCATCTTCAAGTGAATTATTCTGAGTCATTGTATTCTGTTCTGCTGGAGTGTGTTAGCTTGTGTTTGAATATTTCCCCAGTATAAATGGCAGAAATGAGCCTGTAAATGGCTTTTTAAGCACACTTCATAAAATACAGGCTAGTTCCTGTTACAGTACAATGTTGACTCTCTTTCAAATACAGTTGCTAAAATTTAGAGCTGTGTTTTATGGTGTCAAATGGTGACATCCTTGGTTTAGTGTTCCTAGACTAAGATTTAAATAATGAAGCCATATGGCTTCAGATATGATTATGCAGCAGTTAACTGATTATATTTTTGTTATTTCTTTGCTGCTGCTCTCCTATATGGGCTAAGTATTGGTTGAAAATAGCACTGCTGGCATGCTGCAGAGTGCTGAGTAAATAATAAATGGAATAGTGATGTTTTTATATGCTTGTGATATTCTTTCACTTACCAGCAGTAATGTGTATGTACTCATTGTTCAAACCCAGAGTGTGAAAGAGCCATTTCCTGAATCCCATGGGGGTTCCCCTACTGGAGAATCTGCACATGGAAGTGGCACTGGAATGCTGCAGTATCTTCAGTCTTGGTTTCCTGGTTGGGGAGGTTGGTATGGATATGCTCAGCAAACATACGAAGGGGAACCTTTTGAAGGGCTTCTGCCAGACACAAAGGAGCAGTGGAATCCAGAAGACATACTAGGTATGGAAAGGCAGGGGTTTCTGTTTCTTTCGAAAGCTGTTAATGCTGCCATAGTTAGATACCTGGGGAGGGTGAACAGAAATGACTCTTTGATTCTGTAGTGTTAAAAAGCTGCATGTGTCAGCTGATGCACCTAGGCAGCAGAGCCTTTTTAAACTTAAAAACCTGTTAAAGAGCAGCTGGGGAAATATTTATTTTAAAATTCATATAAGCTTTTTTATTCTTCAGTAGCCTGCTGGAAACTTACTTAATGCCTTTTTGTGTGGTATTTTTTTTAATTAGGTGCAGATGAATTTTTTGATCCTGCTGCAGATGCTTCTAGCATGAATACCTTTACGAAGAGAGATCATGTTTTTGCTAAATTCAATCTACAGTTGCAGGGTGGCTCTTTCACTCTGTTGCATAAGAAGAAGAAGGTGGTACATGCTGAGGAGATTGCTTTTATGCAGCTGGAGTTTTCAGGTATGAAGTCAATGTCTGTTCTTTTTCAGAAAAGATGAGAGCTTTGTCTGCCTTCAGACCTTTGATTTTTAATTCTTTAAATTGCTGTACTGAAACAAACTTCAAAATGAAAATGTGAAAACAGCTTGCAGAAATTGATGTATCAAGTGAAAATAAGTTTCTTTATTCAAATCAATGAGGAAGACAACTGTGTTTCACTATCATTGTAATGTATTCAAAATTCCCATGTGTAATTTCTTTGGTAGAAGTAAATATATAAATATATTAACATTTCTGAAAGACTTGTTTGTTGGACAATATTTGTTAGCTGCAAAATTTAAATAAAACCTGTGCTGTGTACTAAAAGCAATGAAAGTATTTTATGTATTTATATTCCAGGCGTCAAGATCTTAGCGGAATCCCTCCCTCGCAGAAATTCTTCCCTTCTCAAGGTTCAGCTTGGTGGTCTTTTTCTGAGGGATTTGGCAACAGAAGGGACCATATTTCCTGTTCTTGTTTTCCCAAATCCTGTAAGTGAAAAAAAGCTAAAAGTTACCACGTAGGATGCATAAGTGTGTGTGAAAGTAGTTATGTTCCAAAACTCCGTGCATGTTTTACTGGGTTTGTGTCTTCTCTCAGAAAGAGAACACAAAAGTCTTGAAGAAAAATTTCCACTTGTTGAACTCCCTTTCCAAGGATCATTTGTAGAACTCTTCTTTTTTTGCCTTGTATGCTTTTAACTTTAAGAGAACAGTTAAATGTGTTGGGAAGAAGATAGTCTGTTGAACAAAATTTTATTTTTGAAACAATGGGCTTTGCTGCTTAATTAGTGATTTTTCTTTTTCCTATAAAGCTCCTTGGTCCAAGTAAGGTTTTATTTCACCTGTTACACTAAAAATGCACTAAAAGCTTTTACACCAAAAGCAGAAGTCCTAATGAAGTGCTGAAAAGATTTCAGAAATCTCTTCTGAGTAAACAAAATTTGAATCTAATTCCATGAGAATTTCCCATGTATTTTGTACTTCCTAATTTGTAGAGAACTGTCTGAAATTTGCGCTTCAGTCTGTCTGTGACATGAGTAGATAAGTGTGAGCTTCTTGGTCATGCTTGATTCTTGTGTTTGGCTACATCAGGGAAAAAGTGCACATCATAATCTAAGACTTCTAGGCTTCTCAGGTGGCTTGGTTGATTTTATTTTAACCATCTTTTTCTTTGAAATTCTTGTCAGCAAAAAGAGGTTGGCTGCATGTCTTTCTTTGGACTCCAGAGTTTGTCATCAGAAATGACTAATCAGCACACTGGTAAAGATTTCATTTTATGTTTGATGATAACAAGCATATGAGATAATTCCTACAAGACAGAAATTTCAAAGCTGAGTTCCTAGAATTTGAATGCATACAAATGTTTGTTGTAAACAGCAGAGATAAAATCACAGAAACTTTGTTCAGACAAAGGTGTGAGCAAGGTGACTTTGGAGAAAGTGAGTAAGAAAAAATGTGTTTTAAGACAGTAGGAGTTGCACTTGCTTTTTGTCTTGGTTTGAAAAAAGAAAAAAAATGTTGAAGAGTTGAACATTAGAATCCCAGTTCTGAAAATGTTTTTGTATGTACAAATATGCTGAATTCTGTTGAGTGTAGAAGTTGATAATACTATTTGCTTTCTGTTACTAAAGAATTTTTGGGCAGGTACTACTTTACTAGTAGTACCAATTAAAAATTATTAAATTCCTTAGGGTTTGTTTTTTGCTTTTGTCCATTTTTTAATTTTGGTTTCTTTTACAACTACTTCTTGTAACTTATTTGCTATTCAGTTGCAGATCCTGATGCCCCAGTGTTTGAGATGCTTTATGAAAGAAATCCAATCCACAGCAATTTTGAGAGGCGCCTGGAAGTCAGTACCAGACCTCTAAATATTATTTACAATCCACAAGCCATTAAGAAAGTAGCTGACTTCTTCTACAAGGGAAGGGTTCATACCTCAGGTTAACCTTTAATGTGTTTTTTTGGTGGGATGGGGGGTTTTTGGAGTGTGTATATATATATATTAATCTCTTTTAAATTTATTCTTAAAAAAAAACACTAATCAAAGAATACCCACTTGAAATTTAAATTGGGCAATACTCTAGAGTCTTCTCTGGATGATTTTTTTGTTATTTCTTTGTCTAATTGAATCAATTGATTTTGCTTGGGTAGACTCCTCGAACTTAGTAACATTTCAAGTTGCTGCTCTACCATATGGTGGATGTTCATGCTGCCTGAATTGAAATTCATAAATAAGGAGGCTTATTTCTGTAATCTCTCCTTCAAATTGGTGGAAAACAGCAGGCTTTTTGAGAGGACAGTTAAAAAGCACAATATTATCTATAGTAAAGATACAAGGGAAATTGTTCTCATTCCTTCAGTATGACTTCTGGAGGTTAAATTGAGTCTGACCTTGGCTACAGTTGCTTGAGGTACCTTGTTTTTTAGATGCTGAACCACACTGGTTCCCTAGGGTTCTAAGGTCAACAAAATTTAGGGGTCTACTACCTGAACCTATAACATTATAAAGTGCATTCCTTTGCAATTTTAGTTGTTGAAGTCAGTTTCTGAGGAGGTGAGAGGTGAGAATAAGGATGTTCTTAAAGGACCAATTATTTTTCTGTTGATTTTGGCAAATACCAGAAGATTTTAGTTATGTAGTATAATGATGTGGATGATACCTTTTCTCACAAGATGAGAATATTCCATAACTTTTAGAAGTGAAATTAAAAACAAACCAACAACCCAACCAAAAAAAGACTGCCTACGCATTCCAGAAACTTCTGAATGTTTAGTCAGAATTTCCTCTCTGGCCATGCTTATCACCGCTCAGATTTAGTAACTCAGATTGAAGGTCTGTCAAATAAAGAACAGAAAAAGGTTTGGGAAGGTCTGTATTGGTGGAATTGTTTGTTTTGTGCTTAGACACTTTCTTTTTTCCTTTTTTCTGTAAAGCAGCCTGATGTGTACAGCCAGTGGCTTTCAGCCATTTTCCTATATTTTGCTGCTAAAATTTAAAACAGATCTTCTCTTTTGTTATCTTTTTTTTTCCTGATTCAATAACAGATGAACAAAATGATACCTAGTCAGTTTTGTATTTCTTTTGCAGGTTTTGGCTATCAATCCGAGCTAGAGGCAAGAGTGGCTGAAGCTGCCAGGAGACAGTACAACAAGCTGAAAATGCAAACAAAAGCTGAAATCCGGCAAACTATTGATAGGTTGCTAGTAGGAGACTTCATTGTAAGTTTTTACCCCCAAAATGTTTATGTAGGATTTTTTTGCTGTATGTTTTAGGATTTGAAGCTCTGAAGAGTGGGGTTTTTTTGTTGTTCATTTGTATGGTGTTTTTAAGAAAGTGGGGATTCTGCATGTGTTACTCTAATATTCCTTTTGAAGTCAAACAATCCATTTTTGTGCTATAGATCTGTTGTGATTAATGAGATGACTTCTTGCCAACTTACTGGTTCCAGCTTGCATTGCAGCCCTGTTACCTCAAAATTATTACATTTTTGTGTAATTTATTTAAATAATATTTTCTAAATGAAAAAATTGTTCCACCTTTGTGTGGTTTTCCTTAAATTTTAGTTTTCAAGTAATATTAGTATATATATCAGTATGATTAATCCCTAAGTTTGGAGTTGGCTATATTCATGCAAGATAGCTTTTTCATACTGCTTTCATGGAAATGAAAAAATACTCGTACTGGGAAAGCAATGGTTTGATATTTGATACAACACAACCTAGTGCATGTTGTGTTTATGGATAGCCTTGACAAGGATTTATCCCATCTAATGTCATGGAAAAGGTATATGCCTTCTCTTGGCTATGCAGACTGGTTCAGTCTCCTCAGCTCTGAGATGGGGAGCCCCTCTGGAGATTGATTCCTTGCATCCATCTCAGCACAGGGTGTTTCACCTGCTGAAAATATTTATTCATTGACTGTAACAGGAGTCTGTGGTTTAACAAGCTACCAAACTTCAGGATGGCTGGTTTGTGAAGGTTAACTCTTCAGGTGAAAAAGGGGCTAACTAGATTGATTTGTTTTGACAGGTTGAGGGTTTTTTTTGTATGTAGAAGGAAGCTATTTCTTGTGGGTTACTACTTCTTCCTTCTTAACTTTCAGGAAAACAGCAAAAGCTGGACCGTGTGCCTTGATATTTCTGCCCCTCAGGTGATCTTCCCTGATGATTTCAAATTTGTGGATCCAATGTTAGTTGTTGTAGATCTGGGAAGAATATTACTTACCAATTCTCAAGGTATGATCTAGAATTATTGCAGCTTTCCTTTTCTTTCCACCTTCTCCTAGAAGTTCTTTTGTCTATATAGAAAATAGAGAGGTCTTAAGATTATTTCCCCTTTATATGCAGTTTTACATTGTAATTCTGCTATTGTCAATAACATTTTAATAAAGATTGATACAGTTTTAAAAATAATGGAGGGAGTGTATTTTGTTTTGTTTTGTTGGGATTTGGAGTTGTTTTGTGATTATATTCTAAATTAAAGGCTTCTCTGTGGTATCTTGCACTTCTTGAGGGCTGTGAACAGATGGGAAGCTGATGCGTCAGGCGCTTTACCATAGATAGGAATGTTGCTTGGAGTGGCATGAGTTTTAGCTGTTAGCAGGGCCAGTGTGCTTTGAGTAAGCCGTCCAATTTTGGAGTCACGTGGCTCTCTGTTCTTAGCACAGGTGTCCATAGCTAGCAGAATAAAAGTGAAAGGGAAATTGGTGTCCTTTGCATCAAAAATAAAGGTCCTTGCTTCTTGAATTGTTGCTTCTTTCTTGTTCCACTAGGAAAGAATGCAGAAAAATTAAAAAGAAAGCACAGTGGAACTTGTAAATAAAATTAGGCCTACTTAAAATCTAGCTGAGCTGTATGGTGTGTGAGGGTATGTTAAAAAGAATTGGAAGAGATCTATGTCATATTCATTTCCTTCATAAAAAGTACAACTGTAGGATGATCTGTTCTGTGGTGCAGTGGGAAGTTGAGCTGTCAAATCTACAGTGAAATGTTTTGTCTCTGCATGTCTTTGAATAATTTAATATTTTCTAGTACCAACTAATCTCTACAAGGTTTTAGCAGCTTTCTTTTAGTAAATTTTGTCTTAGGGTAAACTAGAAAAAGTACACAAATTGTTCATGCAAGATTAATTTGTATTTTCATGTGAAATGGAGACATCGGGCTGTTAAGAGTAGCTTAAGCTTAAAAAAAAAAGGTAAAGTACAGGACAGTTTTGGGGGTGTTCCTGCTTTGTAGAGTAGAAAAAATAATTTTCTTATGGTGAAGTGAAGGTTAGTAGTAGGCAACAGAGTTAACTGGACAAAAGCTTCTGATTATAAATATATGGTAGTTAAGTAGCTCTTACCTTCCAGTTGGTTTGGAGGACTATAGGTTTGAAAGAATTGCATAGGAAAAGTAATGCATTCCTTTTTTAAAACAACTAAATTACAAGTAAATCTCATCGTAATAGTAAGTGGGTTAAAAAAGTGAAACAATAGTGTCTTCAAATAGATTCTGTAATGCATTGGCACTGACATCTGCATGCGTGTAAAAAGTGTAGTAAATTTTTGTTGAGGAAAAAAGTGACAGTGAAAAGAGGCGAGGAGAGTTCTGGATACGTTTTGTGTTTAAAAAATATGTCAGGCAGGATGATCAGGTAATGATGAGAAATGATGACAGGGGAGAATACTTCTGTTCATTTGTTTGCTTACTGATTATTTTTTTTTAATCCACAGAAGAATCTAAAAGGAGTGCAGATACTTTTTCTTCAGATATCAATGAATTGAGTGATGAGGAATATAAAACACCGCTTGCAACTCCTCCCAATACTCCACCACCAGAATCTAACACTAATAGTGGCATCAAAATGTCTGAAATTACTGGAGTAGAAATAACTGAAGAACAGCTACAAGCACACTTAATGAGTAAAAAAATGTATGAGAGATACACACTTTCATTTATGGACCTTCAGATCATGGTGGGCCGAGTGAAAGACAACTGGAAGCACGTTCAGGATAGTGATGTGGGTCCAACTCACGTGGTAGAGAAATTCAATGTTCACCTGCAGTTGGAGCGCAGACTGATCTACACGTCTGACCCAAAATACCCAGGAGCTGTCTTGTCTGGCAACCTACCAGACTTGAAAATTCACATCAACGAAGACAAAATACTGGCTCTGAAGAACTGCTGTACACAGCTGAGTAAATCTGAAACTAAGTCTTCTGATGCCCTACATTTAGGGAAAGACAAGATTTTTGCAGAGGTTGACCAGCTCGGCAGTTTGCATGATTCTGTCATGAATCTAACACAGAGCGTTGTCATGCTAGAGCAGCACACCAGGGAAGTTCTTGTGGAATCTCAGCTGCTTTTGGCTGAGTTCAAAGTGAACTGTATGCAGTTGGGTGTTGAAAGCAATGGGCGCTACATCTCAGTGCTCAAGGTTTTTGGTACTGATGCCCATTTTGTGAAAAGGCCCTATGATGCAGAAGTGTCCCTGACTGTTCATGGCCTGTTACTAGTTGATACTATGCAAACATACGGAACAGATTTTGATCTTTTGATGGCTTCTCATAAGAATCTGAGTTTTGATGTGCCAACAGGAAGTCTTCGAGACAGCAGGGCTCAGTCCCCAGTGTCTGGAGCATATGATGCACATCCCCTTGATGCAGCTAGTTTGGCAGAGAGAAGCATTCCAGCCTCAAATACTTCATCTGGTAACAGTGGAAAAGATCAGGAGTCCCTGATAAAATTAGAGTATCAGTTTGTGAGTGCAGAATGCCCATCAATGAATTTGGATAGCAGTCTGCAGGTGATCTCTCTGCAGGTGAACAACCTGGATATCATCCTTAATCCAGAGACTATTGTTGAACTGATTGGGTTTCTCCAGAAATCTTTCCCAAAGGAGAAGGAAGATTCTAGTCCCCAGCCTTTAATAACTGACTTGGAAAGAGATTGGAGGGAACAGGAAACCTTCCAGTCTACTTATGTACAGAACACAGAGGTAGCAGTTGACATTCACTGGTTAAATATACTCCTTCTCAGGACAGTTGGCATGACCAATGGAGAAAAATATGGCAGAAAAATTGCAACAGCCAGTATTGGTGGCACCAAAGTCAACGTCTCCATGTGTGGTAAATTTGATGTAAATGGCTCTCTCGGATGCCTCCACCTTATCGACCTAACACAAGATAGTGTTAAGAATCAGTATGTTGTCAGCATAGGGAATACAGGAAGGTATGAAAACCTCATGGGGGATGTAGATTACTTTGAATCTCTATTCTTTAGGCTTGATGATGGAGGTAGCCTTCCCGATGCTTTAAGTTTTACTTTCACAGAAAAATCAAAAGAGGAATGTTCTCTCAACCTCAAAATGGCCTCCTTACACTACAACCACTCAGCTAAATTTTTGAAAGAACTGACTTTGTCAATGGATGAACTGGAAGAGAATTTCCGCAGCATGCTGAAAAGTGCAGCTTCCAAAGTTACTACGGTCTTGGCAACTAAAACTGCTGAATACAGTGAAATGGTTTCTCTGTTTGATACACCACCACGATCAAGAGATGTTGCCAACTCAGAAGATAACGAAGGCTACGAATTTGGATCACAACCTCTCAAAACCGATACCATTAAGCTTATATTAAATATAAACATTGAATCACCTATTGTCTCAATACCTCGAAAGCCTGGTAGCTCTGAACTGCTTGTAGGGCATCTAGGACAAATATCTATTCAGAATTTTGTACCAGGAGAAGATGAATCTAAAAATGATAGACTGCAAGTTGAAATCAAAGACATTAAAATGTATTCTTTAAATAGCAGTCAATTCACAAGCAAGAAGGAGCCTGCAAGTGCAATACCTCATGGCCTGCATTCTTCAGGTCCTGCAAGTATTAATAGTCAGGAAGAATCCCAGTTCACTCGTCATGACTTCTTTGAATCATTACATAAAGGTCATGGTATGTTAATTGGAGGACTCTTAGTTATTTAATATGAGTAATAGATGGTATTAAAAATGTGTATTGACTATAAGTCTGACTGTATATTCTGTCTGACCCATCATTCTGAAATAGACTGCTCAGTTTTAATTACAATGGACAAGTTGTTTTATTTATATCAATTTTTAGTCTCCTAATCAAAAACTGAACAGTGCCTTTCATGCAGAATTTAACAAACCATTGCCAGATGTGCATATTTTAGTGTTAGTAAGGCATTCTAAGCAAGTTAAATAGCTACTACCTTATCTCTGATGTACAGTCTTTGTAAGATAATCAGTTCATTTAGTATAATGTTGTTTTCATCTCACTTGCATTAACAGCTTTTCACATTCTGAATGATACTACCATCCAGTTTAAATTGGAGAAGATACCACTAGAGAGAGAACTGGATTTAACTTTTCCCCTGAATAATGAAGACCTTGGAATATCAAGCATTATGAAGATTGAAGGGAAATTTGTGAACCCTCTTCAGGTACAGTGATGTAGTGTTTTCTCTATCAATATAAAAGTATTTCCCTATGTAGAAGATCAGTTTTTTTCAGGCAAATATCTTCAAGTTTAACATGTTGGTAGTTTAGAAATCTGATCTTATGCATGTGGTTAGAAGAGACAGTCTTAAGTCATAATAACAATGACCAAAATTTGGTCTTATCCTGCAGCATTCTAGACAGCTTTATGAATTAGTGTAACTTCTACTTACCCTGAACACCTGTCACAGAAGGAAAAACGAGTGTGTCACTATCTAAATGCCACTGTCCAAATATGTTGATTTGCAGTTTCAGTAGAAGCTAAGAATTGAAATGCCAGTATCTTTAAAAAGTCTCTGCAGGAGCAGAGGTTTTAAATAGAGGAAACTGAAACTTCTAAAGCTAAGGAAACAAGCAGTGATGGCTAGGTAGAATGTTTTTTTCCATATACTGCTGTATAATCTCAGAATGGTAAAGTAAGGCTAGTTTATATGGTGAATTATTTTTAACTGACTCTGGGTGCTTTCTGCCTAGGAATGCAAGGTATCCTATTCTAGGGTTCTATCCTGTATGTTTCTAGATTGTGTCATCTTACAGAGCTAATACAGGAGAATTCTTTTGCTTCAACTTTGTTCTGGATTGTTTTTTATCTGTGGACAAACTTAAAATTTGTCTGATTTGAAATTCCACAGTCTTTCCACTTGTGAGTTTTAAAATGTATGTACTGATTTTATTAATATAGAGCTGTAATGTGATGATTATTTCTTTTTTCTACATTGTAGGTGGTGTTAGCAAAACATGTGTATGAACAAGTCCTTCAAACTCTGGATAATTTAATTTACAGTGAAGACTTGAACAAGTTTCCATCCACTTCTGTATCTTCAACTTGTCCTAGTTCTCCTTCAGCATCACTTCTTAGTACAGGCACAGAATTCTCAAGTGAACGGAAGGAAAACGGCTTGTTCAGCCATTCTAATTTTAATTCTGTTCCAAACAAGTCATTAACTATCAGAGAAACAAAAGCTTTTACTCAGATTCAAGCAAACTTTCATATCTCAGAGCTCCAGGTTCAGTTAAGTGGTGATCTTACCCTTGGTGCACAAGGACTTGTCAGCCTTAAGTTTCAGGATTTTGATGTTGAATTTGCTAAAGATCATCCTCAGACTTTGTCTATTCAGATTGCCTTGCGTTCCCTGCTCATGGAAGATCTTCTGGAAAAAAACCCAGACTCCATGTATAAAAATCTCATGGTGTCCCGTGGAGCACCCAAGCCGTCCAGTTTAGCACATAAGGAGTATCTTTCACAGTCCTGTCCCTCAGTATCCAATGTAGAGTATCCAGATATGCCACGTTCCCTGCCTTCCCATATGGAAGAAGCAACTAATGTCTTTCAGCTATACCAAAGACCAGTTTGTGCCTCCCGTAAGAAGCAAAAAGAAGATGCTGATTCTGAGTATCCTCTGACTCCACCTCCTTCTCCAACAGCAGGCAGATCCAGGTTGCCCTGTGGAAAAAGCAACTTTGATGATTCCTTAGTTCATATCAATATATTTCTGGTGGATAGGAAACATCCTGAATTTTCTTCTCGCTATAACAAAATTAACCGTAGCGTAGATGTTGATTTTAATTGTCTAGATGTCTTAATAACTTTGCAAACTTGGGTAGTGATACTGGATTTCTTTGGGATTGGATCCACTGCTGATAACCATGCTATGAAGTTGCAACCTGAAGATACTCCACAGACAATCAAATCAGAAATAAACACCATGTCAGCTTCTCAAGCCCAAGAGCCTGTAAACACTAAGCTGGATCTGAAGGTATACTTGAGATGCAAAATAGTAATCAGGTTGTCTGTCATAAAAGATCTGCTTTATAGTAACATAAGGTGGCATTTAAACAAAATGTTTTATAGGTGTAATTTTTAAAAACTGCAGAAGTTACTGAAAAGCAAAACATTTGCAAAACGATTGGTTCCCTTGCTCTGTGACCCTTCTTAGGCACGTGTGTGGTACTTGAAGGAACACTTGAGTAGGGTGTTCTTCCAGTGGAGCTCTCACAGGTGGAGTTCTATCACCCAGCCCCACCCAGATCTCTTACATGATAAGGTTGCTTCAGTATTAAAGACCTGACATACTGAAATTGGCACTCTTCTGTTCTAAGTACTATAGAGGTTATTTTATTTTTTAAAAGTATATACTTTTATAAATATATATACATATATATCTGTACATATGTATGTATAAACATGGTTGTTTTTCAAAAAGTGGTGTATATATAAATACAGTCTTTGCATAGAGTTCTTGCAGTCTCTAACAAATGACAAGTCTTGAAAGAAAAAAGAACAAAGTTAACAATGCTAGTATTTATTCATGACCTGATAATTCTGAGTTGCCTGGGAGACCTGTTAAATGTGCAAACAAGGAAGTAAAAAGGTTGCTTTCCTTCAGTGTCTCCCAGTCAGATAACTCGTTTGCCATTTATGTGTTACAGTACAATTATCTTGAAAAAATATGACAAGACATTCCAGCTGTGAAGTCATGTTGTTTAATAACAGGCTCTTCCTTTTGTTTGACCAGGTGCATTCTTTATCACTAGTACTGAATAAGAAAACTAGTGAGCTTGCTAAAGCCAGTGTGTCAAAACTTGCAGCTCACTTGGAACTGATTGGTGAGTAGATTGCAGACCTAAGGTTGTGTGCAGTTTAAAACAAAGGGAGGTGTGCACTGGAGTGGTATTTTGATTGCTTTTATTTTTGTGCTGATTGGGGTTTTTTTGTGTTTGTTGCCTGGACAAGATGCATATTCTCTTCCCACTGCTTTTTCAGGCTTGATTTTAAATCCTTGCATCCCTCCCAGTTGTCAAACCCTTGATTGTTTTAGCTGAGATTGGTTAGGATTTTAATACTTCACTTTCACAGAGCAGAACAATAGTGTATATGACTGTTTGAGAGAAAATGTTTTCACAAATCCAAGTGGTATGATCACTTTATGTATGTGAAGCATAGAGTTATGTTTGGGTTAATATAATCTTTGTAGCAGAAAGATGTGATTTTCTTTGAACATGAAGTTTGATGTTTAAATGAAAGTGATTTCTTACTTGTAAGGAGTTTATTCTACTAACAGAAACTTTTGGGTTTTAGTTATCTGTTTGTGTTTGAGGCTCCTAATTGTCTGTCTTTTGTTTTGCAGAGGGAGATTTAGCCCTACAAGGAAGTATTGGAAGTCTATCCTTAAGTGATCTTACATCTCATGGAGAATTTTACAGAGAACGTTTCACTACAAGTGGTGAAGAAGCACTCATTTTCCAAGTCTTTAAGTATGAATTGAAAATCCTTGTTACTCAGTATTAGCACCAGTAAATTCCCCATCCTACTCCCCTCAAAAAAACAAACCAAAAACCGAGCAACTCCCAAAAAAGCAAACACACAGGTGTCAGGTCTGCATGATTCTGCTTTGGAAAATTTTTTCTTTGTTTCCCTCTAAAGCTGTTCTTGAAATAATTTAGGTGTTAGATTGTTTCTAGGTAAGATAGTTGTTTTTTAAAAGATGGAATTAGTTTCACCTGAGGAAATAGATTTTCCCATTGCTCATTCATTTTGGAATTAAGGATTTGCTTTTGTCATAGTGTGTACTCTTTGTATAAAGCATTAGTTCCATGGTTTTCCACCCCCTCTGCCACCCACTAGAATGAATCAGATTAGAAATTATTCAAGTAATGTTACAGAATTAATTTCAAATGTAACAGCACATGGATTCGGAGTTGAATCTATGTATTATGCAGTAGAGTACTTACCATATAAGCTACTGTCCAGATGTATAAAATCACCAAAGATGTAGAGATTAGAGGTAATTCCAAATGTAGAATTTTCCTGTTTACTTAACTAAAACTCAATAGGACTTAAATGTATATAATTTAGAAATAATTAATATAAACCCAGTTTTTCACATCTGTAATTGACATAGTTTTAATTACATACTGTGAACAGGAGTTAAATCCTCCGTAATACTATTTTGAATGCAAACAAAGTTAATAGCACAATTTGCAAAATGTAGCTAAGAAGCCAAATTGTGTTTTCGACATTTACATTAGGTATGGGAGGCCAGATCCTTTGCTCCAGAGGGAGTGTGATGTTCGTGTCACTCTACGAATGGCATCTGTTCAGTATGTGCACACTCAGCGTTTCCAGGCAGAGGTGGTGTCTTTCATCCAACATTTTACTCAGCTTCAGGATGTCTTGGGTCGGCAAAGAGCAGCCATTGAAGGACAAACAGTATGTCTGGGGTTTTTTCTGTGTTTTGTTTTTTTTTTCACAAAACCTTGTCCAACCTGGCTTTAAAAACCTCCTGTTGATGGGGCATCAACAACCTCCCTCAGCAACCCATTCCAGTTCATCACCACCCTTATGGTGAAGAATTTCTACCTAATATCTAACCTAAATCTCCCCTCTCTTAGTTTAAAACCATTACCCCTTATCCTATCACTATCTTCTCTGATGAAAAACCCCTCCCCAGCTTTCCTGGAGCCCCTTCAGGCACTGGAAGGTGCTCTGAGGTCTCCCTGGAGCCTTCTCTAGGCTGAACAACCCCAACTCTCTCAGCCTGTCTTCATAGCAGAGCTGCTCTCCAGCCCTTTGATCATCTTGGTGGCCCTTCTCTGGACCCTTTCCAACAGGTCTATATCTTCCTTGTGCTGAGGGCAACAGAACTGTGTGCCACCAGAACTGCCACAGGTGTGTGCTGTTTGCACCACAGCCCTTTTTTAAGCCTTTGTTCCCTGCCTAAAACAAGAGTTTGAGTTCTTTTTTTTCCTAGTATAAAATTTTACCACATTTTAATTTTATATATCAAGGAATACTGTTCCTGAAGCCAGTACTAATCAGTGTGGAATAATCACCCACTCCCTGTATTTTTTTTTTAAATGTTTTTAATGAATTTTTGCTCTTCCCAGGTAAGAGATAAAGCACAGAGAGCTTCCCGTGTTCTTCTTGATATTGAGGCTGGTGCTCCTGTTCTGCTTATACCTGAAAGCTCGAAGTCTAATAGTCTTATTGTAGCTAATCTTGGAAAACTGAAAGTCAAGAACAGATTCCTGTTTGCAGGCATGCCGGGTACTTTTTCATTAAAGAACAAGGTAAGAACATAACTCCTTAATTTAACAGCTTGTGGTTTTTCTAGTTCTTCTGCATTTTATTTCTGTATCAAAATGGTAAATGATTCTTAGGTTTTAGGTTATATACACACTTCACACTGCTAGTAGAGAAACCCCCCATGCCGGTGTGCTGGGTCATCTTCTGGATCTGGGCTGCTCTCATTATACCCAGCTGCTCCCTGCTGGGCCTGCACCTGGGCTAGTTTTTGGAGACACTTGGGGGTGGAGGGGAGACAGTTCCGTAGAATTAGCCAGAAATGCCCTTATTAGGAAGCAGGACCCAGCTGGGTGCTCACCTGCACCTGGGAGCATAACGGGCTTTCAGCTAACTGATCTGCAGCTGCTTCAGTTCTTCAAACAAATTTCAACAGTGTGAGCAGCAGAATAGAGGTATGTGTGGCCTGAGACTTGCTGGAATGTACTGGAGAGCAGAATTGGTTTTAATAATTTATTTTTTTTCTGCTCTTACTGAAAATGAGTGTGTGTAGTTCCTTCCATTAGGTGAAACCTACTGAAAGTCTTGCAGTGAATGCTTGAACCTAAGGACAGGGAAAAGTTAGTATTGCTGTTGAGTGATGCAGCCACAAAATTTGGGGAAAGGAAAATCCATCTTGGATGGCTTTCTGTATCTGATCTGTGGAACAAAAGGGGAACTTGTTCTGGAAACCCCATAATCCCATTTTAAAGGGGGCAGACATTCCGTGAACTTAATTGCTACAGCAGTTTTGTGTCCTGTTACCTCCATCTGATTTACTTAGTTCTTTAAAGACCAGTGTCTTCATTGTAAGGTAATGCTGGACTATAAGACTGGCTTGTCTTCTGTAGTGTGCCGGTGCTAAAGGTTTGTAAGTGATAGATTCCTAATGGGATGTTAGAAGTTAAAAGAAAGGGTGTGTGCACAGTAGTTTTATTTCAACTGTAAAATACTGTGTTACGTAGCACTGCAGATTATTTAGGGGTTTGAAATGGGATCAGATGGAGTTTTGGGGTTTTGTTTTCATTTTTTTTTCTCTGTCCTGTGTTTATTTTTGAGGATCTGATTTTACAAGGCAATGCATACAAGGATCCAGTTTTATTTGAGGTATTTCACATCTTTATAGTAGTGTTCAGGTTCTCCTCATTCATCAAATTTTTTTTCTTGCAGAATTTAGCACTTTAAAAGTTGCTTTGTATGTTTAAAATTATATTTCTGTTCTAAAGGCTTTGCTGAATTCTGTAAGAATTAGACTTAAATTTGTTGTGGTGTGCTCTTTATGCATGTCTGAGGAGCTATTAATTTGGATTTATTGCATAAATTCTTAGATTTATAGATGATGTGATGATTTTTCTTTGCATGTACTTTGCAGTCTTGTCTTTATGAAGTTAAATGTTAATGTGTTCAAATTTTTAATCTTAAAATCCTTGATCAGGACCGCAATGAATTTTTTCAGTGAATAAAAATTAAAAACCACATAAGGCGAGTAAGATTAATAATTAAAATGAGAAGGGAACATTTTAAGGTTAAGGACTGTATCGTGACATCAGAAGCTGGATAAAGAAAGAAGAAATGAAAGCACCACTACTGCAGTCATGGGTAAAGTGAGCAGACCCAGAATAAGGGGCAAGTGAATCACTAAAGTCAGATGAATGTTGTCTGCAAGGTTATGTGAATCTGAGTAAAACTGAAACATGAGGTTAATAAATTTAGATCAGAACAGACTGGATGAACCCTGGAATTGGCTTTAGAGTTTAAATGTAATGTGTAAAGCTGTTCCACCAGACATGGTTTTGGGAGAGTAAATTCCATACGTTGATGTGATTATTTGACTGCTGAATTATTCCCTTTTCAGGTTTTTCATGCTAGACAGCATTTTAAAGGTGGAAAAGCTCCTAAGTTTTCCACTGGATATGTGATGATGGCGAAATGTCTAAAATACTGAACATCAATATAAATGAGTTTGTTTTTTTTCATCTGTGGGGATTTATTCTATCTTAAATTTAACTACTGCAGAAAAATTTAGGGACATATTCCAGTATGATGACTAAACTGCATAAAATGACAACTTCATATATAGAAGTGTTCTCATATTCTAATAAAACACTAAGTTGCTTATGTGATCTTGCAGAAATCATGGCATATGCTGCTTTCATGATCTGAAGATGTGCTGAAAAACAGCTTTAAATATTTAACAATCCTTATTCTACAGAAATACTTGGGATCTTGATAGTCTTACCCCTCTATTTTGTATTAATTCCGTTTACTTTTGTGCAAAACCTACTGGTTTTTAATTCATTTCTGATGGAAAACATTTCACACCTTTTAAAAAAAACGTTCCTGAAACAAACTTTTTTAAAAAGAAAAAGTTTTAATCTGCCCTTAAGGTTATAGGAATAAAGAGCCATCTTTCTACAGTAAAAGATACTGGCATTCAAATAAAATATGTAGGGTTTTGACAGGAATTTGTTGTGAGTTGAGCCTTACTTTATTGGTTCCTGACAATTTAAATGAAAACTCTGTTGTTAATTACAAAATTACAAAATTATTTTCCTTAGCAGGATTCAGTTCAATTTTCATCTCCTTTGGGAACCCCAAAACATAACATGAAGAAAACAACAAGTGCTGAGGAATCAAAAGTAGCAACAGAAGGATTGTTCATGAAAAAATCGTCAGGAACAAACATATCTAGGCTGAAGAGTGAGCCTGGTCTGCATACACTGAGTAAGCAACAAGGGCAACAACCAAAGCTGCCTGTTGTACCAAATCCTGACAGCCCAGGTATGTGATAAATAGTAGAAAACCTCAGATTCTTCTTTCTCCATGTAAAATAATGCAGTGTAATCTTGTTTATATCTTAAGTGACACTAAATAAGTGAGAATTTGGATCTAAAGCTTGTAGATACAAAAAGAAATGTATTCTTAGTGCTAAGGTTGATTTTTGTAGCTTGAAGGGTTAGGGAATTGTAGTTCAGTTTCTGGAAGAACAATCCGGAATTTTGGGTGTGTTTTGAGATGCATATTGCAGATGTACAAGGAATATAGTTTTACACTAATTAAAAGTTTACATTTACCTGTGAGTGAGCTTGGTATCTGGCAGTTACAGGTATTGATGAGTGTGAATAATAAAAGAACTATAAAAACAACACTGGAATATTTTCCAGGAGAGATTAACTTCCTTTTTAAAGTAAGTTCATTGGTTTTGTACAGACTTTTAAATGTTCTTTCTTAATGTGTTGTCTCCTGTGTACTTGCAGAGGATCACATCTGCCTCTTAGACTGCATTGTGGTTGACCTGCAGGACATGGACATTTTTGCTGCAGAAAGGTATCAGAGAGAGTATTCAAAGGCTGTGGAAGATACAAGTGCAGACTTGAGCTTTCCATCCTACTTTGTGAGGCAGACAGGAGGAAGCCTCTTAACAGAACCTTTCAGGCTGAAGTTACAAGTAGAGAGAAACTTAGACAAGTGAGTTTACCTGAACAGAATCACTTTATGCTGCCAGTCTAAAGGCGGTGTGTTACAGCCTGCCCTGTCACAGTACCCTGAAATACTGAGGTTTTTTCCTTTGTTGCAGAGAGCTAAGTCATGCAGTTGCAGACATATCGATCCATGGCAATCTGTCATCAGTCCACTGTTCTCTGGATTTGAATAAGTACAAGCTGATCCGTGGGCTGCTGGAGAACAACCTTGGGGAGCCTATAGAAGAGTTCATGCGGCCTTATGATTTGCAGGATCCAAGAATTCATGTAAGAGGAGCTAAATGCAGTTGAAATTCTGTCTTGAAATGTCTGGGGGTTTTGTTGATTAGGTTAAATATCTATTATTTTCTTGTAGTTTACCAAGTGGACTGGTAGATATTTTTTGTTTCTTAAAAAAGAAAATGTAGGTAGACGAAGAGTGAAGGAAACTTTATGTGAATTCAGGTTTGTCTGGGTTATACCAGTGTCCTCTCAGGTGTGGCTTGTTCTTATTTCTGGGATTGTAATCTTTAGAAGAGATGTGTTACCCAGCAATGGTTCATGAAACTCCTGGATGGAGAAAGACACATTTGTTTGCATTTGTCTGAAATAAAAGAATTTAATTTGGACATGAAAAATGCACTTTAAAAGGAATGTTGCTGTTTTCCGTTTTCAGACAGTTTTGAGTGGAGAAGTGTATACTTCCATGTCATTCCTCATTGATATGGTTAATGTGAGCCTGGAACTGATGGATCCCAAAGGAAAAGATGGATGCAGCTCTTTAGCCAGGTATGAATTTTCTTTTGTTACTGAATACCTTATCTGCTTGTCTGAGAGATTATAGGACAGGAATTAACAGAATACATAAAATTATGGTTTCATGATGCAATGAAATACAATTTCTTAGAGTCCAAATGGAGAGTTTCAACTGATCTGAAAGATAAAAGGGAATGACACTGTTCAGAAGGTACCATCTGTGTCTTTCAAGTAGTCCTAGGAATCACAGTTCAGTAATCAGTTGACTTGTCCAAGACAAATGCTACTCTAAGAAAATGTTGAGAGGTAATCTTAAAGAAAACATATTTCTTCTGTGTTGTTTTATGGGGTTTTTTAATCTAGAAGGTTCTGCATCAATGGATAATATTATTACATACAGTACAGATCTACTTCCTGTCTCTGTGACATGAGATGTGATTATAGTTGGTTTAGAAAATACATAAATGAAAGAAACAGCAACATAACATGCATACTTTTAAAACAAGTGACTTCGAGAAATAAATTCTCTACAAGACCCTTAAATATATTGGTTTGCTTTTTATTTTCTTAGGTTTGATTTTAAGAAATCCAAGTTGCTTTTTGAAAGCTCTTCAAATGGAACAAAGTCTGTAAATTTGGTTTCTCATTCCATGATGGCATTTGACACACGTTATGCTGGACAGAAGTCTACAGCAGGAATGCCAAATGTGTTTAATTGCATCTTTCAGTCATCAAAGAATACTGCTAGTCCAGGAGCAATCCAGATTGAATTGCATTTCAGGTGAGTAATTCTGGCTTTGTTTGTTTTGAATGATAACATACTTGATCAGAATTGTCTTGGTTTTAGTACAGCTGTTATTAGTGTAGATTGCCTTGATGGCATTGTATTTAAATTTGAAGATATTTTTGGGGTGGCTAGTGGCACTTGGTAGTTTGAAACCTGCAATTACTAATTAACTGAAGGTTATTAGATTTTGATTATTTTTTTTGGTTCCCCTCTGTTGCAATAAAAAAAAAGTTTAGGTTTGAATGTGTAATGTATTGGATGAAGTTCTGGTGTATTAAAATCAGTAGTGCTTACAGCTTTACAAGTCTGGCTTATCACTTGTATGTTTGCATAAAACCATATTAATATAATTTTTAATATATGTTGTGCTAAAGCTGTTTTCCAGTAGGTGTCACACTTGCCATTCTGAATCAATCTGTACAGAAATGACACCTGTTTCAGAAAACAATCTCTACTTTCTCGTCTGTATTCTGTCCTATCCAGTTTGTTTTTCCTTATCCAGATATCTTTCCAATGCTTAGAGATACCACAGTGGATATCTTTTTGTTTTCTAATTTAATACTGAAAACTGAAATATAAATGGTAATATAAATATTTACCTGTATCAAGCATGGTGTTTTGTTGAGGGATGTTAACTAGCAGAAAGAGGGTGATGTGAGATGACTTGAGAGATTACTTTTACTTTTGATCAGGCTCATTGACCTAACCCAGCTTTCTAGCTCTTATGATACTGCAGAAATAATGCAGTAAAAAAAAATCTCTGGACTGTTTTAGTCCAATAGAAAATCTTCAAGACATGTGTTAATAAAAGCCAAACAAACAAACTGTAGGCAATTGAGATAAAATTGTTGTATAAATTTGGATTATAAATAATGAGTTTGAGTACTTAATAAATTTGTGTTCAGAAAGACACACAGATTTTGGTTCCAATAAAACTAAAATGCTATGGGATTTGAAAATAATTATAATAACAAATTGTTTTTCATGTAACTGTTGATCCAATATCTGCCTAGATTGGAGGTTAGTTTTCACAGTGCAGCCTAATCTGGTTTGTGAGTGATAGTTAAAGGAATTTTCTTCCCAACTGTTGCGCTTTTAAATTTCAGCCATATAAGCATGTGTTAGTTTTTACTGGTGAGAACATCCTTGGCACTAGATGTAAGCTTTTGCAGAGCTCAGTGATAAGTGTTATACTGGCTCGTGCCTTTTGGAAATATCCTGGAGAGCCAGGGAGGGTTAAAGGCTTTTTCTGTTGGAAGCAGTGCAGGCAGGCTGCTTCTCACAAAGGAATTACGGTTCTTTAGAGATTTTATAGTTCACAGTGTGCTGGATATAAAACTGTTTCATGGTATTCAAGCACTTAGGTTATTTTCCAGTTAGCATGACCAAATATAATTGGTATTCCAGATCATGAAGCCAAACACTTTCATCCCTTGTAGCCAGATCCACAGAATTTGATGCTAAAAGTTCAGTAAGGCGGGTGTTTTTCCTGCAGGACAAGGTAACTTCCTGTGCTGCAAAATGCTGTCAGGGTGTGAGAGGAAACACATTGCACAGCTAATCTTTTAGTGGGGTATGGAGCCAGGTCTAAACTTCACGTGCAGTATGTTAGGCTTGATACTGAACAGATGTAAAATAATAAAAAGATTGGGTTTAAAATTTGAAACTTTGGAAATTAGTATCAAGAATGTAAATTTATTGAAGGAGCTTTTATTAGTTTCTTGTTACATAGTTTCTCAGTTCATCTGTTGTGTCATTACAATGTAGAATTCACACAGTTAAGATCTGCTGGGTTTCTGTGGGTACAGGAACTTGATGAAATTCAGTCTCTTTAAATATATATAGAAGTATTTCAAAGGCCAGACACTCTGTAAACTAAGTGCATCCCTGTAAAGTTCCATATGGTTCTTACTTGCCTGATACTCGTATTTTTCTGCAAAATTTTAAATTTATGCAATATGTTAAGTTCATATGTGTGCTTCTCTCTTCTTAAAAGGTCTACTAAGGATTCCTCCAGTTTCACAGTTGTTCTGAACAATCTTCGTGTATTTCTGATATTTGACTGGTTGTTACTTGTTCATGAATTTTTATCTACTCCTGGAGATACCAAAAAGAGGGAAAATCTCCATTCTTCCCGGCAACGCGCTCACAGCAGTGAAACAACTGTCCTGCCAAAAGCAGTGAAAAGTGGAGTGGTTACAAAATGCTCCTCACTCCATGTCTCTGCAGAGAAACAACTGGAAGTTAAGGTTAATGTGACAGGTAAACATGTTCTTCTCTGCTGCTTTTTTAGGAGCTTTATTGGTTAAATGCCACGTGCTAGTGGAAAAAAAAGGTCCTCTAAAGATAGAAAATCAAGAAACACGCCAGAAGTGCTGAACATACATTAATGGTGTTTTCAATTGCCTGGTTTCTTATTTGTTGTTTTGTTAAGGAACTGAGTTTGTGGTCGTTGAAGACATGTCTTGTTTTGATACCAACGCAATCATTTTGAAGGGGACCACAGTTCTCACTTACAAGCCCAAGCTGTTAGATCGTCCTTTCTCTGGGAGCTTGTTTGGCATTGAGGTAAGAAAAAAATAAATCTGCTTTTGTAAAATATCTAAAGTTAGAGGATCTTGTGAAGATACTTTACTATAAATATGGGTACAACAGGAGTAGTACCAGAACAACTGATTTTTGATATTTGTTAGTGAAATGCTCTTAATCTACAGCATCTACATGGTTTTATATTGTTTCTATTAAGACATTGAAACACTTGACTATAACCTTAAAATATTGCTAGTTACTCATCTAGCTTTGAGTGATAAACTGGCAAATTAATTGAAAGCTGAGGAGTGACTGGATAGACAGAAGCCCACATGGTAGCAAAGGCCTGCAGGCTGTAATCATAACTGACTTGAGGTGAACAAGCAGTATCATGCTATTGGAATATGCAAGCAGAGATCTTTTGTGAGTAGGAATTCTGAGTAGGCAAAGTGATCTTTAAATCCTATTCAGTAGAGCAGGACCACAGCTGGAGTGCTGTGGCCAGTCTTGGGGAAACAGGGCTGAAGAAGCTCTGAACAACTGTGAGAACAAGAAGAATGCTCAGAGTTGAGGGATGTATAATATATTGGGGAAGTTTAAAGGAAATTGCTCAGAGAGGCTGTGCAGAAATGTGGTAAATCCTAAATGGCTATTGCAGACCAAAGAACAGTGTTGTCTGTATCTGTGATAGGAGGAGAAGTGGAGTTCAGCTTAGCAGTAAAGGGACTATTTGGTTGCATATAAGAATCTCTTCTCCTGAAAGTACGGCATGGCTGGTTGCTGGAATAGATTGTCTGGAAAGATTTTAGAATCTGATGTCTTTAGGTTTACAAAGGAATTGTCTGTAAAGAACAGTGGTTATAGTTCATGTTTTGTGATTGAGTCAGTCTTTGATTTTGAGGTTCTTGCCAGGCCTGATCTCTTGGTTCCTAACTTTTCATTTTAAACCCTTTTTAATTTTTAGGTTTTTTCGTGCCGGTTAGGAAATGAGCAAGAGACTGCACTGTCAATCATTGATCCAGTACAAATTCAAGTGGAACTTGTTGGGAATGCTTCCTACCCAAGTGGTTCAGGACTGTTGGATGCTTTCAATAGTGGGGATTTTCCTCCTATTCTAGAGGTAATATTAAAGGCCTGAATAAAACTATATGCAATAGAGAATATTAGATGATGATTTTGCACAAAAATTTTTATGCTGAAGGATTCAAAGAACACTTTTAAGTGTGTAAGAGAAGAGTAAGATAAAATTTTCATGAAGTGGAAAAGGCAAAGAAGCCTGCAGAGAAAGTGTTCTTAGTGGTAACAAAGGAGTGATTTCTGGGATATGTTCTAGATATTAATAGTGGGGGGAAAAGTGGGATGATAATGTAGACGTGTTAGTAACTCATAAGTGAAAGAAAAAGGTTTATTTTCTGTATCTCATTGTTAATGTTTATTAAAGAGGAAATCTCTTTAGATTCTTTACTGTTACACCAAAGGAAAACTGTTTCTTCCCCTGGTATATGCTTCTGATGCTTCTGGTTGTTAGTAAATAGTAGCAAATTTGGTAATTTTATTACTGGAGCTTTAGAGCAGTGTGGTCGTCAGATTTTTAATACTAAATGTTGTCTTCCTTTGTGAAGAGCTTTGTTAATGTCCAAAGTATACATATAAAGTATGTAGAAAAGGGTAACAAAATTTTTATTTTTTTTTCCTTTAGATTCAGTTGCAAGCACTGGATATCAGACTGTCATACAATGATGTTCAACTGTTCTTGGCAATTGCTAAGTCAATTCCTCAACAGACTAGTGCAGCTATGCCTGACTCGACTGTATTGACTGCTGAAAGTACTGCTAATCCTTCTGGCTTAACACCGGGGAATGAGGGTTCCTCCTTGACACATGAAAACAGAGAGATGTCCAAACGTGTCTTGGATCCTGTTCTTGGTACGTTTTTAACTGTTGGAGTGAACCAAGTTTTATATTTAGAGGAGATCCCTGCAGTGTGAAGCTAGACTGTGCTTAACAAAAAAGGTGTTGATATCTTCATCATATACAACCTTCACTGATTTGAATCATCTGGTGATAGATTATACTGATCATACTACCCAAAAAAAGTAGATTTTTTTTTTTTTCTGTTTGTAGTACAACAGTGGGTTGTTTTATAACAAGTTTTATTTAGCACTGCTTGTCACTGTAAATCATCATGTTGGAGTACTTAGGTAGCAACCTTTCAAAAGGGGAGAGGGGCCACAAACTCACGTAAACTGATAGTGAAATGGAAAACATAAGAATTACTAGTTATCTCTTCATATCTAGCAGTTTTGTAGTCACATGGCTTTTTTACAAATTCATCATTTGGTGTAGTTGGCACCACTGCCTGATAGCAATAAGGAAATCCACACTGGTGAAAAAGGCTTCCTTCTCTGCTTCTGTACTTGAGAGCCACGTGGGGAGTTCAAAAGAAATAGTGAATGAAGGGTTGGTTTACAAGAGAAATGTTTTTTCCAACTGAAATTACATGGAGCACGTTGACTTCCTGTAGGAGAACAAAAAAAGTCCATATATTCTAAAATGCAAACATTATGATTTGGGGCTTTCTTTTTCAGGTTTGTCTTACAAAAGCAGTGCTGAATCGTATGCTTTTTCTGCAGTTGCAGTCTTAAACAAACAAAACCCAATTTTCATGCAGACATATCTTAATTTTACAAATGACTATAAGTAGATATCTGTCAAATATTTGTAATTGGTTGAACTGTTGGGTTACAGAGGTACAGCTGGCTCGCCTCCAGGAGCTGGGATTCTGTATGGAAGACTGTCGTAAAGCTCTTTTGATTTGCCAAGGTAACATCAAATATTCTTAGTTTTTCATAAGACCTAACTTGCAATGAAGTAAAAACTTCCAGACTGCAAGGTAGTTGCTGCAAAGGCACTATTTCCTTTTCTTGACTTTGGCTCTGTGTTTGCTTAGCATCTTCAGTATTCTCATTATTCTGTTGTACTACTGTGTAGAACCCACCCCTCAAAGGTTGTTCTTTCCTTTTGGGAAGTGGTGGGGGGTGTATTTTTTGTTTGGGGTTTGTCTTGGTGGTTTATTTTCTTTCACAATACACCTACTGCTTGCTGTTACCCATCTCTTTCTCTTTAGAGCACTTGTTTCCATCTTTCCCATTTGAATTGTATTCTACCTACTTCTCTTTAGAGCACTTGTTTCCATCTTTCCCATTTGAATTGTATTCTACCTACTTCTACATGCAGTACATGAAGATGAGCACAAGTGATTATTTTTTAGCACTGTCATGTTTTCCACCTTATTAATTGGGACTTATTAATATAGATTTATATTATGTTGCCACTCAATTTGCAAACTTCAAAACACATTTTGTAGAAAATACCCATTTATTTATAATCTCATATTTATGTTATTAAATAGAATACGTGGTAGGTACTCCTGGTGTCTTTGTTACACTCTTAAGAGAGAGGGAATTAGTTGCTTCCATATTTTTTTTAAATAAGTACACTTCAGTGAGAAAGTAGAGTAGGTAATGATTGATTAGCTGTTTGGTTTTATCTAAGGTGACTTGAAAAAAGCGGCAAGTTGGTTATTTAAGAATGCTGAGCCTTTGAAGTCAGTTTCCCTGAGCGCTTCTGGACGAGACAGCAAGGGGATGGTGCCTTTTCAGTTCATCTCTGGAGTGGAAATAAAAGCAGAAAGTATATGCATTTGCTTTATTGATGACTGCATGGACTGTGATGTTCCCCTTGCTGAGTTAACCTTTTCACGTGAGTATCCTGTTGTGCTGAGTGACTTGCATGAAATGACTGGCAGTTCCTCTGTGTGTGCAGCACCACACTCTGCTTTCTAAGGGCTTGCAAAATTTCAACATTTTAGTAGTGGTGGTTGTTGTGTGGGTTTTGTGGGGGGTTTGGGTTCTTCATTTTGTTTCTTCTATTTTAGTGTGGTTTAAGTTCTGGTTTTAAGAAGATTACAGTCTTTTTAGATTACAGTCTTTTTAAGATTCTAGTTTCCCCTTTATACATCACATAACAAATAGAATCTGTCCTGAGGAGAACCCTAGGGAGGTTATTTAAAGCATATTATGTTATGCTTTTTGTACCATTTCAATTTAAAAGACAAAACCTTCCATTGCTTACTTAACAGTTCACAAAATGAGGAGACTTGATTGTTTTGCAGTAGTATAACATTCACTTTTTTTCAGGTTTGAATTTTCTCCAGCATTTGAGTGCCAGCCCAGGAGGTTATGCTCATTTTACCCTCTCTGGAGATTATTACAATCGTGAGCTTTCAGGTGAAGTACTGGGGGGGAGGTGGTGGTTTTCTTTATTTAAATTTAGCAAAACAGCCTTGTCTGCTACAGTAGCCTGGAATTCATGAAATGCATGCAAGGGAACATGAAAGGTGGCCTTTTGTGATTGTGTGTGAGATAACATGTGATCCTAGACAAGATCTCCTAACTTGGTATCAGATGGAAGGATGTCGAAAGTAGAGAGTGTGCTGATATGAAAGTTGCACTGAAGTTTTCAAATGAAATTGCTTAAAAAAGTTATCCAAGGACATGACAGTTGCATAACTAGCTGTCTCTGTATTCACTTTTCTTTTTTAATATGTAATTGTTTTGATGCATTCAGTTTATTACTATTTTTGGGAAGAAAGAGCACATGAGGTAGGCAATTAGGCTGAAGACAATGGATTAACATAAGATGACCTTCTTAATTGGTATTTTAGATACAAAAAAGCAAGCAATGCCTCAGTACAGGTCAGATACTGACAGGAAAATAGTGTGTTTTCTCTGAATTGAGAAACTCAATTTTCTGTTATAAAGTTGATGACAACAATCTCAGGAATTATCTCAATAACAGTGGGGGGTTTTTGTCGTTGAATATACCTATGGTGTTTTTTTTAAATAGCTTGTAGACCTTTGTCTCTTGCAGTACTGAACAGTAGGCCGACTTAGGCATACTTGTGTGAAAATAATTTTCAAAACTGTGTCAGATAAGTTAGTTCAAGCTAACTTCAATATGAAGCTGTGATTCCCTTCTAATGCTTTCCTGTTAATTAAGGTATTTCAGTGAGACCCTACATTATAGTACACACTGGTTCAAAAGGAGGAGCTGGAGCAACTTTAGTATTAGCTAGTAAATCATAGAATTCCAGGTTGGAAGTGACCTCAAGGATCACCTGGTCCAACCTTTCTAGGTAATACTACAGTTTATATGAGGTGGCTCAGCACCCTGTCAAGCTGAGACTGAAAATTGTCCAGTGTGGGGGAATCTACCACTTCCCTTGGGAGACTATTCCAATGTTTGACTGTCCTCATGGTGAAAAATTTAAATGAAATCTGCAGGCTTACAAGTTCTTCTTGAAAGCGGATTAAAAGTAAAGGATCTCATTATTAAAGTTGCATTACGAAATACTTAGGTATGTAAATAGCATTTCATTGTGGCCTTCAAGTGTGTAACAACACGTGATGTTCTGTGTTGGTCCTCAGGCTGGGAGCCATTCATTGAGCCTTGGCCATGTTCAGTCTCCTGGCAGCAGCAGCCGTCCAGCCGCCTCCACCCTTCCCGCCTGAAGCTGGAAGTGAAGGCCAAACACCGTCTGGATATCAACATTACCTCTGTCCTCATAGGTAGGTGGGAGGATTCCCTGACAGCATCACTGCACAGTCTAATTTTCAGTGTACTGAAAATGACAGACATTTCCAATGGAGTCCTGCTGGTGTCCCATAGATGGAGAGAAGGAGATTTGGCACAACTCCCTAGAACCTTCACATGATACTGTACACAGGTGTGCATTTAGGCAGCCTGTATTTTATCAGGTATTGTGAAAGTGTAAAGACATGAGCTGCATGCTTTAATGGTTAGTAGGAATTCTTTCTCTGGTCATATGAATTCTATCAAATTCACATGTTATTTGAAATTTATTTTTAATCAGAAACAGGCCTTCATCTAAAGCTTTCTCTACTTTACTTAAAAATATTTTTATAAGCTTGTTATTTTTCACTACGTTGACAAGCACTGTGAGGAGCTACTTATTTCAGTTCTGCAGTGAACTGTCAGTTCCTACCTCAGGAAACCAAAATATTTTGTTCATCATTAACTCAAACTTCATGTAAGCTTCTGTGTTGTGGGACTGTGATTGTGTGCATTTCCCGGATATATTTTTGCTTATTCTGTCTGCAAGTCTGAATAATTTAGTGGTTAGAATAAAAAAAATATAAGCAACTGAGCTTGCAGATGTAACAGAGGAGCCTTCCTTGCTCCTTGAATATTCGTCCTTTCTCCTGCAAAGCCTGTGGGGTTGGGAGAAAGAGGAGCTAAAGTGGGAGGAAAAGGTGAAAATCAATGATTCATAAGAGTTCTCATGACGCTTTTTAATACTAGTGATAACGAGTAGTAAGGCAAGTTTCTCATTAGTGCTGTGCCAGAGGACTCTTTTGGTGTCTTGATCTTTATGCAGGAATGTGCACTTACCTCTTAAAAAAGTAAAATTAGAAACTGTTTCTAACATAAAAGCATGTAGGGTTAGTTGCCTCCTCAGGGTGAGCTCTTACATTGCCACAGAAGTATCTTAAGAACATGGAATTCCAGTGAAAGTTAAAAAAAGTATTTTAAGAATATAAAAGTAACTGGTTTTGAAGACACTTCTGTGATTTCGTGAGCAGTTGTCTATTACTAATGTAAGTAATACATTAGTATTTTACTTCAGTGAAAAAGCACTGAAGTAAAACTTTTGCCATTAAAGTCGAGTATCTTTACTATTATGAATTTAACATACTTTTCAATGGCTTTTACTGTCACCATGGATACATTTGCTGTCTATGCTTATATTCCTCTAGAACAATACACGTGTACCAAGCAGTCATGGATGGAAGATTACTGTAAACAGGAGGAAGAAGTGAACATAATCAGTTCAGAAGACTGGATGGGTTCTTCGGTGGATCCACCATGTTTTGGGCAGAGTATGATACTCCTTAATCACATCTTATTTGAAACAGTCCTGACACACCCTGTCATCTGTCTAATGTGTTACAAACATAAGTATTTGGTCTTCATAGCATAAAAAGGATTGTTAGAGATACTTGGCAAAAAATACAGAAATGCTGTTTTCAGCTGAGTTGGGTTTGATTCTTTACAAGCAAAAACCTTTCTGGCTGCTTAGCTTGGAGTGAGAACTTTGCACTGCTAATTCTGCTTCCTTTTCTTGTTACACTTTCTCAGTTAATGAGTGACTGTCCTGTGAAAGATTAAGTATATTGAGATTAGAGTGTGTGCAGTTCAGAGGTGATTTGCCTCTTTCTGTACCCCCAAAGACCTAAATGTCTGGGTTTCCAGAAAAAAATGCTGTTGTATTGATAAAACAATTCTCTTAAGTGATAGCTCTTGATATGTGGCAGGTCTTTTCACCTGTTTTTTCTCCAAGTGCTACTTCTGGAAGACATTCAGCAATTTAGTAAGCAGATGGGTAGAGACTCATACGCTGTTTGCATGGTGCCAGTTGTTTGTATCTCTCCTGATGCATGCACACCTGTATTTGTGTTTTTTCTTACCTGCTAACTTTGTCTTTCCTGTCTGCCAGGCCTTCCTCTTGTCTACCTTAGAACTAGGAGTACAGCCAGTTTGACTAACCTAGAGCATCAGATCTATGCTAGAGGTACTGTATAGCAGAGAGAGACAAAAAGGTTTTTGTCTTTGGAAGACTCTTGTACAGTAAATACTGTTTTGTATATGTGACTCGCTTGTAGATTGGTCTCTGTATTTCAAACAGACAAACAAAAACTCCAAAACCAACAACATATCAGCTGCTTTGCTTTTAAGCTGCTTAACCTTGCATTTCATCTTGTCTTATGTTCCACTCTGGGCCCTTCTGGAGAGAAGAAAGAAATGTAACTAACCCTATGTAGGAAGGTTGTCTGAGGAATGTTACTGAGTTGTTGACTATTCCATGTTCTTTTTGTAGAGAGACAGTATAGGGTGATTAAAAATAAGTTTAATCACAAGATTCATTACAGTCTAAAAATATCCACCAGTGTGTTTGATATACACACTTAGGCTTGATTCAGTATGTATTTTTAACTACTTAAACCATTAAAATGCCTTCAGAAGGAACAATCTGTTTTCAAGAAGCCTTAGGAAGTACAATGTCAAATAAATACCCTGGTAGCTTGTTTTATATTTGACAGTCCAGGTACAGTCTTTGGGCAAAACCACCAAGTTTAAAGTAAGATTATTTTTTTTTATCTTTATTTTTTAAGCTTGGTGACATTATGGAGTACATAAGAGCACACTTGATGAATACGTTGCCATTGTAGAAAAGTGGCAGAATTGGAGGAGAGAAACCTTTCTATAAATCTACATCTGTGGTCCATTCATACTGCCCCTTAGAAACGTTTTATCTGAGTGGTTGCAGAGAGTTTATAGATATTTAAAAAAACCCCACAAAACCCAAACCAAAAGACTATAGAAGGATTTATTTTCCTGAGGTGTTTTTTTGAAGTTGTTTTTTTTTTTTTGCATAAAAAAGCAAGCAAAACCTCTTAACACTTCTGGCTTGGATTTTAGTGGATGTTGCAACTGAATAACTAATTCTTTTCATACAATAGCCTCAAAATGTGACTTCTACATTCTTTTGAAAATCAGGCTGTTGTCCCCAGAATTTTTTTTTAAAGTCTTAAAAAAATAGATTGGCAGTCGATTAAATGCCAGATTTGATTTACATTTGGCTTCTGGTCTGTAATTTTGTAGAACCTGAGCTAGCCAAATGTATAAAGTCAGGCTCAACACTAAAGATTGTTTTATATGCAGTTGGCTAAAATCAGAGTTTTCCTTTTCAAGAATTTAATCATCTTGCCATTTAATTGGAAAGAGCTTTCTCTGAAAGCTTCAGTGAGATCATATTTAATTCTCTACTGCCAACGTGGCATATAGGAATTTGTTGTCATGGATTTGGAAGAAAGTTGCATACGATCATCAGTAACTCCTTCAAAAACTGTCTTACCCACCCTGTGTTATCCCTTCCTGCCTCTGGAAACCTTAAGTGCTTAAGTTATTATAGGTTAGGTGCATGTTATGGTGGGATGAATGGAAGCGACTGCAGATACATTCCATAGAACAGATTTCATTTCTGTCTTGCCTTTTCTTTAAGCAGCTGATTTATTGTGTGCACCTTCTTTCTACTTCTCTCATACAGAAAGATGTATGTACTTAGGGAGCAGCCATTTATCTTCCTTTTTAAGTAGTTACTAGAATTTGACAGGGTTTTTTTCTTCTATCCAAACACAGTAAGTATTTTCACAGATCTGATGTACTGCAGCATGGAAGTTGAGAGTAACACTTATGTGCTTGTTAGCAATGCATTCTTGAAAAAAGTCATGTGCTGACCCAGCATTTGATCAAAACCAGATTACCTTTGGTTATATTAAAATTATTTTTCATACTTCTTTTTACTAGACTTTATCCTATATAGGAAAATACTTCTACTTGTTCAGTCTTTGAGGATAAAAATACCATTTAAAGATAGTATTGGATAATCCTGTCTTTGTCATGTTAAATTGAGCATAAATCTTTATTTTAAGTGATTATGTGCTTAATGTCCTGAGCACTTGGATGTACATGAAAAGTTATTGATTGTGATTGGGTTTTTAGTTAGGTGTTCTACATGTTAGTTACAACTGGAGACGTATTTTATAAGACTTGACGTGAAGAAAAAAAATGTAGATTAAACTACATAATTATATGTAGATTAATCCTGGGTGGAGTGATGTAGGGGAAGCCTTTCTGTTTGTTTTATACCATTTCTACAATAGTTACTGTATTTTAAAATAGTTTTAGTGATATGTTATCCTGTTTCTTCAGTCTGTTTTTCTTTAGTTAGTGCAGGCTGTGGTTCTTCAGCTGTTCTCTCATCCTATATTAGTATCTGATGAGTGCTTATCTTGCAAGCATTTAGACAATTCTTTCTTCTGTTTTGTAGCTGAAATGAAGACTCCAAAACGTAGGCAGCCATTTGTGCCATTTGCTCTTAGAAATCACACTGGATGCACTCTGTGGTTTGCTACCCTAACTACAACACCTACCCGGTAAGAGCTGTTGTGGGATCACTTGGACAATACTCATCTGGCTTCTCTTAACATGTCAGCCCAACGCTATTGTTTCCAGGGCTTTCATTTTCCTGCAGAGAAACATAGCCAGCTCCCAGTCTTTCTTGCTGTGACAATGAGAGAGTTTTACTGTTATAAAAAAGAAGTTGTGTTTTTTTTTTTGAAGAGTCCAAAAGGAATTTGGAAACCGATCAGATACTTTCATGATGTATGTTTTATGTGTTTGCTGCAGGACTTGTGAAGAGTGAGGCAGACTAAAAAGCACTTGTTACTGGAAGTAGTCTTTTTGTCAGTTTGTAAAATGGTGCCATTCTCTTCACAGGGCTGCACTGTCTCACAGTGGGAGTCCAGGTGTAGTTCCTGAGGAAAACGGGACATTGCTGGATGATGCCCATAATGTCAGTGAATGGCAAGAAGTTATCACGGGACAGGAGGTTCCGTTTGAATTTGAAGCCAGAGGGAAACTCAGACACAGGTGAAGGAACCAGGCTGTATGTTTTAAAACACTCCTATGGAACACATAGAATCATACCTGAGAGAACACTAGCAGATGTTAAATAAAAATTTATTTATTTATTTTATTCTCCTGATAATGTTTTATTTTAAAATAATTAATGTATAAAGTGAAATTATCAGTTGTCTAGTAAGCAGCATGTGCTATCAGGGGCAGTCATTCCTAGATGTGAGCTGTATCATTATAAGCTTTTAGGAAGATATAAAGGCCTCAGTTATTCTAAAGGACTGGGGCAGGGGGAGTGTTTTTAAGCATAAGTGCTAGCAGTGTTACAAACTAGAATAATTGGTTAGCAAGTATGTAGTGTGCTTTTATTTTTGCTTATATGATGCATTTGTACTTCTGTATGTTCATTAGGGAAGGTTGAACTATTGAATAGATGTAAAATCAGGTCTGTCTGTATCCATGAAATGGAATAATTCTTGAGACTTTTATCTCTTTGGTTAGATTGTTGCATTTTTTTAAATCCACAGGATGTTTTTGGTTTGAAGTGTTTGTCATTTACACTGTACAATAACGCTTAATAGTAATTTCACTTGATCTAACCTGGCAGGCACACACATGATCTAAGAATTCATCAGTTGCAAGTGAGAGTAAATGGCTGGGAAGAAGTCAGTCCAGTGTCTGTAGACAAAGTTGGAACATTTTTCCGATATGCTGCACCAGATAAGAACTCCTCCTCTTCCACTGTAAGTTCTGATTTGGGAGTGTTGTGTAATTGAGAGTAACTGTGTCTGTGAGATTTTGATACTGAAGCAGCTGCTGTGTGAATTGTCCTCTTCCCAGTTAGCTTGGATCAGTTTGGAGATGCTGGGTTCCTATGACATTTTTATGCATAACAAATACAAACGGAGCAGTCAACAGTCTGTGTTGGAGCAGTCAGAGCTTCTTGTGACAGAATTAATATATTGGTGACTGTGGCAGGGACTTGTGGAGATGGGCCTCTAAGCACAGCATTTCAGCAGCTATTTTCATGTCTTCTATTGCAGGAATGCTTTTCATTTGTTTAATTTACTTAAAAGAAACATCACTGGCAATTTCCCGTAAGCCCACAAATTGTTGAAATCTGTGGCTGCTTAGACAAAATACACTTGTCATGAAGCAAAATGCAATAGTAATAATCAGCAGGCTGGCAGTAGGTGGTTGAGGCTTAGCAATAAAAATGAGCTTGTGGATTTCAAAACTAGTTAAATTTTGAGACTAGCTACTGAAAATTGTTGAGCAATGGAGAACTTGGATGTTAAGATCTTTTTGGTGTAAACAGGATTAGAAGTTAATTTCATGGCACTACAGAGAGGAGCCAGGGGTATCTTGAATACTTTCTGATCTTTTTATATCAAAGTATAAAAAGCATCAGCTGTCTCTGGGACTCAATTCTTGAGGGAAAAGGATGAAATTGAATGAGCATTGCAGTTCAGGAGCATCTTCTGCAGCTTCTTTCTTTTTTTTTTTTTTTTTTTTTTTTTTTTTTTTTTTTTTTTTTTCAACAAAACTTCCTTCAGCTTCATTTCTTTTTAAACCAGTGTCACAAACAGGTTTTGCTAATTCAATTCTGACATGTTTTCCAAGCTGTATTGAAGATCAGAAATACCAAGTGCTGAAAGTATTTAGCTTGTTCTTCTGTAGTAATGAAAGTAATATCTTAAAAGTTGAACAACTTCTAACATCCTTGTTTACTTTTCTCCCAGCTTGGAAGCCCAATAAGTAGAACAAATATAATACATCCACAAGTCTACGTGAGTATATGTTTTCATTTTTTGATAACTACTTAAATAAGATTACAGATTTCTACAAATGAACTGGTTTTCCATTTTTTAGAACCTTTTGAATAGAAAGGAAACAGAAGTCAAGCAAACAAAATGAATTTTCAAATCAGAACAAGTATTTATCGTAACTTACCATTCCCCAACCATGTCAGTGGTTATTTGAAGAATGGGTTTTAAATTCCATTATGTGAGCCCACATAAAACGTGGTTTTCAGGATCCAAGTGTCAGTGATGACTTTGTGTAATGTAGGGAGATAGAACACCACAGTAGAAGGGCAGCTAAGAGTGAAAGAAGTATGAATATCTTAAGAAAGCTCCACCTTATTTTTGGAGCTTTGACAGATGGGAATGGTGAGTGTTGGTTATATGAGGCTTGGAATTCAAGCTCTATTAATTTATAAACTAAAGTAATAGTGAGTGTTAAAAGTATTCTTTTAAGATCTGTATTAATCTTATTTATACTTGCATAGCTTTGAAAAAGGTAATGGAGTTAGTATTTAGAGTTGCTTTTTTTATATTAATTTGATTGTGTTTTCAGGAGGAGGTTCAGGATTACAAATAATTATTTATAAATAAATATAATAATTTATGAAACTATATATACCTTAGGTGTAGCACATGGTTGGACTCAGTTGGCAAGTTTTTATTCTGGCAGTTACTGCTTCAAAATTGAGGTGTCCCTCTTCTAGATATAATAATTACCTGAGCTTTTTAATGCTTTTAATTATCTTCCAGTTTTCTTCATTGCCTCCAGTTCGTGTGGTGTTTGAAGTGACCATGGAAGGGAGCGCTCGGAAGGTGATCACGGTGCGCTCAGCCCTGATGGTGAAGAACAAGCTGGAAACACCAATGGAACTAAGACTAGATAGTCCTTCTGCTCCTGACAGTAAGTGTTGCATGTTCCTTCCATACTGTGGGGAGTCTTTAGCTTCCTTCCCAAGAAGGTTCATAACTGCCTCTTAATGGTTGACAGCAAAGTAGATGTCCCTGGAGGGGAAATGGGTAATGTTACGAAGAAAGCGATGAACCAGGTGAGCTAGAGAACCCAGTAAGATTTTTGCTTTATTGTTCAGGTAAATGGGGAGAGCTGAGGCTCTGTAAAGACTGAATCTTCTTTCTGTATGTAGCATGTGCTATCTTTCAGCAGTAGTCTAGAAGATTTCAGGTGTTAGCATGATGCATAAGTGCAGTCTAAAAATGTAGTGATATGCTGATAATGTACCCAAAGTGTAACAAATGAGGTCTTTTTGAAATAAGCATTTTCACTAAAGCATCCCAGGAAAAATAATTTTAACTCCAGCAAGTTTTTAGTCTGTTTTCAATTTCGGATTTACATACCTGAATTTGTCTGCTGCCAGATTGTGAACAGGGCTTAAAACCATGGGTTGGTGTTAGAAACACAGACAAGGTGACTGGTGTTTTATGTTAAAATAAAGCATGCTGCTTCAAAAATGTGAGTTTTGCTATTTGAAAATGTGTTCTTTTCAGTAAAGGGACCTGTTTTGATGTATGTGTTACAGAACCTGTAGTTCTTCCAGCAGTTATGCCAGGAGATTCCTTTGCAATTCCATTGCATCTTACCTCTTGGCGTTTGCAAGCCAGGCCAAAAGGAATGGGGGTCTTTTTCTGCAAGGCTCCAATTCACTGGACTAATGTGCAGAAGACAGCAGAAGTGTGTAGCAGCAAACGAGAGTGTCATTCCATGGAGTCTGAAAACAGCAGATTTTTCAGGTAATTTAGACCTAATTATATTTCTCTAAGCTGCATTATCTTCTAATAAGTGAAATACTATGCAAGTAAATAACAGGAAAGAAAATGATGCAGTTTAAAGGGTAGTTTTTTGGTCTCATGAATAATGAGAAAGTATTGAAGCATAACTGCTGTATTTCTGCAGGGGTCCTTGAAGCCCCTTTGGCAATGCTTATTAATGCTTATTAGCAATGCCTGTTAGCAAATATCTGAGAATACAAAGTAAGCACACTATTAACATTTCTTATAAAAAGGAAATGTCAGAAAATAGAATGTGGACTTAGGTTGAATTATCTAATAGAATAATGAGTGATTTGCCATAGCGTGTTCACTAATACTCGTTCTTTGTCCTGAAGGTCCTGTATCCTGTTCTAAGCCCTAAAATGTCACTGCATAGTAAGAACTTAATGGAATTCTGTAGTTGTCTGACATAATGGATTTAGGTATTATCTCAATATAGGAAATAGATATCATTGGAGGTTGTTTCAGGAAGTGAACTTTGCATACTGCATAGTTATTGCTGTGTGTCAGTTCCATAGTCCATTTCTTAATATGCTGGGTTTTTAACATGTCACAGGGAGCAAAGTTAACAATTTATTTAAAATTAATGTTTACTTACTCAGTTTTTTTACCTTAACTCATGAAAAACTGAAGTGTTTCAGCATTGATGTTTAAGAGCATTATTATAGTTTAATAGCTAAGATCTCCTTTTAGTAATAGTCAGTAATATGTTTCTGCAAATTTATGGAAGTTGGTTTTAAAGTTAGTAACCTGGAAGAGCAAATTTCAGGTAGGTCTCTGAACAGAAAAATTTTTTTGAGTGGCTAAGTTCATTCTTTTAATAAAATCAATAAACTCCTATTGTCTTAATGTTAGGCATAAATAAAGAGTAGCTCAGAATCAAACTTTAGACTGATTAAGTGGAGAACAGTTCTAAAGAGAACAATTCTAAATGTTGGTTTTGCTGTCAGACCTGAAGTTACAGCATGTTGTGGGATTTAGTGCAATACACAAAGCAGGGTTCAGTTGGGTTCATGGAATTCTTCTCCTGTGTGTCTGCCTTCACAGGTTTTGTGTGGCTATAAAGAAAGAAAATTACCCAGATTACATGCCTTCCAGCATCTTTTCTGACAGCGCCAAACAGATTTTCAGGCAGCCTGGGCATACTATTTATCTCTTGCCAACAGTGGTGATCTGTAATTTGCTACCTTGTGAACTGGAGTTCTATGTTAAAGGAATGCCAATTAATGGGACGTTAAAACCTGGCAAGGAGGCTGCCTTGCACACAGCTGATACCTCTCAGAACATCGAGCTTGGTAAGGTGCTTCTTCAGATACCACTTTCTGATCCTCCTGGAGGAGTACCTCAATATGACTGTTTCTTGTACAAGGAACTATGGTGCAAGAATTGAAAAAAAAAAATAAATTGGAAGCATTTATATAATTATTTCATTTTGGGGCTTCTTATAGTTAATAATCAAGGGTACACATCAAAAAGAAATACTAATATTGTCATAATTCCCCCAAATCTATGTAGCTCTCTTGGTCTGTTCCTTAGTTGTCTCTTTTCTCATTTTCCTGAGAGTAGAAACTGGAGAGAGCAGTGATAATGGAGGGAATAAACAGTTCCAAACATTTTGGGTGGTTTTGCTGTTTTCCTTTTGACAGAAAAAGCTGATGTTGAGAGTACATACAAACATTGGACAGTTTAAAGGCTCAGCTTGACACAGTGCTGGGCAAGCTCATTTAAACAATATTATTACCTAGAAAGGTTGGACCTGGTGATCCTTTAGGTATGTTCCAACCTGTCATTCTGTGATTCTACAAAGTTATTCAACACTGGCTGGACTTCAGTAATTAGCCCTAAGCAGAGTTCTTTGCAGAACTTCTTTTGGTGTTTTTGACTTACATAGAGGAATTTCTTAATGAGGTCGGAGGTTATTACAGTGAGCAGATTTACAAGTTAATCTGGGTAAGCAGTCTGAAATATTCAGAAACATCAGCCCCTCTAAAACACTGACCTATATGCTTATCAGAAACTTAATGTTTTTGTGTGGGTGATGTTTGGTTTGGTTTTCCTAGGGATATTGCTGGAAAACTTCCCAATCTGCAAAGAGCTGTTGATCCCTCCTGGGACACAGAACTACATGGTGCGGATGCGGCTGTACGATGTCAACAAACGCCTGCTGAATTTGACCATAAGGATTGTGTGTCGAGCTGAAGGTTCTCTAAAAATACTCATTTCAGCACCATATTGGTTAATCAACAAAACAGGTAAGCTGACAGTATTTTCTTTTGTGATTGGGAAAATAAAGATTTCAGGCAGTGTTTTGATTTGCTTTCTAGCCAAGTAGAGCTTTCAAACAGTACTTAAGTGGAATTAAAGTTGCAGAGATGTTGAGGTTTTTTTATATTGCCAGTAGCTGTTGTTTAATGAATGTTACAGCAGGTGACATAGACATTTTAGTTGCTATATTCCAGATTTTCAAACATGAGCTACCCCTAAATAAATCAACTTAGATTAGATCTCTGTTAATTGTGGTTTTCAAAGGCTGAAGTGCCTTGAGAAAGGCACAGTTCTAAATTAAGGTTACTCTGAGTTAACATCCCTAGGCACTTTCAGAGCTACCAGAACTCCTTTTCTGCAGGGACCAGACTGTAGGTCTAGCTGCTAGGCAGGTTAGATGGAGAATGAGAATGCTTTAGTGGGTAACATTACAACTGAAATATTTTAGGTTATTCTCTAATTTCTCATTTTGATCTGTGCAAAGTTGTAGTTTGATACTCCGTTTTTTTTGTGCTTATTTAAAGGATTACCACTTATCTTCAGACAAGATAATGCAAAAACAGATGCAGCAGGTCAGTTTGAGGAGCACGAACTTGCTAGAAGCCTCAGCCCGCTTCTGTTCTGTTATGCTGACAAAGAACAGCCAAACTTGTAAGTAATACCCCAAGAAGAGAAGAGGGAACCTTATGAAGTGTAAAAGACATTTGCAGAGGGTTGGGTGCTGATACAAATCATGTAGGAAAAGACCTGTTAAGATGACCTGTTAAGTTACTAAGTTTCTCAATACTAGAATAAGCATATTTGGTGTTTAGACATTTCCTACTGAAAACTCCTTGGTGAGCTAATTCTGTTGTGTCTGCAGGCTGCTTTGGTTTCATTGTGCATGTTTTGAACTCATGTTTCTTTTGTAAGGAAATCAAAAACCTTTGTGAGGAGACTTTACCAATAAAAAAAACACTCCAACCCCTCATTCTAAACTCCGAATGTTAATAGAGAAGTAGTAGCAGCCACTTAGTAGGAGGTCCACTTGCAACAGAGCTGTTGAGATCCTGATGTAAGAGGAAATGGCAAAATTTTGGAAAGTTCTCAGCTACTTGAACGGAGAATTTGCTTTTTCTATGCAAATAGGAAATAAGAAGATGATTTAAAGTAGATTTGTCTGAAATGCTCTGTTATTTTTTTGCTCAAAGGAACAATGGTTAAACTTACAATTAAAATATATTCCATTTTCTTTTCTTTCAAAGAAAAAAAAAACACACATGTTATTGTAGCTGATCAGTCTGAAAGCTCCCAAGCCTTTTACAAGAAATGGTCACTTCATCTTGACCAATATGTTGAGAGCTTATTGCAGAAATGCAGATTTACTCAAGAGATTTATCATGGCTCCTAGTGCTTTTGTATTAAAACAAAGGTGTTGTTCTTGCGTTTCATCATCAGCATCATGTTGATATCTGATCTTTCCTTTAAATGTGTAAATCTTTGTGTTTTCTTCTTACCCCTAGTTGTACCATGCGGATTGGGAAAGGAATCCATCCTGAAGGTATGCCTGGCTGGTGCCAGGGCTTCTCCCTGGATGGTGGTAGTGGTGTCAGAGCCCTTAAAGTGATCCAGCATGGAAACAGGCCAGGCCTCATTTATAACATTGGTATGTGTTGATAGTAACATCTGAGAAATACTGTAGAGCTTGGTAAGACATGGTATCAGTGACACCAGAAACAGAACAATTACTGCAGGGAAACATGTTGTTCTGGTTTTTGAGGGTCCAGAGAAAATTATTAAATAAGAAATATTATTCTAAGCAGTTTTATCTTTGAATTTCACTGGCTTAAAAACAAGCTTACAGTTATTTTTATTTTTACACTTCGTCAATGACTGCATTTACAAACTATTTTTGCTGTTTCTGTGTCTTTATTATCCATGTATGTTACTTCTAAGTACCTTTGAAATCCCTCCTTCTTCCTGTCTTTTATTCTTTTGGGTGTCTTAACTACTGTACCTGTTCAGCCATGTGCTACTTTTGTGGTTTTTGCTTTGTGGTGCCCCTGGAGGCTGATGTGGAAGGGAGTGCAACTTCTAAAGTGCCATTTCCTCCTTGGAAGCTTTTAGTTTTTCATTAAATTACAGTTTGGAAGTTACTTCACAGTGATTTTTGAGGACTTCTTTTTCATGTGTTTAGAAGTGGTATAATTACTTGCATTGATTTACTTGTGATTTGAAATAAGGGGGTTTTTTTCTCTCCAGTGCTTATGGTCACTAACTTGTACTTGAGAAACAGAGGGTGATGGCATGAAATTATGTTTACTGTTTAAAATGTTTCAAAACAGGGCAGTGGTGTGGCAGAAACAGCACATCTCAGGAACCCAACAAGAAGAACATCTGCTTCACATTGTGGCAGATGTCTTTTGCTCTTGCTTGTAAATAATGGCTCTGTTTTCTACTTGTTTTTATTACCAGGTATTGATGTTAAGAAAGGCAGGGGCCGTTACATCGACACGTGCATGGTGACATTTGCACCCCGGTATCTGTTAGATAACAAATCAACCTACAAACTTGCCTTCGTTCAGCGGGAGTTTGCCAGAGGTCGGGTAAGATGCTTCCTTCTAGCTACTTATTATTACAGTACCTGTAGTTAGTTAGTGTCTTCTAACCAAAAAGAACACAGCATTACACTTGAAAGTCTTGTTGGCTGCTTCTGAAGATCTTTCTGAGTATTCTAATACCAGCATCCACCAGAGTAATTCCCATGTTCACATGTGGATACTGTGGCTTTTCATACCTGTAGGATATGTATGTATTTTTACCAGTTTCTGTTCCTAGGGAGCATCCAATCCTGATGGCTACATCTCCACACTTCCTGGTTCCAGCGTCGTGTTCCACTGGCCGCGGAACGATTACGATCAGCTCTTGTGTGTGAGACTAATGAATGTTCCAAACTGCGTTTGGTCTGGGGGCTTTGAGGTCAACAAGAACAACTCCTTCCATATTAATATGAGGTGATGACTGTATATACATTTTCTGGACCATACTTCCCTTTTGTTGATAGAAGCAGCTTTTAATGCTTAGGACTGTGGGTGACAATGACAAGAAACCAACCTCTCTTGCACTTGTTTGTTCTTTTTCAGGGACACCCTGGGAAAATGTTACTTCCTAAGAGTAGAAATCACTCTCCAAGGAGCCACATACCGCATTGCCTTCAGTGACACAGACCAGTTACCCCCACCCTTCCGCATAGACAATTTTTCCAAGGTAAAAGAGGAAAAAAATCCCATTTTTTCTTCTATTTTTTAGTTAAAAAAAAAATTATAATCATTAGAAGAGGGGACCTGACTAGCTTGTGTACTGGAATAAAATGAAAGTGTGTATAGCAAGAGCTATTTCTGTGTATAATTTTAAATTTCTGAAGCTTTAGTAAAAATTGTTAGTATTCAATTACTTTGTGTTTAAATAATAGTTCTAACATTTAGGATTTCCTGAGTGCATTTGAAGTGTTACAAGAAAGAGCATTATGATGAGTGAGAACATTGTGGTAGTGATTATAAAAATCAGAGAATTTACTTTGTGCAATTTTCAGTAACTTACTGACTGCCTTGTGATCAGAGCAGGAGACATAGCTCTAAATTATTGCTTGTTCTCATTCTGGATTTTGATACTGAACTGTTCAATAAAACCGGGGAAGTCTCCTAATTCTGATTCGGAGTGTTTGAGATGCTACCAGGGAACTAAAGATAGTTTGAACCCCAGATGACAGATGGAAGCAAGGATGGCATTTCTCATCCCTTTGGGACTATCTTTAATTGAGAATTCAAATGGCAGAAAAGGAATTTGAGACCACTGGGGCAGGGAAGCTGTGAGCTGAACATGTTTCAGTGATCAGCTCCTGAAAAATGAACAAATGATAGCAAAAAATCTGCCTGATTAACAATTTCTGTGTGAAACTAAATCCTCTTTCATCACTGTTACAGGTCCCAGTTGTTTTTAATCAGCACGGTGTTGTTGAGCCAAGACTGTACACTGAAGTGAAGCCCATGACCTCTCTGGATTATGCCTGGGATGAACCTATTCTCCCACCTTTCATAATGCTGACAGTGAAAGGGGCTGGCTCCTCAGAAATCGTCTGCAGCATGAATGACTTCCAAGATAGCAAGCAGCTGTACTATGAAAACTTCATTTACATTGCTGCTACATATACTTTCTCAGGGTAATTCTTTAGATATTAGATGAAAATATTTTGAATGTTGACGTTTACATTACTGTTCTCTTAATGGTTGTTGTTGGAAAGTTTTTCAAGTGTAGTTCAGCTTTGCAGCTAGCAGGAGAAATGTCAAAATACAGAAGTTGAGTCTGGCAGGTGGTATCTTACCTTGTTTGGTCATGGTGACTTAGCTTTAAAGATGCAGCTTGCCATTGTTTATCTTATCACATAGTGAGAAGGATTTAGCTGTGGCCCCACTGTCTGATCTGAGAAGCACAGAAACATTTAGGGTCACATCTGGGGCTTAATTTCATTTGGTGGGGGAAGAGCATTTGAATACAGGACACACCTGTTTATGATGTGCCTGTGAATTTTGAACTTCCATTAGTTCATATCTTATTGAAAACAGCTACAGGAGATTGTTACATGCTTTGTTCCTTTTCTCAATATAAGGTAGAAAATTTTCTTTGGAATTTATCTTACTTGCCTGTGAAATTCCTGGTTGCAGTTAGAAATCAAAGCCCTTTTTAAGAACAGACTCAAAATGAGAGTTTACACTGGTAATTACAGAAATAAGAAGAGGGGGGAAAAACCCCAAGCAATATAATTAATTTCTCATTGGCTGTATTGGAAGCATAAGTATTGTTGATTGGAATTTGGTGCAGATCTAATTCAGCCTACAGAGGAAGCAGCTACGCTGAATAAAGAGGATGATGCTTTCTTGGTGTTCTAGTTTACAGGAGTCAAGTGTAAGACCAGTTGCTTCGAATAAGGATGCTGCATATGCAGAACTTGTCCTTGATGTTTCTCCAAAGACTCAACGAGTTGTACTGAAAAAGAAGGTACAAAGACACATTTGACTTTTATTAAAATGCTGTTGCTATGTCCTGAAGTAAAATTGTATGCTGGGAGGAAGAAAAATACAAGTATTTTCATGGGAGCTTTTAAATATTGGGGGTAGACTCCATTGAATGTGACAGGTTATTGCAGTTCAGGTTACCTGAATTTTGATGGTACTTCTGTGTATGGCTTTTATGGGGGTGAGGGTGACAGAAAATGGAATTGGAATAAAAGTAGTGAGGAACATTGTAAATGCCTCTAAGATAACCCAGTGTGGTGACTGGATGCTGGAGGTTCTCATGAAGTTGCAAGGTAGTGCATGTTTCCTTTTTGGTTCAGTTGTAAGCTTAGTGTTCTTTTTGTGGAGTTCTGAAGTAGAAACTGTGTTGAAATATTGCTGAAATCAAAAATAGCTTTTAAATACAGCTCTGCATCTAACAATGCTAATGTAGAAAGCATATTAATTGAATATCAGAATTGAATTAGAAGTCTTTATACAAACTAGTTCTTAAGTGTAATTGAGGGCTCTGCAGTTCAATGTATACAAGTCGTTCCAAGAATTACAGTTCAAAGCATATGATAGCAAAACAGAACAGAAATATTTGCTCTCTACTACGGTGCTCATTTAAATGTTGAACTTTGATGTAACAGGAGCCAGGAAAACGATCCCAGCTTTGGAGAATGACAGGCACAGGAATGCTTTGCCATGAAGGTTCTTCAGTTCCTCATAACCCCCAAAAACCTTCTCCTCGCTCTGTGGACTCTTGCATGATTTTGGATATTGCAGGTCTGGCAGCTGTCACAGATAACAGGTATTGCACATACAGTTTCTCAGGAAACTGATGAAGATTCTAACCATGTCTTTGAAAACATACTTAATGTGATGAATAAGGAAAGAAAAAAATCTGAAGGCGTGTGGAAGAGCTAGATTTTATCTTATACCTTCATGAATGGACCTCATAATCACTTCTGTGACTTGGAAATACATTTAAGAGTGTGGCTAATGTATCTTCAGCAGCAGATTGTTAAAAGAGCACTTCAGAAGTGAGATTAGGAAAATGAGCTTGAACAAAATTAGTGCTTGCCATTAACAGATCTCAAGAGTAAAACTGGAATCCTCTTAGTACTAGTGGTGTGTGTTGGTTGCAGGTATGAGCCCCTGATGCTGAGAAAGCCCGATCGGCGGCGCAGCACTACCCAGACATGGAGTTTTCGTGATGGAAAGTTGACCTGTGGTATTCATGGACTTGTTGTCCAGGTCTGTACTGATTAGATGTTGAACTTGGTTTGACTGTTGGTGATCCAGGAAAGAGTAATTTGGGCTTAGTATTGACATGAACTAAAAGGAATGTCATAGCCATAAAAGAAGGTTCCAACCTCCAGATACAGTAATGATGCTGTTTCAGTTCTAATACCAAAAAACACATCTAGAGAAAAAGATTTCACTTAGTCTTATGATGTTGCATTGATAATTTGGTGATCAAATTAGTGTGTCTTAGTAAGTTACTACTAGGAAGCAAACAAAAAAGCCTGACTCAGTAAGGATTTACATCCTCATCTGCAGATCCGGAGTTCATCTTCTAAAAAGCTTTCTATAATTTTGAAAATATTTTCAGGGAGGATTTCCCCTTCTTCATTTGTGATATGATAGCTTCAGTTTCTGAATGTGCAGTGGGAATACCTATTTGTTTATCTTGGCTGTTTCTTCTGGCTGCCAAGTTAAACATGAGTTACCAGAAGCTTTAACAATACCAAGTAAAATGTTTCTTCTAGTTCTGAAGAGTAAGGAGAGGAAAGTAAAATACCCTTTTAAATGCATGTGTATAAAGAATTATCTGAAGCCTTTAGCTATCACTTAATTATTGTTTTTTCCTTAACCTTTTATTCTTTCTCCAGACAAAGGGAGGAATCCTAGGTCTTCATGATGGAGCAGAAGTTGTTCTTGGTCCTGATACTTCACTTGAACTCTTGGGGCCAGTTCCACCTGAACAGCAGTTCATAAACCAAAAGATGAGGCCTGGGTCAGGAGTACTAGCTGTTAAAGTCCTCCCAGACGGGCCAACTAGAGTTCTACAGGTGAAAGTTCTTCATTAATGAGAATCTAGTTTCATTATTTGCTTGTATTTAAAACACCTTTTGCTCTATTGAATCTCAAAGGAAAAATAATTCCATTTTGCTGAATTTTCTTACAAAATGTAACGATAAGAAGGGGGAGGGGAATAACTTAAAGCAGAAATAATTCTGACAAAATACTTCATTGTGCTTATTTTTTTAAAAAGAATAACTTTATAAGTTAGGACAATATAGCTGTAATTTATAGACAGAAAAGTGATCATAGTAGTGATGTGTTTGTTTATCAGATAACAGATTTTAACCAGCGCAGAAATGACCGTTTATCCAGCGAAGGAGAAGAACTTGCAGTCACGGAGCAAGATCTGCGCAAGTTAAAAAACCCAGATACAGAGCAGGAATTAGAAGTAAGATGTTACAACAAGTATCTGTCTCTTTCCTTTATCATTTTCCTTTCTAGATTTGACAGGGTTGGAGGAATTGCTTTTTAGCTTTTCTTCATTATGACCTTTTGTTACGAACTGGTAGATTTTCCTGTTAAAACTCCTCATTCTTAGAAATTGGGTTTATGTCTTAACACCTTTTTATTTGAAGACTGATCATCGGTGAGCTGTTCCACCTCTCTGGAGATGAGCCTATAAAAATAACCTCTTTGCAGAAGTATGAATTCAGTGTCACAGGTTTTTTCCAGTGTTGGTTTGTTCACATTTGTTTTTTTTTCTTTTCAAATATTCTTTTCTCAGGTGCTTGTGAAATTGGAAGGTGGAGTAGGATTGTCTTTGGTCAACAAAGTTCCTGAAGAGTTGGTATTTGCAAGCCTCACAAGAATTAATGTCCACTACACACAACTGTCAACAAGTCAGATGCTGGAGCTCAGTGTGCAAGACATCCAGGTATTTGCTATTGAAACAAATGTATTTGTTAATGGGTTTTCTGAATTTTTTGTTGTCATAAGTTTGAAAAACATTTAAAGTTGTTACTGAGATTTCAACTCCTGAATATCATAGAAGTTTCAATTAGCATTGATGTTTCCTTTTTTCTTTGTTCCTTACTTAGTGATAGTTGATGGTGATATATTCTACTTCATGCCATTGATTTCTACTAGGCAAGTTAGAATCTTATTTTATCTCTCCCTTCCTGGTTCTTGATTCTTTGTCATTACATGACAAAAAAGCAGCCATTGTAAACAGGAGTACTAATGCTGGTAGTACCACAGAATAAATCACAGACAAGTAAGACAAATGTAAACCTCTTTTTTTATTATTTCAACTAAGTTTTTTTCTGACTTTACATATTCAGAGTTGCCTTTGTTTTCAGTTCAGTCTTTGAAATTCAGAATTCACAGGTTAAACTGTAAAGTTTTTATTCCACTAAATAACTCCTCAACATTATTTGAATTCTGTCCCAAATATGCAAGATTTCCTTGGAAGGTGAATTGTGGGTATTGATATAAATTACATGAGATAAATGGATCCTTACATGCAGCAGTCCCACTTAAATGTGCAAGTAGCTTAATCCTGTTGTTGTTTAATATTTTTGACTGTGTATTTTGAAAAAGGAAAAAAGAAGTCCCAGAGAACACAGCAGTTTTGTTACAGGTTTTGTTTGTTGGTAGCTATAACCATTTTTTTTAAATGGAGGTGATTTCTGAATATTTTTAATGTGGTCTCAGTGGTGATCAAGTATATCCAGTATTTCCCTGGTCAAGGACCATGCATTTCTGAGAGCTTTTATGTCCTTAGCTGAAGATGATCAGTTTTGCTGTTTATTGTCACGTGTTCAGATTTTGGTGTCTGTCTTGTCCACTCTGTAGGTGGACAACCAGCTTATTGGCACCACACGGCCTTTTATGCTCTTTCTGACACCCAAGATGAGTGAAAATGAACCTGTGGAGACTGGTCCTGCAGTGCAAGTAAATGCAATGAAATTTCCCAGTAAAAATGCACTGACTGATATATACAAGGTAAACCTCAATTTTTTGATTTTGCCATGCAGGTGTTACTCTGTTTAAATGACTTTTCTAGTTCCAGACTTTTACTGGTAATTTGAATTAAATAATTTTTGAAATACACTTTGTTGAGTTGATACTGAGGCTTAAAGGATGCTATATCCACCTTCTCATGTTCGCAGAGCTTCAAGCTACAGTACAGGGATAAAGAGGATAATATGTTCAAAAATGTAACAAATTAGGCCAGACTCACCTTTGTTCATATCTGTGACTGTACTTTTCAAGCCAGTTATTCTCACCTCAGAACTGATAAGTACCATTGTAGCATTGTGAAGCAGAATATCTAAGCAGGGCTTTCCATGAGTTGTGTACGAGGTTATTTCTTCTCTCTGATCAGCTGTTACCTTACAGCTTAAACCCTCTTCTGTGCGCTGAAGCTGTTGATGGTTGGAAATTTATCCACCACCTGTGGTGTGCACTGGGAGGACATGACTGAGTTGGTTATCAAGATCTTTTCTTTCACTTGGAATCTTCAGCTGTGTATTTTGACACTGCTTTGTAAAACAGCTGGTTTTGGTGTTGGAAAATGGCTAAACATCAGATTCTGAAGTGTTAGATTTAGGTAACAAAGCACCACACCTTCCAAAAATTTAAACTGTCATCACTAGTCACAGGTAATCTTAAGTGAAGAAAACTACCAAAGACATTGTGGAGGTGGGAATCATACTACAAATCTATTCCATTGAAGTAGGATACATTGCCCAATTTAGTAGCTTGCATGGATCATATATCTAGTGCTGGTACTGTAAGCTGAGACTTGTTTCTCTTCACAGCATCTCATGATCACTGCTCGAAAGTTCACAGTTCAAATTGAGGAGAAACTCCTTCTGAAGCTGTTGAGTTTCTTTGGCTATGATCAGTCTGAATCAGGTATAGTATAAAATTACAAAGACCACTTTTAAATTATACAGTATTATGATCTTTGCATGTCAGCTAAGTTCAAAATGCCAAGCAAACTCTTGCCCGCTTGGAAACTGCAGCTTTTGAGCAGAAGCTGGATAGTGTCTCAGTGACCCCTGTAAAGCTGTTAATACATATTGTGGATTGTGTGTATGTACTGTACTCAGGTAATGACCTATGTGGCTGCTGTTGGCCAGTACAGGATGGTTGAGCTGAGCCTCTGGGGGAAGGAGTTCAGAAGACATCTTAAATTCCTGTCTGGATTCATTTAAATAGGGATAAAGGAATAGTGCTCTTAATTTGGCAAGCCACTTTGTTTAGTGATGCTTGTTTATTTAAACCCAAGGCTAGAAATGGGATCTTTGTCCATTTGTTTCCTGGGCAGTTTCTCCTGCCTAACTGAAGGAAAATTTTGGCTGTCTGACCTGTTAGTTGTGGCATCCATACCCCTGGCTTGAACTGTAATACAGCTTTTCTTCCACTCAGTGAGGCAAGACAGAGCTCTTGGATCTTGTGACCTCATAGATGTTGTTCTAATTCTTCTATTGTAGGGCTTATCTGTACTTAAGAAACTTCTGTCCATTCTGTAGTGATAACTGGAAAGATTATCAGCTTTGCTTGCTTTGTACATTACATTGGTATTTGAGCATGTAAGTAAGTGTAGAGAAAGTAAGGAGAGGATAACATACCAGGACTACACAGTAGGAAACATTGTGGAGTTTGTCACCCTGCTTCTCTGTGCTGACAAGGATCAGTGAGAAGCAGGATCAAAAGATCTTAAAGTTGAATGACTTTTTAAAAACACATTCAGCTATTAGAGATGCAGGGAGATCTGGAAAAAAAAAAAAAATGGAGCCTCAAAGTTCAACTTCCTGTCACTAACATGAGTAAGTTTGTTGGCTACACTAGCAGTCACACATACTTTTTATTTCTACAGAGAAACCATTAACTCTTTACAGAATATGCACTCATAACCCCATACTTATTTATATATAATCTGTTCTGATTGCTGTGTTTTGTCTGGTTGCAGAAGTTGAAAAGTATGATGAAAACCTCCATGAAAAGGTTGTTGAACAAGGTGGAGCACAAAAGCGATACTACTTTGAAAATCTGAAAATCAGTGTGCCTCAGATCAAGTTGAGTGTCTTCACTTCCAACAAGCTACCTTTGGACCTCAAGGTAAGCCAGTCCAGTCACAGAGTGTGCTTCCAAGTAAAGAGATTCCATTCTAGGAGAAAAAGGGAACAAAAGCTTCAAATTGCTACCATTAATTTCCATTTACTCTTCCATTATTTAAGTTACAAATAATAGAAGTGGCAGTAATTTGTTACTTAATTTACGTAATTTCCAGTCTCTTCTGTAATATTCTTTCGTTTTTGTAATTTCAGTTGAAGCACAGCCAACTTCACCTACTAACTCATTACTTTACAAATTATCTTAGTTACATTAATGGAACTGGAGGGTTTATGTGAGCACTGTGCAATTTGGTTCAGTATTAAAGTGAATTCAGATTGAGTATGGATTTAGATAGAAAATCGGAGCCTTTTCCTGTGATGATAAATGTTCTAGCACAGTTGTTCAAGTGAACCAGGGATTGCAAATTATAAGAAGATGATAATCTTGTCTAGTATGTTGTCTGTTGGGACCTTCCTGGACCTAACAAGGTGGGAACAGTCAGCAATGTTTCAGTTCCTTCTGAGTCAATACAACTAATTTCCTCCAAGGTGGGGGAGTTGAAACAACACCAAACAAACAACCATAAACCCCCTCCCTGCCCACTGTGGAGCAGCTGAGCTGCTGCATATTTCATGGAGTCATAGAATGGTTTGAATTGGAAGGGACCTTCAGCTTGTGTGTTCAAATACCAAAACTGAGACAGCAGGGTTTTTTGTACCTTTAATATTAGGGACATTAAGATGTGCAAGTTTCTAAAGAAGTTTAGTTTTGTGGAATGTGTATATATCAGAAGTCTGTTCTTCTATTGCTCTTCCCAAATCTTTGTGCAAAGGACAATTAGTGAGCTGTGATGTTCCTTACAATTCAACATCAGCAGTGACTTGAATGTTTGCACTTTAGCTTCCACATGAAAATGCTTTTCATCCAGTTATCTCAGATTTAGAGAGAGAAAACAGTGTTAATGGTGAGTGCCTTCAAGAAACTAGTAATGTGCACTGCTGTGTTTGGATTTCCTACCACCTTTGGTGTACGATTGCATATGGAGATGTCTTGGCAGCTGCCAGCATTGTTCCCAAGAGAAAACTTGGCATATACATTTTTTCCCCCCTCTAATGATAACAGTTACTGGCTGTGTTCTGTGTCTTAACTCTCACAGAAAGATTTCCATTCAGTTTTGTAGCACAGGAGAGTTCAGGGAGAGGAGGGAGAGAATATATCACAGTAGAGCCTTTGTAGAAGTTTTTCTAACTACTTCTAATGTTCCTGGCTTGGACATAGCTGTCTGGTAATTTGGTGTAGACAGATTATTTTTATTAGGTACTAGTATTAACAAAGTTGGCTTATATAATATCTGATAGTTAAACAGGAAATTACTTCCTACCCAAGTGAATAATGAGGACTACTCTAGTTAGTCATCCATTTACTGAAAAAATAAATAGGTCCTTTCTTGCAAACTGAAATCCGACCTGTCATTTACCTTAATTGCCTGCAGATGGCAGAAAAACTCGTATTACCTGCTGACATGCAGGCCTGAGTGATTAATAGAGAAAGATGTAACACCAGTATCGGGCTTCTTGCCTTCTTCAGTTCTTGGTGATTGTGCAGATGCTGTTATCAAGACCTGAAATAGAAGAGTTCTCTTTCTTTCTTAAAATATTAGTTTTGTTATTAATTTTTAGAAAATTATTTTTATGTATGTATATATAGATGTGTAGCTTGTCCACCTTAAATGGGTTTTTTTCTTTGTGTAGATGGTCCACGCTACAGATGGCCCATGGGCTAATTACTGTCTTAGATTTCTCCGTTTAAAATAATTGAAAAAGGTTGTTTAAAGCATTTCAGTGCACCACATAATGTTAAGAAATGAGTCTCAGGCTTGCAGGAAGTTATGTATGTTATTCCAGCTCATCCTGGCACTTAATCCATTCATAGGACTTCAGCAGGGTGGAAAACACCCAGGTTTGTCTTCTGTGTGTCAAGGAAATTAATTTGGAGTTAAACATTAGAGCAGTTATAGCAAAGTACTGAGTGTGGGATCTTAAATACATTTTGCTTTGAAATATTGCTAACAAGTGTAGGAAACAGATGGCATCAGGAGGAGTGTTTAATGACTATTAGTTATTAAAGAAATGCACTTCTAATAATCAATCGTTGCTTACAAGTAAAAGGTTTATGGAGTAATTACCTCTATATGAAGTGTCTGCTTAGCAGTGGTAAACTGCTCTGGCAGCTTCAGATAATTTTGGTTTGCCACTCAAAGATTAATTCATTTGGGTGCTCTGAATGAGAAGTAGAGAGAAAAATTAAAGTAGCAATATCTTTTTATTTAATTAGGCTTTGAAAAGCACGCTGGGATTTCCTCTAATCCGATTTGAAGATGCTGTGATTAATCTGGATCCTTTCACTAGGGTCCATCCGTATGAAACTCAGGAGTTTATCATTAACGACATTCTGAAACACTTTCAAGAGGTAAGTGTCATGTGGGTTTTATTGTGACACAGACTGAACTTCTCTTGATTGATGAGTTCTGAGGGTGCAGTAGCTCCTCGTCGGCTGTTTACTAAGTGTTTGTGCCTAGTTACACCTTTGATGCATGGAGAAACAGCATCATGTGCTCCTAAGAATACTCTGCATTTGAAGATGAAAATATTTTTGGTCTTGCTGGTATTTGTGTGTTCATTTCTTCAGTAAAACTGTCTAGTTTTGTATACGTTTTGTGGGACGACTTTTTTTTATTCTCAACCTCACTGATGTTAACATGTCCCACAACTGATACTTCATTCTTCTGCTTGGTTTTACAGGAGCTGCTTAGTCAGGCTGCAAGGATTCTGGGTTCTGTGGATTTCCTTGGCAACCCTGTGGGTCTGTTGAATGATGTTTCAGAAGGTGTTACCGGGCTTATAAAATATGGGAACGTTGGTGGTCTCATAAGAAATGTCACACATGGAGTATCAAACTCTGCTGCAAAGGTAATAATTATTATATTAAAGTTTCCTATAGCAATAAGAAAAAATATTCAGGAAACAAGTTAAATAGAATTCTTGACCATCTTTAAATTGTTCGTTGTGTTTGAAGTGTAGATTTTTTAGAAACACACTATATATATACTTCAGGGATGCCAGAAACACTGCAGGAGTCCATGAAACCTCTTACTGATACACAGATATTTTGCAGATGGAATGCAGTAGTTAACCAGAGTGAGAAGTAAAATGTTGCTCAAGTGAGCTGTAATCTTCTGTGTGCAAATGAACCAAGTTTTATTAAATATAGAGCACTGTAGAAATGTGGAGTATTTAAGGGGTTATTTAGTATAACAGGAATTGTTAACTTGTATTTTTGGAAAGTAATTAAGCTCATGTGAATATCACTTATTATACTAATGCTTGAGTTTGCTTTGTGGCATAGGAAAAAACCAACAAAGGAATTCCTAGATTGCTGTGCATTTATCTTTATTTTAATTCCAAAGGCTCTGCGTGGTGAACATCATTTTGTCCTTCCTCTTAATGACTGAGAGAATTCAATTGTGTTATCAGTGAAAATAACTCTCTTTAGTGCCTGAGAGGGGTATGATCTGAGACAGCAGCAAAAAATAGGAAGTGGTTTTGATCCAAGATTGATCCCGTACTTGATACTGAACAAATATATGTTTGTGAAATATTTTTGTTACATACAGGGTGTGTTAACATGGACTGCAAATGAACCATGTGATCATGGGCAGAACTGCAATGGTGCTTTCTTCACATAAGGGCATCTTGTTAAAATTTGTGTTTGTGAAAATTCTTTCCTACCTATTACTTTCATTTTCCAAACTGGTAAGTTTGTACCTGCCTATTATCATGGTTCATCCTTTCACAGCCTTTTCCACTTAATTTGTATTCATGGAAATCTACTTTTTTCCCCACCTCGGTGGGAAAAGCTAATTGAGAAGATGAGAGAGGTGAAATACAGAGTTTGTATAATTACAGATAGCTTAAGACTAAAGTTACCAAACTGAGTTAAACTGGTGTAGAGATCCCCAGTCCTTCACCAAGTGCATAGCTGTGAGCACACCCAGCCCAGGTAGTTGAGCCATGAGGTAGGATTACATACACCCTCTGTATCATCATTGCCTTGTTCCCAGCATTAGCCCATTTTGGACAATTTCAAGAAATTCAAACAAAATTCCATCTTGTTGATACTCCTGCCTTATCCTATACTGGGCAAGTCTGTGGTTATCAGCACTGCAAATAGAAGCTTATCCAAGCAAGCTGGTAGAAGAGTTACTGAGCTTCTGTAAGGCAGCATCCATCTGTGCAATGAGTATTTTTGTCCATACTTTCTGCTCATGGTTCTAGTCTCTTGTGACCCATCCACTCCACCCAATAGAGTATGTTTCTTTAGAGTTTCCTTTCTATAGAGTGTTGTTTCCTCATTGCAGTCACATCTGCAGCTACAGTCTCATAAATCTTTCTTTAAAAGGCACGAGCCTTCCTATGTTTCCCACAAGGGCAAGGTCATTCTTTGAACTTTGGAGTCATTTGTAACCAAGGGTTTTGTGAAGGAAGATTTTCAAAGGCAAAAGGGCAGTTGGATGCTGAACTCCTTTCCAAACTGAGCAGGAGCTGAGTGCCTGCTTCCCATTTATACCTTTGAAAATCACCCCATGTATTATTTATCTGTCTTCCTTCTTTCTCCTTGATATATCCAAAATGTCTGTGATGCAAGTCTCACACAGTTCCCTTTTAAAAACTTTTTGTATGGATTATGTCTTTGCCCTTTCAGAACAAGGACATAATTAGATATCTTAGGAAGGCTTAGTAGTACAGTGTGGAACTCCTTGATTAATCCTCCTTCCAAAGGATGGATCTTAATTCTGCCGCACAGAAAGAAATTATGAAAAAGGATCACGTAATGAGGGTGAATTCTTCCCTATATGTTGCTTTCCTTTTAGGCATCTAAATCGGCTAGAAAACTGAAGCCAGGAATGTCCAGATGATAAAACCCTGGCTTGTCGAGTAGAATTTGTGACGTGCTATGTACATGGTAGAGTGTAGACATTTGTCTTTTGCTCCTTTCTACTCTACCATGTAATGCCTTGTTCTTGTGTCTAGGATATATGAAGTTTTGGTGAAGAAAAAAAAGGGGGGGAATAATTCCAATTACTCAACAAAAACATGACTGAAACAATAAATCATTTTCATCTTGCTGTTGGTGCTCTCTGTAGGGAAAGTATTTTGAAGTGTATTTTCACTGCAGAAATTATCACTTGATTCTGCTGTGCCACAGAATCTTTGCAGCTTATTCTGTAGAGCTGGTAACTAATGTAGCCAAAACTAGATGAGCCTGTTCTGACTAGAAACTGATGGCTGGGAAACATACCTGTTTTGGTTGTTTAGAGTACCTGACTTTTAAAGTGTCTTAAATAAAAATGTTAGATTAAGATGAGTTAGCTTTTAAGGTGTGAGTAGATAGATAAACAAGCTTTAATACTATAATCATCACTTTAAAAGTAACGCTGCTTGACTGAATTGAAAAGTTAGCTCTTGGAGTTGTATCTGTTTTTTTCATTCTATTGCTTTCCTATTTTATAGTTCTGTTGATTATCCCTGTAATGCTTTTTCCATGCATTTCAGAACACACAGTGGGTAATGCCTTCTTTCAAGTGGAGAGCTGCAGTGTATTTAAGTTGGCACAAAACCTTAGGTTAAATAAAGTTCACTACAGACAGTTTTGTAGGTTTTATCCCTTGGAGACTCCCAAGTTCTGTATTTAAAAAAGTTCTTTGATCCTAAATATAGACACCTGAGGGAATTTCATTCCCTCTGAATGGAGACTTCTATAGTTGCCATATGCCTAGAAATGTCTTGCATTCTTGGCATCCACCCTTCTTTTTTTATTTCCCCCGTTAGGTATGATAGTCCTAAATCCTAAATAATTCCTCTCTCAGAGGTGTTTTAATTAGAAATGGATATTGAACACTGAATTAGCATCTGAACAAGAGTGTTCTGTAGCTTGTGTTCTCTAAATGGAAACTTAAGGGTTGTTGCATCTGTTACTGGCAAATAGGTGTTGTGCTGACATAATGAAATTCCTGGTAGTAAAGATATATCAGCTTGTCAATACTGTATATAATTTGTCTGATTCTTTCCACCCTTACAAAGAATTATGTTATCTTTTGTGAGCTTTGAGCACATAGTAATGTAGTTGTTAGACCTCTGCAATCAGACTTAGTTTCTGGATATATATATATATATAATGGAAATAGTTGTGGCCCTCCCTTCCTCTCCAAAAAAATAATTTAGCAAACTGCTCAGAAGAGCTTAATTTTAATATTGTGTCCCGTCAGAAATTTTATTACACTTCTAAGGAAAGGACCACAGTTTAATTTTTTTGTTAGTGTTCAGTAGAAGCAACCCCTCCGAAGGGGCTGGTTTGCTGAGGCTTGGGAGCAGGCACCTCACATACCATAATTTACATCCAAAGGGAGTTGCAACAAATTGTATGGAGGGTGTTTGTTTTCTTTTATGGCTGAGGAAGAGACACAAATGAACTTCTGTCCTGGGATTTCAATCCATGTATTTATTTTAATTCAGTTCAGAGCAATGTCAGAGGTGTTCAAGAGCTCAACAGAGATAGGAAAAGAGGTGTTTGTAGGTTGTTGGAACCAGGTAAGAAAATTCTAAGGCTAGTAAGGATACAAGTACTGCTCCAGGTGAGTATTTGACATGGAGGCATTTGTAGAAAAGGAGCATGAAAGCCACACAAAGGGAAACAGGAGTTACAGCCTTCCTTGTAAGATAAATCAAAGCAGAATCTCAAGTGGTTGGCAGTGACAGAAAAATAAAGATAACTGAATGGAAAGTGAAGAGGAAGTAATAAAGGGATTATTTAAAAACAAATCATAAACAAGTGTTTGACTGGTATGAATGTTAACTTTAACAAAACTGGCAATAAATAAGGTGGGAAGTGGATAAAACAGAGCACAGAAGGTACATAAAAATTAAGCAGGTTCTATCCAGGAGCAGACAGAAATGGTTCTGAAGCTGCTGATGGTTCCTGTTGTTTAAAGTTTATATAACCAACTTACTTGATACTTCTGACAAAAGCCTTTCTGTATATCAAGCCTGAGAAAGAAGTACATAGTGTTGTTTTCCTCAGGAGGGCATTAAACAAAATAATTAGCTGATAATGTAGAAAGATCATGGTGGCATTTGGGTTCTGAGTTTCCCACCATTTTATATTTTCACAATTTTCTTTTGACTCCCTACTCTTTTGTGAACAGCAGAATGTGTGTGGTTACTGGCAGTCTCACTCTGGGTAACAGTGAAGAAGGCTGGAATACTTGTCATCTTTCTGGGAAGCTTTGCAGATTTGAGTTTGGGTTTTACTCCAGGAAAGCTGATGGTTGTCCTTTACAAAGGTAGTCTAGGTATTTAAGTTGTGGGATTTAGCAGTAATTGCCGTTTTCCAAAAAGTGGTTTGTACAGTTCAGGTGAAATGCAGCTTTCTCTGTCTTCTCTTCAGTGATTTTTTTGTCCATGTGTCTTCCCCAGGACTTAGGGGCTGGTTGAGGTCATGCATCCAGGTTGCACTTCAGATCATCTGCAGTTTGACTTGCATTTCATTGAAGGACTAGCAGTTCTTGTGCAGGTTCAAGTGCTGAGCAGTGAGAATCTATATGAAAATATGCAGATTAGGAGATGGAAAGTAATTTCAATCCCCTGGCAGAAATTTTCAGTGCTGGGAGGAGCGTTATACATGAGGCCATTTTCCCATTTCCTACCAGTTTTTAAAGCCAGCAAAATTTAGGCCAATTAGTGACAATCAGAAGCCATGGAACATGTCACTTTTTACATGCAGAACATCTGGTATCTGTGTTAAGTATCTTTGAAAGAAGTTTTGGGAGAAAGGATTGTCCTTGAGAAGTATGGAATATTGTTTTGTTCTTCCTGTTTTTCATTTCTACCGTGGGATACAACGTCTGTGGCCAGCACCATGGTTGAAAGTTCTCTTCACAGTTGAGGTTAATTTTAGCCTTTCTTTTACAAAGCTTCTTACACAAAGTGTTTGTGAACCTGCTTTGGTTAAAATGCGTTTTTATGTGGAGAAACGGGCATGGGTTAAGATCAAACAAAAATGTGGTGTACTCTGTGGGAAGAACTGTTTTGATCTGGACTTGATGTCTTAAATGTGCATATTCAGAATCAAACTGACACATTGGTGGTGACTTTGAATGAGCCTTTTCCAGGAGAAATTACTCAGTAGACAATAAGAATCCTGCAACTGTTCAACAGCTGCAAACACTGAGGTGCTGTGTATAGAAATCTACAATCTGAAATAAAAGAGGGTGGTGGGTTAGAAAGCTTTTAAGTTTTACACCTGCTTTAGAGCTTTATTTTGAAGGATTCTACTGACTCATTTTCTTGCAAAATAAAATACATTGTGCCTGTTTTGCTGACTCATTGGGGAATTAAGTGAAAAAAGGAGATTTTAAAATGTGGGATGCGAAATGCTGCCAAAAGCACGAACTGTGACATTACAAATAAGCATTTATCATAGAGATGAAATGAAATTTGATCTTAACCTACAGTTTTTGAATGGTTAGTGTGTAATGAAAACAGGCACATAGATCCCAAATATCACAATTAGCATCTGAAGGAGAAGAAATGAGGTGTGGGCTTGAAATTAATGACTTCAGTCTTGACAAAAGACTTAACTACACCTCCCTGCTGTATATATGAAGTTACCTAGTTGTGAAGAATATGTTAAATAGTACAGATTTAAACTTGAAATTCCTTGGCTGTGTATCCCTGAGGAGGGGAAACAATATATGGGAGATGGCTACAGCACCTTCTCGAGCTGTAACAATAGATGATCATCGTTTGCACTGGGTTTCCTTCACAAATCTGATGGAGCACAGAAGACCTTTGGGTTTTTGAAGAGGAGGCACTTTGATATTCCAGGGATTGTCAGGGGGACCATGGCAGAAACTGAAAGTGGCTGGAAAGACTCTTGAGTGCTGGGGTGTATTGCAGAAGGAATTGGAAAAAAAAAAAATACAGAAATAAAACCCAACAGATTTGGTAAAGCTTATGTTAAAAAGCAAACCTAATCTGCTGCCCTCTGAACACGTTGCTGACAGGCATTAACTCAAGGAACTGGACTAGATTTCCTCAGGCCCTTTCTCAGGTTTTCATTGTATGGGAGGGGGTTTTCAGGAGGGGGATGTGAGAGGGCAAGTGATTCCATTCCCAAAAAATAAACAAACAGGAAGACCTTAAAGCTTTGTAAGAGTTAAAGCTGGGGGGAGGGGAATTATCTGTTAAGGGTATTAGTTGTTTAATAAAGCGCAGTTGTCCTCCAGATGAACCCGCCAGTGACTCTGCAATTGGGGTCATTCCAAGTTCATGCTGTGGACTTTTGACTGCCTTCTGTGTCTGTGAAAACAGCCGGCAGTTCCTGCAGGGATCACTCAGTCAACCCTGTAACACAAAACTATTGCCAACGGGCACCTGCTGGTGCGGCTTCCCAGGGGGTCCTGCGGGGAAGCTCCGCAGCTCCTCGGGGCCGGGGGCTCCCCTGGGACACGGCTAATCAGGCCGCGCCTCGGGGGGCTGCCCGGATTACCCTGCCAACATGCTGTTGTCAGGACGCATTAGGAAGCTTAGTTAACGATGGGATGTGAGCTAATTAAAGCTTCTTTACTTTGGTTATATGACATAAGTAGGGGTGGGGAATGCTGCAGAGAATCTCCAGGAACATATGTTTGTTCAGTGGGAAAGGCCATTGCCTCCTCTTGATTGTCAGTAATTTAGAGAGGGTCAAAGTTTATGTCTCTCTTAAAATGAGAAGCTGATTATAGCATTTTGCTGATTTAGTCCGTTCTAAATTAAGTCTGTGTCAGTTCTATTCATAGTTCCGTGACACATTTCTCTTTGCACGATTTGACTTCGTTACAAATGTGTTTTGGGCCTGACCTGAACCATCCTTTCTGATCAGGGTTGTATTTCACTGTTGAGCTGGGTGTGTATTGATGTGTCAAGGAAAGTGTAAAAATATATAGGATATAAATTTAACCGAATTCACGACCTTCCCTGATGAAATACCTGAGTATTTCTTAAAAGACTGACAGAAGCCATGTATAAGTATTTTGTGGAACATCTTCAGATAGCCAGGGCTTAAATCAGGCAGATAAACACCTGCTGTTTTTGTCAGATAGTTACAGCATTTCATTTTTAATCCCCAGTATAATGCAGAGTTGACCACAGTGATGTGAAAGCAGGAAGGTGTCTTACCTGCTTACTTATGTCTAGTTTGTGTAATTAAATACACAGTTCTTCCCATCCATAACAATGCCTGTATTGATTAGTAAAGAAGCTGGTCTAAAACTGATTTTTATAGTAAGTTACAGAAATGTATTAAATAGCAACCTTTAGACAGTGGAATAGAAGCAATGAAACTTAGGCTGAAGAATTTACTAGACAGTTTTCTCTGTCCCACTGCCAGTCATTATGTGTGTCCAGCAATACTTCATGGCTTTTTTTCTTCTTACGCTTCCAAAAGAGTGGCACCAAGACCTGGGGATGGCTGACTGCTCTGAAACTTTTTTAGCTGTAAAAAATCCCAGCAGCACATGTGTTTGTCTGCTTAGCCTGTGGCATCTACACTGAATATTTTTGCCTCCATATAATGAAGTAAATGCCTGGAGTTGAACTGTTGTATTTTACTTTCAGAAGTCAGCATAAAAATTGGCTTCCTCTAAAATATCTCTAACAGGTTGGAGAGATGTAGGGAACAGAGGTGATTTTTACTGATACTGCTAGAAGGCAAGTAACTACAAAGGATTAAACTTACAGATATGTATTAAATGTTAGACACAGTCCATTGTATTTGCTCACTTGGCTGAACAGAACTTCCAAAATTTCTGTTCAGCAGGGAAGGGAGTGGATGTGAGTGTTTTTAAAAAGGGAAAACACAACCCAAAAGAAAATTGCCTCTATTTTCTAATGGGATCAATCTACTTGAGTTAATTATATAATGCAGAGCTGTGTTTTATGTTAACTTTTTAAAGTATATATAAAATGTGTATTGACATTTCATTTTATATGTATGTAGATAATCACAGAACTGTCAGAGTTGGAAGGGACCTCTAGAGAACATCTCTAAAGAAACATTGTTTCAAACTAAAAAGACAGCTTTATTAGTATTTTTAAATAAATTTGAAAAAATAATGTTCTGTGTAAAACATTTTGTACCATGTAAGAATGTATCTTGGGGCAGAGGGGTGTCAGTATTTTCCAGCTCATGTTTACTGTGTGACTGTTTATTGGGGTTTTACTGTCAGGTTCACAGTATGCACTGATTTTAGATGTTGGTTCTCTTCAAACCATCTGAGCTGTTGCTCCTTTGGTGGGACCTCAGAAGGAGCGTGAACGTCAAGGTAGCAGAGGGGAGGAAAACCAAGTTCCAAACTTAGTGTTCCTGGGTAGGGCTGAAAGGCAGAACGTGTTTAACAGAAACCTCGTTCAGAAACCTGGTAATTGCTGTTCTTTACCTGCACAGCCCTTGTTTCCTGCTATAAGCAGCTCTGCTGTTTCACATGGGTGGTTAATTATATTTAGGGGAGTTACTGTTGAAACTGTGGAATGACTTAATCGTCATGACTAGGGACTTTCCTGATTTGGAAAACACAAGAGTATGTGTGAGAACTGAAGATGACATAATTCACAGTTTACATTGGACCTTCTTTCTTAAACTAAATTTAAGTACTTTTTTCTACCTTGCTGAAATATCATACATAAATTTGTGCTTGAGTCTTTGAGAACCAGGTTTAGTTATTGGAGCTAGAAGTATGAACATCATTAGTGTGATGTTGAAGGGTTTTTGAAAGGTGGTGGTTTGGAGCAAGAGTTGAATGGAATTCAACAAAGAACTTACTTAAGGAGTCCTGCAAAGCAAAGAGGAGACCTCAGTAAACAGTGTGATTTCTAATTTAAATGCAGTTCATAGTGAGGTTTGCACAGAAGTTACAACTGACCTGTATTTATTTTCATCACTTTCTGCCTTAAAATTCCATCTTGGAATCTTCTACTTCACTCAGTCAATAATGTTTGTAAATGTACCATTCTCTGATGCTAGAATTACAATGGAATGTTTGGACTAAAGTCATAATTGTGTATTTATCCTTTTGGGATGTCCTTAGAGAACCAGACAGTGCCAAGAGCTTAAAAAGACTTTAAAAGATTACTTAAAACTTATTTCCATGCTGTGTGGTTCATGCATCTGGCTTAGAGGGAACATGCAGTACGAATTCTAGAATTAGTTTTCATTTGCTTTGAATTCTTCTGGTGCCCCAGAAGCCTTATTGTTTGGCACCCGCTTTGCTTCACAAACACTCTTTATGAGTGTTTTTGTTTTTCTTCTATTGCTTGAAACAGCAAAGGAGAAACAGTGGTAAAAGTTTCTTTGGCAAAACTTTAATTATTGGACCTTTCTAAAGAAAAACAAAGCAAACACACACCCCCCCAAAAAAAACCAAAACGTGACTAGATTGGTTTCTTGTTTCATCTGCTTTTGCAGATTGTGGTAGAAAGTTTCTATTGATTGGTGACACTGTGTAAACATAAAACAAGAAATTATGAATCATCTGTTTACTTGAATCTGCAGAGGAGGCTGCTAAGGCCAGTGTGCCCCGGGCTTATGGAAGCAAATGTAACAACATTTTCAATTATCGTGAGGTGCTGAGAGTGGTTTACATGTTGCTCCCAAGATGGAGTTCACAGTAGTGTTATTCCTGGCGCGGGGTGGGAAACGTGGCACTTGGATTTCACCTCCTCAGGAGAACCAGTTTGTGTTGGACCACAGAGGCTGAAGCTAATGAAATGTGGTGGGTGTCTGTGAATGACCATGGACAAATGTTTGGACTACTGGAGGTTTTTGGAGAGGTTTTCCTTTTTCTGTCCAAGCAGAATAGGTAAGGCCAGGGATTAAACAATGCATAATTACTTAGGTATTTCAGTGTAAGTTGAAATATTCTTAGTACCTGAAGTGACAGAACTTTTAATTAGTGGTGTGAAAGACTCATATGTGGCGTTGTTTGGATAATACCAAGTTGCCAAGTAAAATGCCTTCCTTCTTACATGTACTCAGGGTGTAGACTGGCATCATTCAGTAACACCTGAGTGCCTTTTGGTTAGGAAGATGGGAATTTATCTTAGCTGATACTGGTGTATTATGTTGGAATTCTGTTTGAAGGAAAAGGACAGCTGAAATGGGGAAAAATGCAGAGATAAACGACCATATTATTAGTTGTTTTTTTTAATCAGCAAGTAGACAAAGAACTCATTATGACAATTAGGACAGAGGAGGGGAGGACTGCTTCTCAGAAGTCCCTTGATTAGTTTCATGTTTGTTCCACAGATTGTTGCATTTAGTTATGTTGGCATTTACGTGGTCTTCAGTAGGCTTTGAAGTTATCAGGTCACACCTTATTAACAAAAGCTGAGGAAGGCAAGGGTGGATCACACTTTTGTTGTCACCTTTGTTTATCTGGAGACCATTTTCTGCATGACCGGGTTAACAGCTCAATAAGCCACCATCACTGGCCTTCCCCAAGGCTTAATATCTTACTCTGCACTTCTCAAAGGACACACCTAAATGCAAGACATTTGGGGTGGGGGGCAGGCAAGTCTGCTTTTGTGTTTTACTCAGAATAGCAGAATCATAGAATGGTTTGGCCTTAAAGATCATCTACTTCCAGTCTCCCTTCTAAGTTTAAGCTGGACCTAAACTGCATAAATTTGTGATGATTACTCAAGTTTCTGATGCTGAAGTAACTTGCCACTGCTGAGTAACTTTTTCTTAATACAGTGATTATAAGGGACAGAGCCTGGGCATAAGATGTTGTGCAGGTTTGCATTTGGTTGGCTGTTTTGGGGGTTTTATGTTACAAATCTTTATTTTTCCTTTTTATACAAGTAGAATCTTGTCTGCTGAAATGGGCTTCATATTTCAGGGGAAGTATTTCTGAGGTGCACAGCAAAGGCTGGTTAAAAATTTCTGATACCCAGCAGTGATTTCACTCTTGTGGTGTTACCTGCATTGGGCAATAGGTGATGTAGGTCTTGTTCTTGACTTGGGATAACGTGACACTACAGTCTGGATCTTTATTGCAAATAAGAGTCTAAACTTCACAGCAGAAAATAGTGAGGGGCTCACTTGCCCAGCAGACCTTAACGGGCCTTGCTTCTGCCTGTGAAATGTCTCAGTTGTTTTATCTTCACTGACATTTTGCCTCTAATTGGCAAACTTGATCCCATTACATGTTGTGCCCCTGAGCAGGAAAAGTGCTGCTTTGGTTCAGACAGGACCTGTTCACGTGGTCCCCAGCTGGAAGGTGTTCAGACAGGACCTGACGTGTGGTCACTGAGGTAACCTGTTGGTTTAGGTACAAATGGTACAGATGGGCACAAAGTTTGGCTTCAGTCTTTGTTAAATGAGGCCAGAAAACAAACAGTACCCGGGAGGGGGAGGAGGTGTGTCCAGAAGTAATTCAACATGAATGTCATGTTCTGTAATTAATGTGTTGAGATGAGATTTTGTCACCTGAGTCAGAGCAAAATGGAAACATTTCATGGTATGTTTGGTCCATTAGGCTCCTTACATTGTTCTATTTACAGCTGTAATTCACTGTTATTTTCTAAATATTGCATAAAAATAGTTCCTATTTAATTCTGGTTTTACAGTTAATGGAGACTGTGACTTTTAAACTGTGTGCATATGATTTTTCTTTTTTCCTCCTTACTATGAAAAGAATTTACTATCACATTAAAATGATTTCTATGCACTAAAATAGAATTGTTACTGACTGTGAGGTGTCAGGTTCTTTTTCACAGAGGAAGGAAACTGAGGAAAAGCTGGTGCAGCAGAGCTGGCCAGTTTAAATAGGGAAAAAAACAACGAAAACCCCCCACCAAAGCTGTAGGGAGAGCTTCCTGATTTTGATCAATATTAATTAAGTGGTTTATTCCTGCTTGCCTGGTTGTCTGCTCATACACCAAGATAACTTTCAGAATGTGTTCTTCAAAGCTCATGTTCAGGCCCTGATGGATTCCTCAGTGGGGATCCTGACAGCCAGCAGCCCCCTGGCATCGGCTCGCGACACATTTGAGTTTTGAAGGGCTTTTCAGTTTTCTAGCAACTACTCTAAACCTCTTAAAGTATTTATCCAGAAAAAAAGCCAGCCTTAACCATGGTGAATAGATAGCTTCAGGTTGGTTTGCATTTCTAGGCTAATTTAAAGAAAAAACAAAACTACATGAAGTTCACAAAGAGGTCAGGAGTAATTCAGTCACTGATCGCTATGCTCTGTTTAGTGTCCATATGATCAAGTCACAAGAGGGGTCATGGGATTTAATTTTCATTCATGTTGTTAGTGTCTTACTTGTTTAGATAATTGGAGCCTCTGGGCTAGTTTGTTTTTGAGCTGGAAAGAAGGATCTAAAACTAGGAAGTCACATCATTAGTAAAAAATAAATGCAGCCTTGGAAAAAAGTGACAGAAAAAGGAAGGGAACTTCATCGTTGCATCAAGCACACAAATTAACTGTTTGTCTAGTTGTTTTTTAATCTTTGTGTATTTGCAATTGGAATGTTATACCAGGTTTGAGTTGTCTTCTGATGCACACCTTAATCAGATAAGGTTTTTAACACAACTAGTGTGGATGCAAAGGAGACAGGAGGTGCAGCAAGGCTGAACAGTGTGAAGGGCAGTGTCCAGATACAGCTCTTAAGCAGAAGAACAGGAGAGGAACTGTGAGTGCAGGACAGCAAGGATTTCAGCACTGCTGCAGCCATCCAGTATCTTTGATACTCCTGTGCAACCTGGTACACTCCCCAGCCCTAGTCTGAGACACAACAAAGCATTAAATTATCCTACCTTTGAAATGGGGGGAAAAAAGCAAAGGTAATATTTGGAGGTTATGACATGAAAATGCCCTTTTCTATAATAATATCCAGAATATGAAGTAAGGTTTCAGGTTTTTTGTCACCTTTTCTTGTCCCCTCCCTCCACTGAGCTTCTGTTTTATATTTGATTGCACCAAACTCAAGGTCAACAGTTCACAATAGATCTTTTTTATTTGGTGCTTTTTCCTGGACGGGTACTCAGTAATGGTCAGAGTTCTCAGACCAAATCCTGTTTGGACTTAAGTGTCCTCTTTTTTTCTGTAAATAAATCTCAAGTCTTCTCCCAAACTGTTCAAGGTGAGTGTAACGGGTAAAAATGCTCCACAGAACGTTCCCCTCAGAGCTGTCTGAGTGTGCAGCACCTGAGGGCATTGGAGCCTCACCCAGCTCCCCCAGCAGCTGCTCCCACCATCGGGCAGTTCCTGTGCTGTGTTACTGAGGCAGGAGCAGAACACAACAGGCAGATTTGCCTTCAAGCTTTTCACATAACTTTGCAAAAGAAAAGCTTTGTATCTAAACAACATTCTTGTGTGTTTTTGAAAGGTTACAGCTGGGTCACTGGCACTTCTTTTGGTACATCTTTCACAGACTTCATTTATTTTGGCTTGACCACTGCCATTGGGAACCTACTTGGTTTTTTACTGTCACCTCAGGATTTCAGTTGCACAGGATAATGTACCTCAGAGATTTCTTGGTGGCAAAAAAAGCTGGAATGATTGCGTATGTGGAACAAAATGAGTTGTAGAAATCTATTTCACAACTAGAATCTAGGCATTTTCTTCAGTAAATCTACAGATAAGAAACATAATCAGCTTTTTTAGTAACAGCAAAGGTTGTTCTCTTGCAGTTTGCTGGGACCTTGTCAGATGGTTTGGGAAAGACAATGGATAACAGGCATCAGACCGAGCGAGAATACATCCGGTACCACGCGGCGACCAGTGGAGAGCACCTTGTAGCTGGAATCCATGGACTTGCACATGGTAACCCTGCACTGTAGTTTTAAACTCCTTTCCCTCTTAAAATAGTGATCAGATTGTGTTACTCCTGGGTGATTATTTGAAGCCAGGGAAGAGGAGCTATATGGGCTTTAGATTAGCATTGGAATGCTTGCAGGTTGGGGTGGGAGGATTGTTTTTTAAGTTGTCAGAAACTACATTAAAGAATAAGGTCTTTTCACATATAACCATAAGTAAAAGCTTTTTCTTTTTCTTTTTTTTGCAAAATAAAATGAAATTTCAAAGGAAGCTCCAAAACTTCAGTTTCTTTGCATGAAAGATCCATGCAGGCAGTTTCTTTGAGGGCCAGACATTAAAATGAAAATGAGCAGGTTTGCTTTCACTTCCAGGAACCTGAGCTTCCCCAGAATGGGTACTGAAGCAGCATTTCACCAGCTGGGTTCTTTTGTGGTTTTATTTTGGGTTTTTTTTAAATTTACTGAGAACCAGAAAAATGAAGTTCTGTAAAAGACAGTGGACTAGTCCTAACTTGGCCAGAAGCTCACATCAATTTAGTTCATGATTTATCTGTTGAAGAATGTTAAATCAATACAAGCCAAGTTTAAATCAAATATTTATATTTTGCATCTTCTTGACTGAGTTTGTTTAAATGTCAGTCTTCTAGTGCAACTGTTCCAGCCTGAGCGAGGATAATCTGGCTTTCACTAAAATGATCTTTTCTATGCTGGGAAAAAGTTTTTATGCTGGACTTTCTTCACAAAGAGACCCCGTAGGTACATAAACAGGTCCTGAGAGCTGTTTCACCCCAGTGTGCTGGAAAGTCTGATACAAATTACATTGGTAGAAATGCAGGAAAGCTGAAATCTCTTAGTCTTTGCTGAAAAGACAATTATAAAAGCATTTCATTGTGTTGGATTATCCAGTAATTAGCAGGACTGTTTTAGTTTAATTCTGTGGAGTTGAGAAATGCTTCCTATTCAGATATTTTCAAAAAAGCAAATAGCTGCTTAATCCTGTCTGTTGAAATGTAGGAATTAACCAGAAACTAGTTACCCAGGAGAAGTGATTCAAATACTCTCTGCTTCTTGAATTTGCAAATTAAGATGCTGCCTGGTCTGTACTTCAATTACAGACCTTAAAAGAGCACCTGGCTGCTGAAAGCTGAAGGGCCAAATGGTGGGGAGCATTTTTAAATGAGTGCTTTAGCCAGGTCACTAAAAATGGTGATACTCTAATGATGGACATGGGAAATCTGTAAAGCATGTTCTCAGATAACACGAACTGTTCCAAGTCTCTTGAAGCCTCAGCAGGTTCTTGATTCCTTCAGAGCACTCAGGTTCTCCACAACAGAGATGTGCACAGAAATGCCTGTTGGCAGCAGCAGTTAAACCACATGGTGCCAGTGGAGAGATGCACTTCTCTATGTTCTGCCTCTAATTGTATAAGCTTTTCTGATAGTAGACACGTTGTAGGCAACTGCTTCACCTCAGTAATGGATGGGAGCTATTTGTGTAAATACAGCTGAGAAATAAAGCTGTGTAGATTTTTTTTTAATATAGATATTTAATAATGAATTAAGTATTCTTATGTGGGATGTTGCTGTTTGTGTGTGTAGACTACATATACAAAGTAGAGAGGTATTTGCTAATGTGACATGGTTCTGTAGTTCTGAGAGGCAAGACTTGGTTCTACTTTGCTGTTCCTGTCTTGGCCAGGTATCATTGGAGGACTGACAAGCGTCATCACTTCAACTGTCGAGGGTGTGAAGACTGAAGGAGGTGTCAGTGGTTTCATATCAGGCCTTGGCAAGGGGCTGGTGGGCACAGTCACCAAACCTGTGGCGGGAGCTCTGGATTTCGCCTCGGAGACGGCGCAGGCAGTGAGGGACACGGCCACGCTCAGCGGCCCCAGGTCAGTTCATATTTGCCACCAATAATACTGTCGAAATGCATATTGATACCTGCTGCAATTTCTGATCTGATGATCTTTCCTTACCTGAAGAGGCAATAATTTAATGATGTTTGCTATGAGCCATCATTAGTGATGTAGCCCATTGCATTCAATTTGCTTTTCTTTTGATCAGTGGCTTTTGTAAATTCTAAAACAAGTGAAATTTGCACAGAAAAGCTGCAACATAAAATAGGGATTATTAAGTTACAGCATTAGATTAAAGTAAAATACTTAAAAGGCTTTATATAATGAGATGAAATTTCCACCATGGAGGAGTTGAAGATCTGTCCCTGCTGTACCTCCAGTTTCCATTTAGCTGTGTAGAAAAACAATTCTTCAAAGGTCTGAAGAGCTCTGGCATCTATACAGTGTCGTTATCTTCACACGTATAATAGTTCCCCCTGGCAGAAAGTGTGGGTAGTGGTGTCTCTGTGCCCTCACACCTGTGGGTGTCAAGTGTCAGCACATCAGGACAGACTTTGCCTTCCTGTGTTCAGTCACTGGCCTAATGTGGTCTCTGCAAGAGATGAGGATGTTAAAGCAAATGAGTGTTCATTAGCACTGACCAAACGTGGCAGAGGGAAAGGGCTGTGCTCTACAAAGGCTGCTCTTGGAGAAGATCCTTCTGTTTGTGGCCAAGAATGTACTTTATATGATAGCTCTATGCCAAGAGGTCCTTTTGAATGTGCGTGACATCCTGCAAGCTGAAGAAGTGAGAGAATATTCTAAGTAAATTTTACTGTCAGCTTAGAGAAAAACGTTTACAAAACGTTGGGTTTTCTGATCGTTTCATCTTCCTGTTTGGCTTTTCCATTTCCTGTGTTTTACTGTGCCACTCTTGGAATCCTGGGACGTAGTTACCATCAGTGTGTTTCAGGGAAGGACAATAAGCTTGATGAAGTGTGAGTGAGGTGTAGGAAACCTGGAAGAATGAGTCTAGGTGTACTCTGTTGGGAAAAGGGAAATGTTTTCATGTATGTGTCTCATGTATTTGGTACTTAGCTTGATTGGTAAAGCCAAGAGGTCAAGGATTACAATTTGCTAAGTACATGCACGTACACAAAATGACATTAAGTGCATCCCTCAGGAAAGACATTACTGCTTTGATTGTATGTGTGTTAATTTTGTGACTGTACAGATTGGTTTATTTATTTAAAGGTGGGGAGCAACACTCCTGGCTGTACTTGTTGTCTCACCAGTTGAACCATGTCTTTATTATAGCTTGTTTCCAGATACACATGGACTTAAAATTCATGCTCTGACAGCTCTGTGGGGTACAGCCTACAGACAGTTGACCAAGTGACAGCAACTGGGAGGGGAGAGCCTCCAGCCAGTCTTATCTCTAGATTTACCTATGTGACATATTTCCCTTTAACTTGGAAAGTTAAAGAGTTAAGTTAAGAGGTGAGGGTTAGACACAATTTTGCTTCCATTAGATTCTGATCTACTACTGTCATAGAGGAGCACTGTAACATTATTTTTTCACGCACTCTGCAAAAAAGTTTCTGACCCAGCAACTTCCTGTAGAGAAAAAAAGGAAAAAACCAAACCCCACAAGAAAAAAGACTTCTCACTTACTACTCCAGTCTACAAAATTTGATCAGAACTGTTTTTAGCTAGAAAAATGTACTTGAGAATATGTAGATATGTAGGAGGGGAATAAAACCCAAAGCCACACCATGACCTAGAAGCAGCCTTGCACTTGGGTTCACTTTGTTGGCTTTTTTAATGTGCTTATATAATGAAGCAACCAAATTGTTCTTTCAGGGTATAAAAAAAAATCCAACAAAGGATTTGTACATTTTTTAGACTGCTGTGTACCAATATCCCCCTGCCGCATTTGTTAACTGTTCAAGTATGTGTGGTTTGGAATCAAAACAGAGCAGTGTTCCAAACCCGAGCTGCTGGCTCCAGTTGAATGTTCTGTTGGAGCATGCTGGGCTGTGTAGGCTCTTCCAAGCTCAGTGCACAAAACCAGCTAACCCTGATGAATGTCAGTTTATGGCAGTAACTGATCTCAAGTGTAGTTTTGAACAATTGAAAAATGTGAGTTAATAAGCGTGGTAAGAGCCATCTTGACCTTATCTTGAGACTGACAGCCCGTGCGCGAGCTTCCGGTACTGGTGCGGAGTTGAGTCGAGGAGTTAATTACACTTGGATTTAAATAGCATGATACGTAAGCATCAGTTATAGCCCCCTTGCAGTTCTCTGGTTACATGGCTGAATTTTAAAAAAATCCTGAATGCAATCTGCTTGACTTTAACCATTGAATCAGTTTCAAGTGAGAAAGAGAATTCTGATTAAGGTTGCAGGTTTTCCTAAAAGCCATGTTGTAATTCCAGGAGAGTTTCTGAAGTGAGCAGAATGCTGTGGAGGACACGCTCTGCAGTGTGTGACTGTGGTCCTGCTGTAGGGACACACATGTCTCTTGGCTTCAGGATGTCTGGGGTTGTTCTGGGACTCGTGCAGCTAGAAAAAACCCTGGGTTTGAAGAATGGAGCCAAACCAGTACAGCTGAGATACAAATTATGGCTTTATAGCTTATGGTGGGAGTTTAAAGGTGATGTGTTTCAAGTGTGAGGAAATATTCTTTAAACCTGACTTTAGGCTGGACTTTCTCAAGGCTAATCTTGTAACTTATTATGTAATCAAGTTATTTACTCTCTTTGTTTATGAATAATGCTGCCTCAATACTTCTACATTGTAATGCAGAGGAGAACATAAAGGAAAACTGTTGTTGACAGTGCAGTATACATCTAATGCCTGGGACTTGATACCTTTTTCTGAGTGGTCTTTGTGTTCCAAGTACTGTAGTGTCACATACAAGAGTTCTGATTATTTCCATATTTGTCATATACTGCAAAAGTCTTAAAAGCTTTCCTGTTTTGAACTGGTTTTTATGTCTCTAGATAGGCTTGGAAAGCTCTCTCCTAGAAACATGTTTTAAGTCCTAGTGCAGCACAAGTGAAGAACATTTATATTTAGCTGTATGTCTGACCTAACAATAAGCACTGCAGGAAACTGCCATTTCTCTCAGGCTTCTGCCAGGTCAGTGCAAGTCTGGGACTGCTGCAAGGGTTTGTGTCCTTTTCTGATAGTCACAATATGAAACTTAGAAGTAAAGAGGTAACTTCATGACTGACCCAATTCTAATGAATTTTCTCCATGACTGGGAGCTAGACTGTAGCAGTAAAGAATGGTTTGAGATTGGCAAGTCATTAATGGTCACAGAAAATTCTTATGTAAATATTTGTTTTACATGTACTTCACCTGGAAACAAGCAGCCTTTTTTTTTTTTTTTTTTTTGGCTGTTGTGCATCCATCTCTGTTAGCTGTGATGTCAATGGTGAGGTCAAAAGCAATAGACTTGAGAGCCTAAGTATCAGTGACACAGAGAATCAGATGTAGAAAATGAAGTACCTCATTGTGTGGAGCACCAGCTCAGCTGAGACACTGCAAAGGGTGTATTCTCAAGGTTCTTAAGTTTTAAAGATCAGTATTGCTTGAACCTTAACACCTCTGTATGTGTCCCAAATTCTGTCCTGACCTCGGTCTTGATCTAGATCTCACCTCAAGAGTCTTCACAGTAATGTCAGTCATGTATGGGGCATGAATCTGGTAAAGGGGACTTCACTGTTCTGCTACTCACTTCCTAAGATTTTCCCAGAAGCCAGAGAAAATATATTTATTGTCTCATTGTGTTGTGTGGATCTGGAAATGTTGCAAACAGGACAGTTTAGCTGATTCATTGGTCTAATCTGTACATTATTTGGGCCGTGTGATTTCCTTCATATTCTCTTCCTATTTTTTCCAGTGGGATAATAGGTCTCTTTAATGGACTGTTTCCTCAAATGATGTTTTCTTTTGAGCAAGTTTGTCCGTTTCACTCCTGTGGCACAGTTAAGTGGCTGCAGACATTGGCTTTTCCTCAGCACTAGCTCCCATCCCTGCTGAACTTGATTTTATGGGTTTACATTCTTCTGTCATTAGTTTATCCAGATTGTTCTATTGCTGTTGTTGAGCTACTTTGAAATCCCCCCAGTCTGTAAGTTCCCATCAGGATTCTGTGAAAAGGGACCGTCATATCCCTGGTCTGTGACAAGCTGTGCTCTGCAAGGCATCCAGAATTGTGTTGGCTGGTTTTACTGCCATATCACATTGCAAATTGATAGCAAGTTTTCTGCTTGCTGTTTTCCCCCAAGAGTCCTTTTCTGTGTTTTGTTCTATTTTACTGCTTTGCAAGTATCTCCTTGTCATTTCATATTTGTGTTCTGGATTATTTTTCCCCAGATGAACCAGGCTGCAGTTTTGTTGGTTGAATCCCATTTAATTTCCTGCCATATTTCTGACCTGTTCAGGTTCTTTAGTACTTCACTGTCCTCACTGGAATGTTAAACACCACTTAGTTTGTCCTCTCCAAACACGGTTTTATCATGCTGCTTTTACTAGATCCTTGAAGATAAGCAAGCCTGGTTTTGTGCCCACACATTTTGCAGCACCTCAGCAGACACTTTTCCCTGCTGTAGCAATTTTCTGTGACCAGTCTCAGCTGCTCAGTGTTCTTCTGTTAGGTTTGCATTTGCCTGCACCTTTCTGTGGTTCCTGGAGATCCTACTCTTTTCCAGTGTCTGCTCTTGCGTGTGTGAAGGTAGATTTTCTTGTGGGGGAAGCAGTTCCTCAGACTGCAGCCCAGTTCCTCTTCAGTAGGGATGATTTCATTTGCTGTTCGTGGTTGAAAAAAGTAACTCTGATGCAGGTAGTTATTATCATTTTTTTAATTCACAGAATATAGTAGAAGAAACATGAACCTTTTAAACATTGTTTGCTTAATCATATTTTATTGCAGTCTATAATTCTAGAGCCACATGTGTAGTAATGCCACAGTTCCCAGAACCATCAATAGTCCATTGTAGGAAAGCACTGTTAGCTGCTCAGCATCCAGCACAAGTCCAGATGATTTGGAGAATCCAAACCCTGTGCTATCTCTCTTCCTTTTTAGGGGGTTGGATGAACATAAATTGTACCCACTGCAAAACCAGACTGTAACTCCTCTGCATTACTGCAGAGACCTTGCTTTATGTCTGGATCATGCTTCTGGGAGTTTATGGCTAAGTAGGTGCATTTCTGGACACCATTTAGACTTGGAATATGTGTGGAATCAGTTGTCTTTACAATTGATTGTCCCCTTTTTGGAACTTCACTCAATTTAACTACTTGGAAGGAGTGGAAGACAAACCCCACAGTATTTTGGACATACAGCAGCAACTTACTGCTTCATTAAGCCTGTATAGATGTGGTTACTTGAATATCTGCTGTATATTACTGTTTTTTAAGTAATAGGAGTTTTTAGACAAAATTCAGCAATTACTGGCTTGCATTAAGCAATACTTAATGATACAGGGCTTATGTTTTACATATATTATGTCTGATTTGCCTCTGGAATGTAGAGCTAGACTTTGATTAGCAGAGTCTGAGAAAGAAAACATGGAAACACCTTCCCTCTTTGTAAAAAGACTTTTCCAAGTTGTTGCAGCTGTTCTTTAGAGTTCTCCTTTGCATTTTTCTTCTGGGTTTTTATGCATCCCACATACAGAGAAGTTCTGGATGGTTTCAGTACCAATAGGGAGTGCTACACCTTTAGTTAAAACTTAAGTAACTTCTTTTGTGTAGAGCCTTTTTGCTGTGCCATGACAGAATGTATTCCTACTGTTAAAACTGAACAGAAGCCTGGTGCAAGAAAATGGTGGGGTCTCTGGGCTCACTACTGGGACCGTGTCTGTTAACATGAAAAAGCGAGACTTGATGAGGGACTGAACTGTCATTCTAAAAACCAACATGTATTTTGCTAGTAAAAAGATTTTTCATTAAAACATTAGTTTTTAAATTGACATTTGAGGGCACAAAGATACCCTGGGTGCATTCAGAGTGAAAATAGAAAACATTAAAATGAATAATACTGAATAGTTAGCCAAGCATAAAACATGAAATTGTTTTTCATTAGATGTTCATTCATGATTAGCAACAAATAATTTCAGAAAGATGTCCTTAATGTGACAGTCTCCACAAAACTGAAGTATTTACTAGTGCTATGGTAAGTTACAACTGGAGGCAGGTGTTCCCTCACTGCTTGAAGGGCACTGTCTCAGTGACACTTGCATAGCTTTCACATTAAACAACAGCCTGCTGCTATGGTTGGATCAGAAAGGAAACACGAGACTTGATTTCATTGTGCACAGTAACTGGTTTGGAAAAGGTTTGAGTTGGGGAGGAACAGGCAGGATGTTGGACTAGGCCAGTCTGGCAGGAAAGGGGAGGTGTTGGGCACCTCAATCGCCGATGTGATGCTGCTGCAGGGGAAGCTGCTGCTTTCTGGGACATGGAGACCTCTGCAATAGGTCACTAATGTTTTCCTGTCAAGTTAAATCCAAGGCACCGTCATGTAGGCCTGGCCTGGTCCTTCAGAAATGTAAGCAGTTATGAACTTCCTTCTGAAGAGATGGTAAATCCTTTGTTGGATTTACCACAGGTTTATTCCGGTACCTACACTTTAAGTGACACAGAATGATTCTACCATGTGCTCATTCAGAGTATTTAGCTGTTAACTGAAAGGAATGCATCTAGAAAGGGACAAAAATTTCCTTAGGAAATCCATGTATTTCTAGAGCCTGCACACTTTGTCCAATTATCTTATATTCAGCAGCAGCTTTTGGACACCAAGGCTAAAAAGAAAAGGGACACCTTCTCCTGTGTTGTACATTTCCTGTTTTCTGGCATTCGTTTTTCAGACCCTTCCTTATTCAGAAAGCACTCTGATAAATGCTGCTGTTTTGCTGGGCTCTCTGTAGTTTCCTTAGGTTGAAACAATTACAGAGCTGCAGATTTAACCAGTCTGCAGTGGTATCTCCTGGAATGGCACTGGAGAGACTTGGAGAAAGAATAAAATATATTCATGCGTCAGCATCAGCAGAACAAACTAAAAAGTCGTGGAAGACCAGACAATAAAGTATTCCCAATTTCCATTCACAAATCTGCTTGCTTAGAATGAGGTGGGATAAGTTGAAAGTGTTTGCACACCAGGAAGGAACAAAAGCTTTATTCAAAACAGCCGTGTCTGCTGGAGTGTCCCAGGACAAACCAGCCGCCTGCCTCAGACCAGGCAGACCTGAGCCCCAGAATTGAAAAAAACTTTACCACACTTTCTGTGGGTTTTTATATCTTTTGGCCCCCTTACTAGTATTTGCAGTTCATAAAACTAGTAGGAAAGATGGAACTGTTGTAATGGGCTAGGAATATAGCATTTGTTTATTTACTAAAGCACAAACAGCATGAACTGCTTTATGACCTCATGTCCTGAAATATCTGCTGCTTGTGCCAAAGGGGTGAAGTCTGGTACAGCAGGTCTGGGGCAGGTTTCTGGGAATGATTTTACTAGCCTTACTCTGATGGAGGTAAGCACAGATACTTTTCTGTACCAGAGAGTAAGTACACGGGTACCTTGTGTTAGATGCATAATTTGTACGAGTCCTTGTGCTTCGCTGTGTGGTTGTTTTTCATGTGTATTTTTGGAATATTCTTTTAAGTTGCCTTTCCATTTGCTTTCACTCCAGATGATTTTGCCTTGAGATCACATTAAAGGTTTCCCTATATCCTTAATTTTGTGACCTTTATCAGGAAGTGGCCACAGTAATAAAGCTTTAAGTAGAAAATATCTGAACATACCCAAAGGTGGACTTTTTCTGTGCCAAGACCAAACATAAAGATGCGTGAAATCACTGTATACAAAATGTAACTGTTTTCTCCTCTATATACTGTACTTCCAGTAGTTTTGTGTCATACTAGAATAACTTCCTATGTCTTCCTCCCAAACAGAAGTATCAGGACATTGGCTTGTCTGAGGTTACTCCACATGCTTAAAAAGGTAGAAACATTAAACCATGTGGCCGGACTGGTAGGACTGTTTGTACTGACAGGTTTTATTTTTCAATGAAAAGATCCAGCATTGCTTTAAAACCAACACCACTTGTAAGCAGCTTAGCTGAGGTTCATATTTATGTGGTAATTCCAGGCTTACTTGGAAGCGGGGTCCTTGCGGCAAGGTACGTGCTGAGGCGCTGCCGGGCTGTTTACCTGTTACTAGACAGATTTCTTCCTTTGTCATGAAGGGTGAGTGAGGTTTTCTGTTCAGTCCTAGTCCGGAGGCTGGAGATGGAAGCCCAGGGCCTGCTGGGATGGGGTTTTACACTTGTGCTGTCCTTTTGCCCTTCCACTGAACTCTTTTCATTTCAGTCATGAGCAAACAGTCAGTGCCTGAACTAACAACCCTGCAATCCTCCAAAGCACGCCTCGCTTACAGTACCAAACAAAGGGAGGCCCGCGTGGGCCGGCCCAAGCCAAGGAATGCAGCTTCGGGGTTCTGCTCCATAAATTTAACCAGCACGACAAAAAGGAGATAATATGAGCCTTCGTGATGATCTGAAAGGGGGAGGTTTGTGTCCCATTGATTGCGGTCTGGCCTATTGCCAGGCCCCGAGCCTGACCGACAGTTGAACCATATCGTTAAGGCGTGTAATACAGCTCAAGTCTTGTACAGCAGCCAATGAGTACATATCCAGAGGGCAAAAGTTTATAAAGAGTTGAGGCTGTCCTGTTTAACCCTCTCACACTGCATGTAATATATACTGCTGCCATTCAGAAATAGTCACATTGCTATTAAAAATGTAAACCTTCGACTTTCTTTACTTGGAGAAAATACATGTGTGTCTGATTTCTAACGTGCAGCAGATTTATAAAGTGATCCAAGAAAAATATATAAAACTGATCTTTTTAAAAAAAAGAAAAAAATCCAAGCCACTTTTTTTTCAGTACTATTTTATCCATAGGTAGCTGCTTTTTTGTTCAGAGATGTCTTCTGGGTTGTTCTACAAACTCTTTCATACAGATGGAGCTATTTATTGCCTTGATGTCACCTCATTTAGCATGTGGCTGGTATTTTTATAGATAATTTCTCCACCTAATGTTGCTGTTAACATGTGGAACACTCTTTATCAGTTTTCTAAGTACAGCCAGTTGATTTGAATTGCTCTTGCAACTGGTAACTTTAAAAATCAAAACAAACTTTCTGAGTAGCTTTTTGTTAGGTGAAGTCTGTGCTAAGAGGACTTCGCTGTGTCTGCTGCAGGCCTAGTTCTACTAACTGAAAATATACAAAGAAGAGTCTGAAGAGAAAACATGCAGTCATCCTAGTTCATTTCACACAGCTCTTCATGCACACCTAGCAGTTCATGTCCTGGTGCTGGGCAGGGGCCTCTGGTTTGCTTTCTTCCCTGAAGAGGATTTCCTTTCCCCGAAAGGTAGGAGTACAATATGGAAGCATTTCTGTTACACACAAGAATGTTACACTCAAAGTAAAGTGATCATGTTTGCATTTACAACAAATGGGCATTGCTTGGCCGGCACTCATGGGTTTTAATGGGGCTGTTATAAACATGAGCACAGAAGTAAGACTAATGCTCCACCTACTACAACAGACTGTGTTCAGGAGTTGGAAGGCCCTGTGCCCCGAGGCTGAGTAGTGTTACGGCCCTTTAATCTTCACTGAGGCATGTTCAGCTCCTGTTTTTCAGATAGGTGTTTGCAAGTCATCCCTGCTACGAACTGTAGCTCTTACATAGAATCAGAAGGTGAATGAGAGCATTCTTCAACACATTTATGAGACAGGGACCTTTAAGGTGACAACTGTAGTCATCACTCTGCAATCAGTACAGGAAGAGTCTGGAAACTGAGATGGCATTGTTAGTTTGTTAACTTAAGCTTGAGAATGTCAAAGTGCTCGAAAAAGTGTCCGTTTGCTGCGTGGCTGTTGGAGTCAGAGGTGGAGGAAGCTCCGAGGAGCAAGTGCTAGTGGATGCAGAGAGCAGCAGTGCTGTCAGGGCCCAGCAGTTGTCTGGCACACCAGCACATACAGCTTACCCAGGTCTTCGGTTTGTAGTGTGGCTGTCACAAGAATGTGCCATCTGAGTGAGTACATCTGCTGCTCTGCTGGTTTTAAAGAAGTGCTTCTTTCTGTCTTAATTAAGCACTTTTCTCTTTCTTTTCAATTTGGAGCCTGAAGAGGTTGTGTACAATCCTAAATCCAGTGAAGTTTTCAGTTTTGTTTTGACCTTGTATACAAAAGAAAGGGGAAGGGGGCAGAAAGACTGCATCTCCAAGAAGCTGGCAGGAACAATCTACGTGATAAACAGTTGCTTCTTCAGCATGCTGTAGTTCCCCTAAAAGTATACTGGGTCAGATAAAGGTCTTCAGTATCTGAGCTGGGAGATCCCTCAAAAGAGGAGGGATTTGACTGTAAGTGGGAGGTTTGTACCCTAGGCACCATTTATTTCCATGTTTCTGCCTGAAACTAGCATTTTGGGAACACATTTAACAAGCACAATATATTCCATGCATTTGCTGGAATAAACGGCACATATAAGCTTCCTCAGATATGCAGTCAGCAGGGAGCTGTCTGGCTCGTGATTTTACACATTCTTGCATCTAACTGAGACATTCTGATGCCAGATCCAACACTCAGATGGACTGCACCACGGGTGCATTTTTAACACACCTTAAAAGCATCTGTGGCTGAACTGGTGAATGATTCCATCCCAGAGCTGTGCCAGATCTCTGGGTTCAGGTGTCAGGTCTTCAAGAAATGATCTGCCTCTTGGGAACTGCACCCCCAAAGTCCAGCACTGGGAAGGAGGCCACTGCAGCTACCCTTTGAAACACAGTTACTCTGCTGGCAGTCACAGTGGAACATAGAATACAGGTTTTTCTGCAATGGGCCCAAGTCACTGGAAGTTCTCAGACATGAAGTACCACCACATACAAACTAACAGTCTGGCCCCTTATGCTCAGTAAATACTGGAGATGCTTTGCTTATCACAAGGCTTCAACATTATACAAACTACAGAGGAAGTACATCAGAGGAAAGAATTGTGGAAACTGGATTTTTAGTATTTTGCAAAGGTGTGATACACAGGACAGACCGTGCCAGCAGTGCCACACATCTGCTCTCCCTCTGATCTGATTCCATCATCTGTAGTTTGTTGCTGCGATGACTGAACTTTAAGGTATATGTTGTTTAGCATTTAATTGATTCTGGCAGTTACGACTATGCTGTACATTGTGTCCTCCCCATTACCCACTGTGAGACAAGTACTGTCTTGTCCTGGGTTTTGTGGAAATCATGTGCATGGGATGGTGATCCTTACAGAAGGCTGCACATGCGGTTCAGTCTTGAACTTCTCCAACTGTAGCAGGTATTTTAGTTGTGTGTTTTCTGATAGAAGATGTCAGGCTATTCCTCATTTAACTTACAAGATTAAGTCACTTCTTGATGTCTGCAATGCACTAAAGCCGCCTTAAGACAAAGCACTCCCTTTATTTATGAACCAGACCTTTTTCAGAGCCAAGTAAGTAACAGGTTTGATATTATTTCTTAAAAATACTAGCAGCCATTGACTTGTTTCATAGGCTTCAGTACCTGCCAGTTTTCCTTTGTTTGAACTAAGGTTGTTCTATAATTATTTCAAGGGGTTAAAAATTGTTCCCAGGCTGAAAGTCAGTATGCCAAGTTACAGCCCAGAGCAGGCAGCAGGCTTTTATCAATAACTTTTATGCAAAGCTGAAAAAACAAGTTTACAGTGGAAACACTGATAGAATTTGAGCTAAAGCAGAACCAGTAAGTTACTGCTTTAAATGAGTTGGAATGATGAGGCTGTAAAACTGGAACACCTTTATGAATATGACACACTGATGACAGTTGCTGGGAGTTTTGGCAGCAAGAACTGTTTGCTGAAGCGGATTGTTCCTAGAGAGTGTGGGGGAGAGCCCTGTGGCCAGAGGGGTCTCTGGAGGCTCACCTGGCTACTGTGCACAGTTGCTTTGTCAGCTAGCAGGGACGTGGGGGGTTGCTGACAGGCAGGCACTGCAGCAGGTGAAGTCCCTGTGAAGAGCCTCTTCCATTAAATCTTGCCTTCAGGTGACAGAGCTGCATCTCCTTGCACTTAGAGCTGTTGTGGGGTGTCCTTCACTCTCCTGACTATGGATCAGAATCTGTGTATGTGGCTCAAGCTGGGCTGTTTGAACAGATCAGTAGTTGCCAGTGCTGCTCTCTTACCAAGAGGACAAATTAGAAATTCCACAGACACATTTTAAATTTAAAGTTCTAGTGGTTGCTGTGTTTGTTGAAGGGTTTTTTCCTTGTTGCTTTTTTCTCTCAGGAGAAGTTGCTACATTTCCTAAAGTTTTTTTATTCTGAGTAGTAATTCTGGGTGTGATACTAAGGAAACTGAAAGATGTCATAGCAAAACCACACTTTTATTTGTATATAACTTTAGAAGTGCAGTGTTTTGTTTCACAGACTATCACTGTTTGATAAGTAGTTTGGTATCTTCTGATTTTTATTTTGAATGTTTTTGTCAAAGCAATCTAGGTACACTTTAAGGAAACTTTTTAGGTCCAAAAGATGCTCAGAGGTGATCAACAGTTACTGTTCTCGAAAACACTGTGAATTTATGCACCTCAGCAAAAATCACACCTACGTATCTGGTAGCATAAACCTGAGAGGGGTAGATGTGTAGTGAAGGAACAGGAAAAAAGTAATTGTGTAAAACATCTGATGTCTCTTCTAGAGTTTTTTTTTTCAATCTAAGTTGGCAAATAATTCCCACTAATAATATCTGAACAACTTCCTTACCAATGGCTCGGTGGCAAGTTTGATTAAAAAACTTCTGGCTTAAAACTGGTCAACTGAATCACAAGATCACAAATCACAAGAATTCTGTGAACTGTTAGCAAAAGCCAACCAATTAACACTGTTAACTGTTTTTAGTGTGCACACAGCCATCTGAAATGAGATTCTCCAGTGTTCAGCTTTGTCTGAACAGTGGAGAACTGGAGTGTGTGCCTCAACCTTCTGACACCATTTCCAATCTCTTTGTGTCTTCATTCAGCAGCACTCTTCCCTGCTGTGACTAGTAGACATGAGGGCATTTCTGTCTTGTATTGCCTTTGTGTGCTTATTAAAAAAGAATCAGCAAATCTGTTGAGTGCATGTTTAATGTAACACAGATGTGGGCACACCACTGCTTATTCTGCTTTACAAATCTTCAGCTTTTTGTATTTCATCAGTGTTGCTTATTATTTACAGAACGTAACTTGAGACAGTAGAACAAATTTTTAGATTAAAAAAATCAAGTCATGTGGAATGTCTTTAGCTGTTCAGACCAAACAGACCACTTTGCCAAGGGGCTAATGGAGCTAATCAATGCAAGTTATGTTGGCTGCAGTGGCATGTAGTTGAAAAGCAGCTGACCTTCTTAGGACCAAATGAGAATTATCTTTTATCACCAGGATGAACATTTTAGCACGGAGGAGCAGTGAGTGCAGGAAGCACTGTACTTTTCAGTACTTCCTCCCTTTAAAAACAAAAACAAAACCTAAAAACAACCGAGAGCCAAACCCACAACTCAGAAATCACCACCTCTCCCAGAAATTCATGGTGGCCCCTCATACTTTTGCAGTACTAGTACTTCCTCCATGACCTCCTTCTAAGCCAGACAACGTGTTACGTTTCCTTGGGATACACTGGATGAAAAGGCTGGTTTCCCCTCATTTTTACAGCAGCCTTGCAATGCTTCAGGTGTCTCTTCTCACAGTTCTACAGAAGATAGTACAGCAGAATGCTGATCTGAAAGACAGTTCATGTAAAAAACTGGTTTGCAGTGTTGTTGCTCCCTCCCATGTGGATGGTTATTTGACTCTTCTGGATGCATAATAGGAAAGTGCCCAAGTGAAAAGGCCAATAGTTAATTAAAAGCTGTACATCATGCTTCAGACGTTCAGTCTTTAAACTTGTCAACAGAAGCTACAGGTGCTGTAGAGAGGTCTAACAGCTCATGGGGGCATTTTGCCATTTTACTGCTTTTGGAAGTTAGGAAGCAGGACCAACAGCAAGATGTGAATTACACTGTTTGGAACCCTTTAATTTCTTTGGCACTTTGCCTCAACATTTTGCATTTCATGAAGGCAAGCATTTTTGTTTAGTGCTTTGTAAGAATCTAATAGGTAAAAAGAGGCACTTATGTGTTCACCTCTGGTGTAGAGTCAGAAAGATACTGCTGTGTAACTGTGTCTGGTACAGATGAATCCTGTTTATGTCTAAAAAACTTAAGGGGCAGTAGAAGTGACTTGCTCTGGAGTTGTAGTACTTAGTAGTGAAGTTCTAACCACTGCATAGTGCTGTTATTCAGTGGACTAACTTTAAGCTATTAATTTATATGAAGTCATACTCGGATTGTAGAAGTCATGTGTTTACCTAGTGTTTGGGTTATTCTGATTAGAAATGCCAACAGAATGATACAGTTTTAAGACACTGCACTTTTTGCAGATCAGGAAGCTAAGTACTTTATTCAGTAGATGGCATTTTTTAGCTTGGATGTGTAACACTGTAATTAACTAATGAATGTCTAACCAAAACGGAAAGCTGTGCAGCAGGACACTGAGAACATCTGTCAGCAGAGGTAAAACTGAAAATTTGGTAACATTTTACTGGCACTGTTAATGACACAATTTGTTACAGTTTTGTAAGACTCTGCTCTGTTCCACCTTCTTTTAGTTGGAGAATTTCCACTCTCCATCCTTCCTGCTGACAAACTGACTTTCCATCTTAGTGTAACCATAGTTCAGCTGATGTCAACAGCTTTTTGTCTCTCCTGAAGTTCCTCTCAGTGAAGATCAGTGAGATGCTCTGCTTCTGAGCCACTGGCAGTTGTTCAGCAGGTCAGGGGTGTAATAATCTCACTAACAAGATCAGAACTTACCCGATAGTCATAATGCATTAAGAATACATCAGCTGATGTTTTTCTCTGCCAGGATAGCCAAAACACTCTGAGAGACCACTTGCCCAATGGAAGAGCAGCAAAGGTGATATTAAGTCATGAATGACATGTAAGAGATTCTATTCCAGTAACATTTACTGCAGCCACGAAGGGAAGGGACCAAAAGCAAAAAACAGTTGGTCACCATTAAAAGACAAAGGTGTCAAAGACTTGAAGGAAAACAACTTTTAAAAGGGTGCATGGGTGTCAGGTCTGGACAGGACTGCTGAAAGGGAAAGGTAACAAAGAAACAAGGCTCTGGAGAAAACATCTGCAGAAAGCAAAGCTTAGAGGGCAAGTACTCTTGTGTGCTGTTGCCAAGAAGCTTAAAAAGAAAACTCATTGTTACATGGGACTTTTTTTCTGTCTTTTGATCAAAAAGGATGGAAGCAGTTCATGGTGCAGGATTGCTACAAAGTGGTGAGGTGGGAAGTAGCACGAATCAAAAATGATGCATTTGGCTTGGGAAATTAGTAACAGCAGTAGCCTGAAAGAGAGATGAAAAAGCATGCAGGAAACCTGAGTGATGCTGTTGGGAAAGGACGGAGAACAGTGCAGGGCTCGGCAGCCTGTAACACAATTCTTCAGGGGCAGGGTGTTCCAAAAGCTTAAAGGAATTCAGAATATTATTTTTTAACGTAACACTGCTAAGGGAGGAACCCAGTGTGCAGATCTTTAGCACTGAAGCTAGTCTCAGCCTCCGAGGTCTGTTAGGCCACGTGTGTTTATTTTTTATTATTGTAGTTTTGTAATAGATTTTACCTCAAGAAAGGTAAAGTGTGCTAAGCCCTACCACAGAGACTCTTAACAAACTGTGGGTTTCTCTGTTATCTTAGCTTCATGTTCCTATTTCTGTAACCCTTCAATTTCCAAACCACTGCGACTGTCCAGCAATGTGCACTCTGCCTCGGTTTGATGCACTTCTATTTTCTGTAGCTAAGTGAGAAGACACAGTCAAATCAGTAAATTCTGCTGATGAATAGCTCCCAAAAATCTGCAGACAGTACTGTCAGTTTAGGTTGCTTCTTCCTGTTGTTAAATTTAGCACACTGTCCGTTAACTGTAGAAGACTGGGAATCATTTCTTTGAAATGTAAAATTATGTGACTAGACACCATGTCTTCAGATCAGGTATTACAGAATCTACATGCTGTATTTCTGAAGATCTTGTATTTTAAAAGGCTTTGTCACACCTTGCATTTCAAAATAAACACAACTCTCTGTGCTGAAAGGATTAAGTGGAAGGCAAAGCTCTGCTGCTGCACTAACTACTTCTGCATCCATTCTGCACGCAGGACACAAGCAGAGAGAGTGAGGAAGCCACGCTGCTGCAGAGGACCTCAAGGGCTCTTGCCCCGCTATTTAGAAAGTCAAGCAGAAGGACAAGAGCAGCTGTTCAGACTGACAGACAACATCCAAGATGAGTTGTAAGTGCTGACTTGTACAGTTATTTTAAGTGCTTCTGTTTGCTGCCATCGTATCTTCATGTCTTTGGGGAAGAGGGACTAAAACTGCTTTACATACACATGTAACACACATTTTGTTTCTGTTTTCTTGGTACTGATCAGCAGCACAGCATGAGCACCTGGTGGCTTCCACAGTGGCTTGTCCACTGCCTGTCTACAAACATGACTGCAGGTGCCACAGGGCTCCCCTGGGGCAGTTGTTGCTAACTGCCACTGATCACACAGCACATCCAGAACTACAGCCTTCATCTGTTGACTCCTGCTCCTAATAGTCCCTGGTTCTCTTCTATCACTAAAAAAATATCTCAGTGAGTTTCTAAGTAATCATGAATCCACTTAACATGCATAATACATGTCCAACCTTTCATGTGCATTGAGAAAACAAATGCATGTTTTAACCCTGTACTCCTCTTCCTTCATAGCATCCATACAGGCAGAACTAGTGGCTCTTACCTTATATTTTTGTCAGCCCAAAGCCTAGGAGAGTGGCTTCTGACCCCCTGACAGCAATACATGAACCACCTCTGGCCTGCACAGAGTGCACTCCAAACTGGTTCTAGTTTAGATGTGAGTGAAGCTAGCTTGGATGCCTCTAGTACTTCTTATTCCTGAGCTGCGGTTGTTAATGACCAAAATAACCAACAAAATACTTAATTTTTTTTCTCCAGAAAAGTCAAGAGTCCATAATTTGCATGGGTAGTATACTAAAGGCATCTGAATACCCTGGATATGGGTTCAGCAACTGGAAATGGTGTGTGAGAGTCATTAGGGTCAGGGTTGAGAGCATGAAAACCCCACACAGAGCGTGAACGCTTGGGAAGATACATCTCTGCATTTGGAGGTGTCAGTTTGTTGCCTTGGAGTCCTAAGGCATAATTCTTTACTCAACTCCTCTCTACCACAGGTCCCTGAACAGCTGTTTAGTGGCGAGTGTAGGACAGATACTGTGTTTTGCATCTATTATCCATCAGAGAATCTACCAAGGCAAAGGAGTTAAAATTGCTGCTGCTGAAGCACAAAGAGGGAGGTACCAATTCAGCAGGACAGCCTGACTTCACCAGTGTCAGTGATCAGGCTCAGAGAGCCACGCGCCACTCCAGACTGTACCTTCAGCTGCCTGTGAGGAAGTTTGCAATCTGCTGCTTCCATCTCATCTGTGACTGAAAAAAAAAAAAAAAGGCAAACTTTTTGCTAGTCTACCCCATAAGCAGCAGATCAGTGGGCTTTTGTCATCAAGTCACCCTGTTCATTCGCTGTTGACTTTCACCATTTGGGAACATCATTCAACAAGAAAACAGTGATTCTGGTCATGGAAAATAAGTACAAAATTATGCCTCTGACTTTTATCCTAGAATCATAATCAGAAACACATTTAAAGACCTGATTATTTGCATATTTTCCTTCAGAGTTAAATCCATAAAAGGGAGTTTAATACCTTGCTCTACTGTTCTAACTAAATGTTTCCACATTTTTTTCCAGTTAGGCTCACTGTTTCACTTCTGGAAAATATTGTGTAATTACTTCCTGATGTTGTTAAAAACCCCACAAATTCTCTGGAGATCTGGTTGCTTCTACTTTGTTCTACTGGATCATGTTTCATTTAATTTTCATTTTATTAATTAGAGAGCTTTTTAATACTGTAGAAGTATGGGTAAAAAAGAAGTTGGATCTTGAAGTAGTATCTTCAAAGGTTAAAAATCCATTTTGAGAACTAGACACAGGAAAGTAACAGTTGGCAAAAGAAAATGGGTAATGATGCATGACTCAAACTTAGAACAAAATGTAGAACTTGAACTACAAATTAGCTGATGTTTCTGTGCTTCATCATTAAGTCACTGTCCTTGGTTTCCACTCCTAAATACATACATGACACCAGTAAAAATCTCGTATAGAAAATCAGATCTATAAGCTAATGTTCATAAGGAGAAAATACACACCTATAGTCTGATTACCCAGTTGCTTCCACTCAACTTTATAGTAGCTTTCAGTGCCCGAGTTCTCTGGCTGTTCCCATATAGTGGGCTGTAGTACCACACATCAGAAAACAGTGCTCTGCTTGTATGGGAGCACAAAACCTTCTCAAGTTCCTCAACTTTGCTGTGACAATTTCTAAGGATAGTGATGCAGTATGAGGGGGGTTCTGATAATCACCTTTCAAGCTTCTTTCCCCACTGGAAAAGCAGCAAAGAAAAGCCAGTGTGCCAGCAAGTTCCCTTTGGTTCCACTTCTAGTGAAGTCTGACCTGAGCCAAAGCTAGGATGTCTGTAAAAGACTGTACTTGCTTTTCTGTGTTCCTAAGGAACACGACTGCTGTTCTGCAGGCCAAAATGCTGCTCTGTTTTAAGATTGTTTTCTATGACACTTCATAAAAATATTTCTCTCCATCCTAATTAACTTGTATTTCAGAGAAAAAAAAAAACCTTAGCTGAAGTGTTTCAACTCTGATGGAAAACTGAGGGGCAGTTGCTAGTTTCAGTAACTGTGTTAACAGTGTCTGTCACCTAGGGTTTTTTCCAGCTGAAATAGATGGTTTTGTCCATTTTGTGTTACTTAAAGGAGCATAATTCTGTAGTTTCATCCAAGGTTAGAGCTGGGCAAAGTGCATCACAGCCTTTTAATTAAGATGGCTGTGCTCTTCTCAGCACTTAGATGAACATGTAAGTTGTTAACCTGGATAAGTGCACGTGCCTTTCCCTAGTTTAGGGAAGTCAGGGCAGGGCTAGGAAGCAGAGTGCAGGGAAAACAGAAGTTCAGTGCAGAACATCATCTTTCAGAGGATTATTAATAGAAAAATTACTGGAATTATTTTTTTATACCACAAGAAGAAACTGTGATCTGACCTCTTGAAATATTTTTGGCTTATTCCATTTATAGCTGTGGATTTATTTGGATATAGCTGAGAGTAATTTGTGCAAAGTGTTACTCAAGTGGCCAACAATAGTTTTGGAGATGGCAAACTTTTCTGTCTACCAGAAACACTCAGTACTGACAATCTTCATTGATTTCAAAGACAGAGTATTTTGCAGAACATCTTAGGACAACAGCAGACAGATCTGTACAAGCAACAGTTCCGGAAACAGTCATTTTGAACCTACCTGACAGCATGAGAATCTTGCTTAGGATTTCGTATTTAATTTTCTGTATTTTTCAGCATTTTAAAAACCACTAATGAGGTTCATTTCAGTAGTAAATCAGAAGTGCAGGAGAAGCAGTCATGTGTGAAATATCTATTTCACTGTTGCATTCCTTACTCCTGTTTTTTTACACATCAACCTTTTCAGCTATCATAATTTTCAATATTCTTAACTCACTTTTTTCTACCTCTACTATTCATCACTCAGACTAATCTCTCTGGGGAAACCTGCTTGCTGCTTAACCTTTCACCCCAGTGTTAAACAGCTAATTTCTCTTTTCTAGCTACTGATCCAGGCAGCAGGTTAAACTTTGTTTTTGTTTTAAAAGGCAAGGGAGGTATGTTACAAGGCAGCACAGGTTTACAATGTGTAGAAGGATAATGCTCTTGTCAGAAATGTCTGCAAACCTTTCACATATCAGCAATGGGTTCAGTACTAGGACTTCCAGTGTTCCAGTGCAAGGAAATTACTTAAGCCTTATTAAAGGATATTTTGATATGCCCTTTTAATGTCCAAAGCTAAAAGCCAGGCATTTAGTGCTAATACTTGATTTACAGCATGGTCTTTTTTAACTGGGTGAGAGGGTACTTCATCAGCCTGATTTTTAGAAGAGTTTAAATTAAATACAGATGAATTGTACACGTTACGCTATTAATTTTTCTAAAAGACTTCTAAAGGTCACTCAAAGCATAACAGGTGAAGACATTTATTAGTTTACTATTTTTAGCTTCAAGTGAATAATTTTTCCTTTTTTCTTCTTTGCAGCTTCATAGCAGTGGAGAACATAGATAGCTATTGTGTTCTCATCTCATCCAAAGCTGTTTATTTCCTGAAGAGTGGTGATTACACAGACCGTGAGGCCATCTTCCTGGAAGTCAAGTATGATGATCTCTACCACTGCCTTGTCTCCAAAGACCACGGGAACGTGTATATACAGCTGACAAAGAAAGCTGTCAATACAAGCAGTGGTGTAGCAATGCCAGGCCCATCACAACAAAAACCAATGGTAAGGATCAAGAACCTATGATTTCCTTCATGCAAGAGGGTTTCTTTTCTTCTTCGGGTGTGTGCTGGTGCTGAAATGTTTGTAGTCATTAGTGTTTGGTTTCCTGTGCTGCATAACAATGAAAACTTTCTTCTGTCAGCAGTGAAAACTGCTGCTGCCCAAAAGATTTAGTGACAGTAGAGCTTGCTCCCCAAACTCCTGAGAAAAGGTGAATGTAAAATCTAAAAACTGATAGTAGGTAATGTGTATTTACCTGAGAAAGGCTTTTAACTTTACAGTACATGCACAAGACTTGCCTCTTAAATAGAGGCTTAACTAGAGTCTTCTCCTCCTGTACCTAGTATTTTTTTACTGCCAAGTATCTAAGATTGGAAACAGTGTTTATGGGATGCATGTAAAAGTTAATCAGAACTTTCACTTCTAAAACCCATTACAGGGCTTTTTTTTTCTACACTACAGTAGTTGCTCAGGGGTCTGTTTTACAGGCAAGGTTACAAGCTCACCCCTGACCCAAGTCAGTTTACATTCCAAATAGACAAGCCAGATAAAAGTTAGGAGGGGAAGCAAAGGAAGTAACTTCATCTATTGCAAGATGTTTCTGCTCTCATCCTAAAATACCTATCTCTGTTTCCCTGTCTCTCCCTCTCTCACTTCTTCCTTACTTCAGCCTCAGCACTGAGGAGTCTCCAATGAAACATTCCTGTCTTTACAGGAGACTTCAAAACTAATCCCCTCAGTTAGTGAAGTAATAAACAATAAATACATTCTGCTTCAGACGGCAGCAAGTACTACATTAAGAAAAATCACCCTTCTTTTTGCAGGTGAAAGTGAAATCTGAAGTTCTTGCAGTAAAGCTGTCTCAAGAAATAAACTATGCAAAGAGCCTTTATTATGAACAACAGCTTATGTTAAGACTCAGTGAAAATCAAGAACAATTAGAGCTGGACTCCTGAAATCTCTTCCTTACTGCCAGAGTGAATTACAAGTTTCAGTCTGGAGCCAATGGTATTCTGAAACCAGAAAAGTACTACATGGGAGGGAAAGAAAGATTATTTTAGTAATTAGCTGAATGGAATAATTGTGCATAAGAAAACAAGTGAGGTGGGCTTTTTTTTTTTTTTGTAAAGCACTAGTTGTGTAACAAAGATATAACTGAAATGCATTTGGTTCTGGGAGATGCCCTGTATTTTGCTAACATGTATATATGTAAAAGTGTTTCATGTAAATAAGAAAGTACAGACCAGGGTGTTGGTATAAATAGAAGTCTGTTTACTGTGTAAAGAAATTAAAAGAGCTATACTGAGTCTTACTGCACTACCTGAAACTAGCCATTCTCTCTCTTTTTTTTCTTGAGAAAGCTGATTTTCACAGTGCAGGAATGTAGATAAATGTTTTTAAAAAATACAGTAAAATTAAGAGTTAACTGCAGCTGTTGGAGCACAGACATCCTGTAGTTTGGAGCTTTAACACTGTGATTAGGGTGCACTGTTTGGGGTTACTTGTTGGGGTTATTTTCTTAAATCACTAGTACAGATAAATGCACGTTTACCTCTGTTCCACTGAAGTTTCATCCTTGTTTTTAACAAAAACCCTGCATTTTGCTAAAGACTGCAGTGAGGACTCACTAAATCATTTACATTCTCAAAGTATTAGAAAGCAAGAAGCAAATTCTGTTCTGAATATAGCACTCAGGCCTAGCAAAGTGTGCACCTCTGAAGGGCCCTGCTGCTAAGTTGTTTTTAAAATAGTTCAAGTAAGCAGCCTTGGAAACTGTAATCTTTTAACTTCAGGTTTTTTTCCTACCCTGGGATGCAGTAAGTGTTTGCACTTGGCTGGTTAGTGTGGAATTCTGCTAGCACTGGAAATGCTGGGAGGGTGAGGGGGAGAGGAAATCACTGCATCATTTGTCTTCATGACAACCTCTTCAACATTAAAACTTTTTGAAATAATAAAAATAACATGCTTTTTCAACTGTTGTACAGCAAATCAGTGTTTGTCTCATCAACTTCAACCACACTGAAAATAGGAGGAAAACATATCCTCACATACCTTTCTTCACACAACTAGGAAATCTCATGTTCACGTTGGCTCCCTGGATGCTGACCTGCATGCATCCACCACTGCATTTTACTGGGCAGGCTTCAAGTGTGAACACACAACTTGCCTGAAACTGCTGAGTAACCTACATTCTAAAGCACTATTTTGTAAACTTCTGCCTCAAAGTAAGGAAGCCACTGTAGCTTTACTTTCAACTCTAGTTTACCTTTTAATATTCCTTACAGGAATATTTTAAAACTGAAGGTTAGAATTAAACCATTTCTTGAGCCCTGTACAGTGAAAGGCAGAGGATTATTGTATAAGGAGAAAAGGTGGTGCCAGTTGATATGTCTATGGTCTGTGACTGAAAATAAAAAAAATCCATAAAGCTCCATGACGCAAATGAAACTGATCTAATGCATCACTATTGTATATTTCTCTGTGTAATTTTTCAGTAAAATAAGGCATTCAACACGTGCATTGACTCAACAGTGCTTTAACTTGTCAGTCCTATTGGACTCTGCCACACAGACTCCCTACTTTTCTCCCCTGTAAAAGTCTTTTTTTAATGCAGCAAGTAGCTAGCTGTTAATTTTCCTTCCCCAGCTACTTAGAGGTAGTTCACAGCTCTGTGTTGAGAATTTACAGAAGAAGGCTTGAATACTTAAGTTTTGTAACAATTATATAAGCAGCTGCCATGCAAACACCTGAACCCACTACAAGTTACCTGAACTCAGGGAGTCACAGTAGGTAATGGATCAAATGTGTGTTTCTTTTTTGGACTGTGCTTAACCTGTTATTTTGACTGTTGACTTAGCAGAGCATTATTTAAACCTTTCAAAAGTGTGCCCACTAGCCTGGACGTGTATGAATACTAAGGACTGTAACTGTCTCAGGTTATTCCAGTATGTTGTGCTACTGTTCCTGATCCTGCACCCCTCATATCGTGGCTGAAGCTGCTCCCTGCTCCATGGGCAAGGCCAAGTTTTCTCTTCAGGGTAAAGTGCTGATTAGAGTGATGCACAGACAGCTGGAAGAGCACACTGCCTCAGCCAGCATTCCAAACCAAACTGAATCAGAACTCTGGGGTTTTATGAAAGTGCAAATGTTGTTATTTATTGCTGTAACCCAACTATTTTTATATAATTTCAGAACTCTTACTGTGGACTTCTTATTGCTATTGGCACTACAAATGTTATTACTCAGTGAATAAATATAACTTTCAGATTCCAGGAGCCATGCTCAAAAATAGTTTGCAGAGGACATAGAAATCTGCAGTTTCCACTCTAGTTCTTAAGAACTCAAACACAAGCTGTAAGCAGACAAGACAATATAATAGTTCCATTTACCAAATTCTGCAGAGTTCTGCAGGTTCTGAGCCTTGGAAGACAGCACACTTACCACACTTAGCTGGGTCTCACTGGAGGAGGTGTGACTGCTGCAGCAATGAACGGATTCTGTCTTCAAATTTCAGAAGATGGGAAGGAAAAAATTCACTGATGAGACAGTACCACAGCTTTCTGCCCCTGCCTGCTGTCTTCAGCACACAGCCCATACAGTTCAAGGAAGATGATGCATTTTTTCATGTCTTTTTATAATAAAACTGTTCACCTTCATGCAGGTAGTATTTAAAAAACCCTATAACCCATGCAGCAATATGCTGAGGTAGAAAGGCTTTGCTTCAGCCTGTTAGCTTTAATTTTTACCTCTATTTTTCTGAGAACTGTACAAATTGTTCTCTGCCTACCCTGACCAAATTTGTTTTCTCCCCAGAGTTGCTAGTGAAGAAATGTAAAATAAGGATTATTGCCATAAGAGTGAGTGCACAGTGAGAAGTGCAATAAATCGATTCCACCCACACTCTTCATGTGCTCTTGCTTGCAAAGCCATTAATTATGTGCAGGAACAGAAAATTACTGTAGAGGACAGGAATGAATAATTCTCTAAGTTAGACACAGGACTCTTTAGTGGCAGACCAGCCTTCATGTAATTCTGCTGTTAGAGGTAAAACCTGGACAATCCCCTGGAATGTTTGTTGTCACTGCAGGTCAAATCCAGACTTACACTGCATTTCTCTGATCTCAGCACTCAATATGTGTTGGAGATGGTCTGATTTGCTAAAGTAATTTAAGAGTGTGCAATTTAAGAGTGAGCTACTGAAACTTCAAAGAAAAAGCACATCTTGTAAAATAAAACCCAGACAGCTTTCTTACACATCTGGATAACCAGCACAGCTGATAGATGCTTTTGTGCTGTGGTAACGTCTCAGTTTATGTCACCTACCCCAGCCATACAATGCCAGGGTTGAGTCAAACATTACAACTCCAAAAAAAGACACAAGGTGGTAGTGTCATTTTTAGATGGGAAAAATGTGTCCTAGTCCATGTGTTCTGCTGCCACTAAATGAGACAAAATTCTGACCAAATTAGGTAAGCAAGTATTTAATGTGCAACATGAGAACACCTATGAAGTGTCATTTTAGTCTAGAAGCAATTCTACACAAACTACAACTGCAAAAGTCCTTTCTGCTCTCAACTATGACCACAGCTATGGCTGCAAACTTCTGTTTCGCTGCCCTGTATCTGACAAAGCAATTAAAACATGGAGCATTACTATTTTGGATCCTACTGCTTTAAGCTCTATGATACCTTCATAGGTAACAACATGTGACAAGGCTACTAAGAGACTTTTTTTTTTTTTTCCTTCCTAAAGAAACATGACTATAAACAAGCTAGTAATGGAAAAGTATAAAGATAGCAGGAACACCTGCAAATAACATGGCTGCTAAAAGAGGCAACCCCCCACATCACTCACCAATCCAGCATTTTGTAACCAAACGTACCTCCTGGAGACAGGCCTCAGCTGGTAGCAGGATGATCTAGCACAGGTGGGAGGAGTAGATAAGGTGCCTGCCCACTTGCTGCCTCTGGAAGATGAGAAATTAATCACTTGCTGAAGTCAGACTAAACTGGGGCGGGGGGGTAAGCGGGGAAGTTTGATAATACAACTTTCAGACACTTTTGTCAAACCAGGACTGAGGGACTACATCTACTGATGCAGCTTACTATGGTACAATCAGGTCAAAACAGACTTCTGTTATAGTTGCTACTTGATGATAAAAAAGTCTGTTACCTACTTAAAACTTAGCCATTTGTAACTGAAGTCTAGCCAGTGAAACCAGAAATACAAAATGAGGTATGCCTGCAATGAGGCAAAAGGTGTGCAAGAGATGAACAGATCCTTCCCTTCCTTCTGCTCCTCAATACATTTCCAATAAATCAGCTAGATGATACTATCTCAACAGCCTGTGACTGCTGTTTACCAAAAAAGTGCAGTGCTTACATTTTTGTGGAGAGAATATAAGTGGCTAAATGGGCCACAGCTCAAAACATTAAAATAATCATAACATTTTCTAATGACAAGGAGGTTTTACTGTATTTGCTATCCTATTTCCTGGACTGCATGATGGTTTTCACCATTTATCTATTGTTTCATCAATAGAATACTTGATTTTCTGGAGTCCTGGGCCAACTTCTTTATCATTTCTTAACTTTTTTCTTTTTTCCTTGCTGTAATACAGCTTAGCACTGACCTGTTTCCTACAGTGCACGAACCACTAGATGATGACTCCTCTAGGAATAACCTTGCTTGCTCTGCTTCTCTGCTTAGGAGAACATGCCACTGTTTTCTAATTACAATGATTTCACCCACCAGGGTCTGAAAAAGCAGGTTTCCACGAGTATATGCTCTTCAGGTGCTGCTGCAGACAGTAAAAAAAACAAACTTTAATTAAGCCAAGAGTTGCTAAAAAATCCCCTTATGCAGCTTGTTTTCTTGCAAAGAGTAATACTCTGTGTTTGCATGTTTATATACTTTTTGAATATACACATACACATGTGTATACTTGAAACATAATGGCCATACTCCAAACTCCTCTATTCTTGTAGCTGTTACAAAGAAGGACACACAGTCTTATTAAAAAACAACAACAAAAACCAAACGAAAAAGCAAAACAAAATAACTATGCCCAGAGCCTTGGATTCCAGTTCTGACTTCAGTAAAATTCAGGCCAGATCAAAGGCTGTTAATCAGTACAAATTACAATGCTTGCTTAGTTCTATCAAGTAAGTGTAAGGTAGGAACAAAACATTTCCAACTCTCCACGTGTCTTACTAGTTCAACTTTATTACAGCCTATTTATTACAGCCTACTGGTAGTTGGCCCAATGTTCTTAAAGCCTTAAAAAAGGATTTGGGACACCACAAAGCCAGCTGCCTCAGTAATACCATAAAGTCAACTAGCTCAAAAAAACATTTCATGAACAAAGGACACAGCTCAGTCAGACTGAACAGTATGCTTTTCACAGCTCGCTATCAGCAGATTTTCTGAAATGGGAGAATGTGAGGAAAAACCCAGCACCACGTGTACATGAGGCTGGGTCCTCCCACTGTGCTGGATTTGCACGTGTCTCTTAGATGTCAGAGACTGCAGTGATAACCATATGAAAGGAGGCTTGCCAAAAAGGGAAAAAAGTTACTCATTAACCACTGACAAACACTGGGGAGAAAAAAAAAATAAGTATTTTTTGTTGCTATTTTCCTCAGTAGAACTACAGAACATTCTAATATGGAAATAAAAATAATCTTGGAGTGAAATGCAGTTACATAAGAGAGGCATGCCTGCTGCATGATATCAGTTCTATTCATGAGCTGGTGTTCAGTCATGTTGCCTCAATACAACTGGCCTCCAGTATCACAGGGGGTTTGGGGTTGAGTTTCTTTTTTCTCTATTGCCCAAGCACAATGCCCAGCAGACAGAGTGGCTAAGAATAACCTTGCACCTTAGGTCTACTCTGGTCTGACTCAAAAGTACTAAAAGGCCATGAGAGAAGTAAACAGCTTTCACATGCATTTACATTTTGGATAAATGGATGGGTCACCAAAAGGACAGGGATTGTGTATGGGAGCTGGAAAACAATTGCTTCTACACACTGAAAATGCCAGCAAAAAAAGTCCCCTGGATACTACAGCTGTAGAGAAATTTTAATGAATAAAAGAGAAATCTGTCATATCAACTGTCCCTCAACCCCTCTACACATAGCAACAGCACATGTTCGCTTTGACCTGGGAGGGTGAGCTATCACCATACAGTCCACCATCAGCAGGACAAACCACTGGGTATCAGAATAATGATGCTGCAAAAAAACTGTGCCTGCATATAGATATAAGCAAGATGGGGGAAAAGCAAACCACCGTATGCAGGACCAGACTCCAATCTCTCCCCCTTGTATTACTGGTAGGGTAAGCCCCCTGACACTGCAACTCAGCTACCAGGAAGAAAAGCACCAGTGATGTTTGCCCTCTCTGTCAGTGAGCAATTCTAGGCTCTTTGAGTAATCCTTCATGTACCAATATATTTTTCAGGATTTCTTTTAAAGTATGGAGGGAACAGTACTGTAGATAAACATCCCAGAAATCTGAAGATTATATATTTAGCACTACTTTCTGTGCCAAAATACATCTTTATTTGTGGTATAGCTGCAGTTGCACTGTGAGTCTTCAGAGGATTATGCAGAGACAGCATCCTTGTACCCTGCATTCAGACAGGGACATGTAGAACACTACTGTTTATAAAGGGATAAAACTATTCTTTCTGATCTAGCTCAGTATAAAGCTGATCTCCAACCATGCTATTTACTTGCTACCTGTATTAGTTTCCTCTAATGCTTCTTTAGGGCTTTTGTTTTCAGCACCAGCCTCAGCATGTAATAGTATGTCAAACTGAAATTTGACCACCTTGTCAGTTATGTGACACAATCTATGGCTTACACTGCTCACTCTTGAAGCTCAAAGCTAAATAGATACTACTTGTGCATTTTTTTTTCATTGACACTAATTCCAACTGCTGATCCTACCCATTAAAAAAAATAGTTTAAACCAAACCAATATCCACCTGGACAAACTATCCGCTGATAAAACATTATGAGTAAAAACAAGCAGCTGCCAAGTTCACAATCACACTGAGATCACACCAAGAGCTGACATTTATAAGCAGGTTTAAGAGCTAGTGTTGAGCTTCCTGAATTCAAATGCTAAATCCATGTAACAGACAGACCTTCACCCACCTTTCTTTTCAATAACTACCTTTTTCCTTCCTCCTCCAAGCACACACCAGAGGGAAGCTGACGTGCAGAAAAGCATGTATTTATACACCAGAAACCCAGAATGCATCACAGGACATAAATTCCCACAGCATCAGCAGTGTTGGATGCACTCCGAATTTAAGACAAGCATCCATTGTCAAAGCAGTATTTGAAATATTAACTATTGATGACAGGCAGCTCAGCACTGCTTGCATGCCTGAGCCTTGGCTGCATATTCACCCAAATATTATAATATTACTGCAGGATCCATTTGCTGTGGGTTCCTGTGGGAGTTTGAAATAACCCACAGACGGCACAAAAATCCACTTTCACACCTTGCACACAGGAGCAAGCCTTCTAGACTTGCTTACCTTGTGCTGGGCTGCTGGGCTGCCATGGGGAGAAAGAAGGGTTCTCTGCATCTTTCACACAAATGCTGAATATGAATGATCTGTGAGAGAAACCATGGCACTGACCAACTGATGATCAACACAAGAACAGCACAATGCCTGCATATTGCACAGAACAAGCATCTACACACTTTTTGGGTTGCACTCAGCAACACTTCCTCCCATTACCTGCACTGAACAGGTACAGGTTCCTGAGGAGTAAGCAACAGGTTTCCACCACAAGGAAGACACCTGGAAGAAGCAACAGGTTTCCATCACAAGGAAGACACCTGGAAGAGCCTCAGCACTTGCTCTCACAGAGTCACGCAGAGAGGAGGTATTTCTGGAGGTCTGGCTCCTATTCAGAAGAGAAATGTTTCCCTTGGCTTGTGAAAGTTGCTCAGACTGAGAGCAGTAACAGGCTGAAGAAGCCAGCTTTCTATTCCCTGTTCCATTACTCTTTTTGATTGGCACTTTAATGAGGGCGCCAGGGGTCGACCCCCTGCCAGGGGGCCGGTTCATGCCCCGTTTATCTCACAGTCCATGTAAGACTAAAATAACACGCCAGGCTGAGTTTCACTGGCTTGTGATCCAACAGCCCACCATGATGGATTGAGTGACTGCAGCAAGTTGGCAGCTAAAGTGTGTTGTAACAGTATCTTTCTGTCAGCACAACACAATGGATTTGCTGATTCCTGGGTTTTCCCAGTGTTCACCGTTACCATCGGCTCAGAATTTTCTAAAGTTCATTTTCCAGGGGGCTGCAAAGTGAAAATAAATAACATACCAAAGGTTACGCCAAGCTTTTCTTCCCCTCAACTGTCCTGCTGCTGACAAAGTAGGGGTTGTGGTGCCAGCTTTACCACATACACAAGAACAACCATAAATTCACTTGCTTTTCCAGAAAGGAAGAAAGGGGGCAGCTATACTGCTCTTTTTGTAAGCTCATTCTGCCAGGCCAACTCATGCTACACAAGACTTTTCACCCCTGAACAGAACAGCAAACACAATCCAACACAAGAGGAGGTTGTTGTGTAAAGCAGCTCTCTCCAGAAGAGCTGTCGTCTTATCTGGGGGTTAAGTTCACAGGCTGCAGAAACATGGCTAACAAGCCACAGTCCTTGTGATCACCATACTGCTTTGCATGGCTTAGAACCACCAAAACAACTCATAAGTGAGCTAAAAAAATCCAGGAATCCTGTGTGAGGAATGGATTATGCTTTCGATCCCTCTATTTAATATTATAACATATCCTTAGATTTCCTCTATCAGAAAAAACAGGAATTTTTAATTTAAAAAATTGGGGTATTAGGAAATGGACTGAATTTTTATTAGTCATCTCTCAGGAGGTCCTCTATGTCTAACTAAGACCTTGTCTCTGTGCCCTGTTTCCTAATACTTTTCCTTGCCACAGTCTGTGAAATAAACAACTTGCCTCAAATACTGGGGGGGACATTCTTATTTTCAGTTGTCATTCCAACACCCCCAGAGTGAACAAATGAACTCCACAACAGAAGTGGCTTTTCACTTCCTGTATAAGGATCTTTGACAGCACAAATTTCAACAAGCTAACAACTCTCCCACCCCTACAATTTAGATTAACACCCCCACACTGCAGGGGCTAATAAATAGGGAGGATGATTGCTGTTTTCCTTGCTTAGGGGAGAATAACTCTGTAGATCCACATACAACCGTATGCCTACAGTTTTCAGTTTCTTTTAGGCCTTGCACGAGACAGTCTAACACAGCCAAAAAACCCTCTAAAAGCAGCTTTAGAACTTCAGCTGCCCTAATGCCAATGTGTTCCGAGGTATCTTATTGAGGGCATTCAGAACAGATCCAGCTTCACCCACTTCCATCTCTGGAACTGTAGATCCATCTAACTGAGCAAAATCAAGTATGTTCTTGCCAGCACAAGAAATTACTACAAGAGAGAATGATCAAGGGAGGTAAAAGAAATAAGAACGCAGATGTTGAAGGGCCTCTGACAGGCAAGAATGCACAGGAATACAGAAAAAGAACACGATGGGAAAACGGGCAGACCGAGGAGCTGCTTGAAGAAAATATGACTGCTCTCAGCAGCAGTTTACTGTTTACACTGACAATACGAATCACTGTACAACAGAGATTTCAATTCACAGTGCTGGAGAAACAAGCCTCATGAGTTGAAGATCTTTTTTTGTGAAAGAGAAGAAACAGTCATAACTACAAACTGAAGAGCAGTAGCACATGGGGTCGCTACTGGTGCAAGTCTTTGCTTGCTCAAAGCATGTAATTAGTGCAATTTTTTGCAGAGCTCCTCTAAAGAATCCAGTTTGTAGTTCTGTGCACCCCAGCACTGCAGCCTGCAGATACATTACTCATCTGGCTTTGAACTAGCTACCTCAGAGACTGCCAACAACATTGCCACAGCAGGGCAAAGTAAAAGATGTACCTGAATGTGGCTTGAAGCTTTACTGAAGCTGCCAGCAGTCAATCTACCTTGCTAGCCCAATCCCAGCTCATATCTGCCTATGGAAGCTGCTGCAGCCAAGCCCTAAATATTCCTCCAGGGAGAGCTAGATACTTACACCTTAGCACAGTAACACAGAAGAGGGCACGCTGAGCCCACAGCCAGAAAGCCTGGGAATTATTAGGAAAAATGAGTGGGTGGGAGAGCTCAAGGGACCAGTGGGAGGATGCGGGAAATCAGTAACACCAATTTGAATAACTGGTAACAATTATTAGATCTTTTTTGGCACGAATCATCTCTCAGAGACTCATCATTTAAATTACGTCACTCAAGGGGCAGTAAAAAATACAGTGTAAGAAAACCAGCCTGCCCTGACACAAGGGTTTCAAGCCATAAGGTGAATGGCCCAACAGGTCTGGGAAACTTCACCAAGGTGTCCAAAACGGAACAACTTTTGTGGAGAATATACACTCTGACAGATCAGAAAAGCAAACTACTCTTTAGGAAGAATATGATGTTACTTAGAGCTCTGCTGAATCTGCCTGAACTGATGGAAAAGGAGTAGTCTTGCTTATCTGATGACCACTGAACTTCTCCCTGCCCCATCCTCTCCCCAGTGGTGGTGTTTGCTTTTAGAACTACAGGTTGTAAAATTAGCCAGCCAGAACCATCCCAAGGGAACAGAAGCAAACCAGAACAACAAAACTAAAGTCGAAACCAAGCAAAGTTAATTTGAACACAATTCACTCTCAGACTGGGCTCACCAAACCTACAAAAACACTCCTGTCATTGCAGGGGAAGGGGCAGTAGAGTGCAGTGCTGCCTTATGCAAATGACAACTACTAGTTTTATCTTTTTTAACAACTGCATGAGAATAAAAACTGTTTAATAAACAACTAATAGTATCAGCAACAGGCAGGCTCAGGAACTCAACAGCAACCACACTACAGTTCATATTCCCTTTCTCAACACCTTCTTCCTACACCCCCCCACTTTTTCCACTCTACAGAGCCATGGCCCCTTCCAGGCTTCAGAAATACTGAGCTTCTGCACCCAATCCACATTTGTTTCTAACCTAATGGGGAAAACACTGTGGAGTGTTAAGAAGGCAAAAATATGTTCCTGTCCTCTGGTACAAGACGTGTGAGTAATCTGCAAATGGTAGCAGTAAGATCTACAATAGGCATGGCCTTTCTCCATACTTTCCCACCCCAGTTTTCCTGGGACCAAGAGTGGTACCACTGGGACACCTGAAGCCAGCTGTTCTACTGCAACACAAGGCTGACCTGATTGCACATCTGGACAATGCGGGTATATTGATCTGAGCTCCTGTCCTTCCTCAGCACCCAAGGATTTGGGATACACCAAGGGAGATGCTGTTGTACTACTTTGGAGCCAATCACCTAACGTAAACCTGGCAGTGGCTGAGCAGCTGTCTATGAAATGACATTTACATGTAGTCCGAGAAGAACTTGAACTCCTTCCCAGAAACAAAACGAGGGGTGGAAATCATCATTCTGCACTGCGCAAAGCAGGAGGCAAAACTGAAAATATTCACTGCCCCAGGAAGGCTCACTGCTTCCAGAAGTCAGATATTATCCCCAGGTTTATACAATGCTCTATCCATTTTAGACACGGAGCTCCTGGCATTTACCATCTGAAAATACACTACCAGAAGAAGTTTTCTGGGGGGGGGTCTGCAAGGACTTCTGCTTTATGGAATTTAGGTACACACAAAGGAAAATAGAGGGCTTAACTCCTAGAAATACTGTGCATTAGCTTCTACTGGTTTCAGATCTTCCTTACCTATAATGAGTGAAAAATAGATCAGAAGAAAACTCAAGAGTCCCAAACAGTGATTTTTAGCCTAAAATCTAGGTTGAAGTGCTTAACTAGGTATGAACTTGCAACACCACAAAACAGAAAAATTGTCTAAGAAAGCATGTTGGAAACTTCACCCTTGCCACTACACACTGATTGTGGTGGAGTGTCTACTTAAAAACCACTAACTTTTATTTGCCTGGAGCTTTATTGGAAGGAGAGAGGGAGAGGAAGCAGTAGGGATTTAGGAAAGGGTTGCAGAACAAATTCAGCTCTTAGTTCACACCTATGCAGTAAAGCCCATTACATAGAGGTGATGTAAGTAAGAGCACAAGTACACAATGTCTAGTTATCAATATGCATTATATTCTTAACTAGGAAAAAAACTAAGCATAGTGATATGTTTTTACAACATCTGTCAGCAATTATTTGTATTTACTTGCACTGCAAATGCAGAAGAAAAGTCAGAAATATAAACACCAGAATCCACTTAATTCCCACCAGTCTTGTGTTTTCCCACAAAGAATCTCTAGTCATCCCTGTTTAGACACTGTCATTTGTTCCTGGCCCTCTCCAATATGGAATTTCTTCTCAATTCTCTATGACCAGAAATAACTGATCTTTGTTCTACACTGGAGCAAATAATTACTAGCCTCTCTGCAATTACTGGTGTTAACTTCAGTGCTCTTAAGACAGCAATTAGAACTATAATATTTCTTGAACTTAAAACAGCAAATCAGGCCCCCTTCAGTTCCTGCTCTCCCCTTGGCCATGCTTTACAATGCAGCAAAAAAAAGGAGGCAGGGAGAGCATGAGTTGTGCTCTACTCGAGCTGTACTCCACCTGTGCAAAACAGGGTGAGCAACAGGTTAGCTGGGTGAAAAGTTCACTGCAAGCTGAGCTGTCTGTTTCTCTTGCTTAATTTAACCGATATTTGGCTAACCTTGCTCTGAACCCAGCCCCCAAGACCCCCTTCCTCTCATCCCTCCCCAGCGTGTTCATGTCAGCCAAAGACACCGCCCCTGATTCCCTTCTCCCTGACCCTGCTGAATGGAGAGGGGGGCTGGGACGGAGGGCCAAGCACAGAGCGAGAGCCCTTGCACTGCAGAGATAATGATTATTTATGCTCTAAGCTTCAACAAGCCTCATCCTCAGGAGCAAACAGAAAAGTTCTACAGTCAGCAACATTGCCTGATACTGTGTTCAAGCCTATTGGTTTTCCCAAGGCTGGATGGCACCCACCCTGCACCCCCACCTCCTCTGCACCCTGTTGGTCTTCTAAGGATGCAGCACTTCCCAGCCATCTCATCGCTCATAATGGGTCAGATCTTGCAAGGGGACTTGTCACACAGATCCACTGCTTTCACGATCTCCGGGATACTGGTTAGCCCAGCATGTCGACTACCTCATTTGTGCAGCTCAAGAGCCTCAAAGGAACACAACAGACATACTTACAAAGATTGTAAAGAACAGAGCAGTAATAGGAGTAATGCAGACCATATTGCATGAAGACCCAAGATGGATTTTCTCCCCTCAAATCCTATTAGGTCAGTGAACAAAAAGTAGAGAGAGGTGCTACTACTGCTCTTTGGAGAAAAAGATCCCCTGGATCTTTATGAATCTGTAAGCTACTCATGCTGCAGAATACAGAAAAGGTTCTGCTCAGAAACTGCTGAGTCATTTCCCTTTCAGCAATAGTCTACAACTTTCCCTGGCATCTTCCCCCTGTACCCCAAAAAACTGCAACAAGAACACCCTGAATTACTCCCACTGTGCAGGCAGTAGCAGAGCACTGGTTTCACCTCCTAGAAAACACATTCAGCTCCACCTCTTGATTCAACACGTCAGAGCTCCACATCAAGTGATGCAAAATACTGAAAAAATTGCCCAAGATTGTGCATTTCTGGCAGGCTTTCACTATTTTCCTGCTGTGCTCAGTACTGCTCCCAGCACTCTCCGGGGCAACACAAAGCGTATTTGATGGCCTTCTCAATGACTGTACACATCATCAGAAAACAGTGCACAAATCAAATCTGTTGTGCTTTCACTGCTTGACTGAGCAGCTAGTACTCTCCTTCGTGTTTAATCTTTGACTCCCAAGAATCAACACACTTTTATACCCACCTGCTGGCACTCTCTGCCCCTATGAGATGGTGAGTTAGGACGAAACTAGACTCTGCTAATTGAGAAGAATGTTTCCTGTAAACCTTAACTTCATTATATTCTTTGACCTGACAAAGCACCTCATATAGCTGTTCCCCGCTTTGATACACATAAACTGCTTTAGCTCCAGCAGAAGCTCTCACAAACAGCTTATTATTAATAATAATCTGTATCATCACAGTGCCCCAAAACTCCAGTACAGCATCACTATAACCACAAAGAACTCGGTTGCTGTCCCACTGATCTGGGGGGGGAGCAGACACACAGCCTTACAGCTTTACAGTAAGTGGAAATTCCTTGTGGTCTAAGAATAATATTAAACAGGATCACCAGATGACCTCGCCTTGACACATAACTAATTTGTCTGGAAGCAGTGCAGACCGGAGTAGTTCTGATGTGGTCACTAATTTAGTGACACCATCCATTTCAAACTTCACGACTCCCACACCAAGGTAGCAAAAGAGCAGTGTGCAACAAAGAGCCCTTGTTACTGAAGGAATCCCGGGCCTTTATCAAAGGACATGATCCAGCATCCCCCACCTAACCCCTGCATATTTTCAAGGCATGAAAATTGCAATGAAGAGTCAGGCAAGGTTGTCAGGAAGACACCAAACTTCAAACTGCTACAGAAGAAAATAAGAGGATACAGACCAAACCCTTAGTCCACATTGTGTAACTTCCAATATCATCCAGATACTCACCATTGCATCAGGATAATTAAACTATTAAAATATTAGACAACAGTGATCTCCATACAAGGGGTTCTTTGTGCAAACTTTCAAAGACTTCAAAACTAGTGAAACTATTCACAGACAGGTAAAAAAGCACAGGATCGATACAGCAGATGTCAACGATGTTGCATTAAAAAAAGTATCAATCAGAGAGTTCAAGCTCTTTGCTCCTTCCAGCCACCGCACAAGAAAACAAAAATACTTCTAAAGATACCATACCAGCACGGGAAAATCAAAGACAAGCTGAACTGAAATGCAGCTCAAGTCGTTTACTATTTGCCGTTTAAAAATCACCTCATTAAAAAAAGCACAATTTGACGCGGCGATTTTAATCATCCTGGCCTAAAAATCCAGTGTTTGTTAACAACAGAAAAGAGCTTATGAAAACTCAGCCGTCCAGAGATAAACAGCTTTCATTTTGGAAATGACCACAGGAGGACAATTACCAGGTCGAGCTTTAGAGGAAACCCATGTCCTCATTTGAACTTAAAGTCGCCTGCTAATCGTGAAAAAAAAAACAACAACCAAAGAACCCAACACTTTTGCCCCCTCCTCCTTGAAAAGCCCCACATTAAGAAAACATAAGAGGGTAACGATCGGTAACTGAGCATTTCGGGCTCTCTAGCAGGTTCTTTTGTTCTTGCCGATTGTCCCTTTCGATCGCAGACAAGACCTTCCCAAACATAAACCCTCCTCTTCCAGATACTTCGGGTTCAATGCACTTCCACTTGTTGCTTCTGACATCAACGCGTATCTGGATTAACTCTTGACAGCAGACTCTCGTACTTCAGGGGCAGGCTAATTACCGAGAGCTTTAGATATTATGCTTAAAGCGAAACGAAATGAAAGACAATGCCAGGAAAATCGCCCCATCAGTGGACGAGGGGCTTCCCCCAGAGCGCCTTCCCAGGGCATGTGGCGGCTCCAGCCGCTTCCCCCGCAGCCTGTCCTGCCCCTGATCCTCCTTCACAAGCCGATAACGACTGTTCACGGTTGGAAAAGACCTCTAAGACCAGATCACCTAGTCCAACTGTCCACCCGAGGCGGAGAGGAGCGGGGTGTGTGTAACAACAAAACCCACACAAACAAACCGCCGCCCTCCTCCCCCATTCACACGCATCCCACAAAAGGAGCGACGACACAACCCACGAAAAGTGGGCTTCACCTCTGGAAGCCGACCCACTCCCTCCCTTTCCCGAGGGCAAGGGCCGCTGCCGTCCCGCCAGGTTTATGGCGGCCATTTCACGCTCCTTGGCGCCCCGGGAGCCGCTCCCCGCGGGCTCTCCAGCCTCCCCCCGCCCCCCGCCATTTTGTGAGGCGCTACAGGCCCGAGCCCCGCCGCGCCCTCGCATTTTGGGGGGGTTTGGGATAGGTGAGGCTTGTATTTTTTGTTTCTTTGCTTGTTCCCACCGCCTCCCCCTCAAAAAAAAAAACAAAACCCAAAAAACCAACAAACCAAGCCCAGAAAAGCCCTCTTTCGGCTCGCTCACCGGAGGGGCCGCCGCGCTTCCCGCCTCTGGAAGGTTCCGTGGGGCGCGCCCCGGAGCGGCGCGCGCGCAGCCTCCCCCCCCCCTCCCAACCGCCGCGGGGAACGAACCTCCCGGCCGGGAAAGAGCTCTAGGACCCCCGAGTCCAACCGCCAGCCTCGGGGGGGAACAGCACAGCACACCCGAACGAACGACGGCAGCCAAGAAAAGCCCCACAGCCCCGGTAACAAGACACAGACTCACCTGCCCGCACGCCCTGAAGCGCCGCATCGGCACCTTCCTTGAACGCCTCCAGGGATGGTGACTCCGCCGCCTCCCCGGGCAGCCTGTGCCACGGCCTGACTGCTCTTTCAGTAAAGAAACTTCCTAATAATCCAGTCTAAACCTCCTCTGGAGCAACTTCAGGCCATTTCCTTCAGTCCTATCATTATCCACCTGGGAGAAGAGGCCAGTGCTCGTCTCACTACGACCTCCCTTCAGGTAGCTGTGGAGAGCAATGAGGCCTCCTCTGAAGAAAACATTCCTACTTCCCTCAGCTTCTCGTTCTCTAGACCCTTCACCAGCTTGGTTGCTCTTCTCTGGACAGGCTCCAGTAACTCAATGACCTTATAGTGAGGGGCCTAGAACAGAAGGCAGCACTGGAGGTGTATGGCAGGAAGGAACCTACAGAATCCATCCCCTGAGCTGGACATGGTGAGGCCGGGCCAGGGGTGACCAGCCTGCTGGCAAGCCCTGCTGGAAGCTGAGGAGCTTTCCTGTTGGGACAGCACGGTGCCAGAGCCTGTGGTGACAGTGATCTCAGGCGTCGGTGGGAGATGGAGGAACAGGCACCGGGAGCAGGAATTTTATCCCCCGCCAAGGCATCGTCCGAGCTCTGCGGCCAAGTCCAACCATCCCACAGGAGGGTTTGCTACCTACCGAGCAACCAAAATATTAAAAATTGCTAACATGTGGAATCTATTAGGGCATTTAGAAGGAATTCACGTTCATTGTTTCACTTGAAATATAAAGGTTATAAAACTTAATGGCCACATGACAAGGAAACGATATGAAACACTCGGAGATTTACAGAGCAACTGTTATGGTCTTTAGGCATGTGGGCTGAAAATTGCTTTACAATAGGCAACGCAACCTGTGGTTTGAGCACTGAGGTTTTCTGGCAGTGTTCTTTCTTCCTTCTTTTTTTTGTTTTGCCTTTTTTTTTTTGACCTTGCAGACTGGTATTCAGTTACCACAGCAGCTCCAAAGTAAAACAGAAACACAGCTTGTATCTTCTTTCAAGTATTTATTTCTTTTGTCCTGTTAACATCAAATAATGAAAGGAATTGTAAGGATTTTTGAAGGGGGGTAAGAAGAATGAAAGCAGGAGAAAGGAAAAAAAAATACCAACATAATGGCTTATTTCTCACAGCATGTGCAGCACAAATGAACAGTAAACACATACCACAGAAAAATGCAAACAAAGGCTACGTTTGCTAAAAGTTCCAAGAAACAAAAAAATCTATCATGAGTGCCCCCAGGCAAACAATTCTGTGATTAAATCCTCAGAGCCTTTGCATTTCTGGGTCAATTTAACACAGCAGATATCTTTCCCCTTCCCCCAAAACACACCTGGCCAAGCTAGCAGGGAGGAACCAAGGCCAGGGTTTTCAAGCCTCGTTTTGGTTTAAGGCATGGAAATGTTGGAATTACGGCATTTAGAGGAAGCTATAATCAAATCTAAAGGGTCAGCTACAAGTGTGAAAACCTGATTACAAATTTGCCAGTAGGGTTTGTCTATACAGAGCAACATAACTAAGTAAGCAACAGCTCATGGAGCAAAACTTTTTGTCAAACCTGGATCTTGGCAGTTTAAATGGCACCTGCCTCTGAACCCTAGGCCAGGAATGGGTGATCTAAGCACACAAAGGCTTTAGGGTGACCCTAAGGGTTAAACCATCAGTGCAATCAGATATTATCTTATTCTGTGACACCAGGCAAGACTGTATAGTTTTCCATTCCACCCTTGCCCTATGTGTGTAATAGAAACTGAAACGCTCTGTTAGGAAAAGGTTTGCAAAGGTTAAAATAGTTAATAGTTAAAATGCTATGCTTGCAGTTTTGATACAGAAGTTTCAAATCTATACTCAGAGAGTGAACGAGCATCAGGTGAATTGCATTATGCTCAGCAGCAAGCACAGCCTTTCAGCTAATGCACCTGTGTTCTCAGTTCTCTTCTGCATTTGCTCACTTCCAAATTTAAGGGCAGTGCAACTCTATTCCATTTAGGGGTTTATTTTCTTAAATGAACTAGGGGTGAGTATGCAGCAAAACAAATCCCAAAAAATGATGCCATTCCCTTCTTAGAGAAATATACTATGCCCTGATGTCAGGAGGTAACTTTTTTATTCATTAACTATTTCCAGGAGTAGCACAGTGTGATTTCTCTTCCTCACACACCCGACAACCTGAGGCTGAGAGGTGAATCCACTGAAAGAACCAAAACCAAACTCTGAATATTTGCTGCTATAAGTAAAGGCAAATGCACTTTTGACAGTATCCCAAGTTAGTTGTTTTTTTTTCCCTTGAAAATGTCTATAAGCACGTTTTTGATCACAAGATTGGAATATGTCATGAGAACGCGTTCAAGTATGCATTTGCATTAATATTGTTGCCAGAAGCCATCTCACAGTCATCATCAGACATACTGGAGCCCCTAGAAAGCTTTCTGTGGGATTGGAAGGCATCCAGCCAGGGGAAAGCAAAGCCACCATGTGGTTTGGATGACCAGTTCCACAGGAAAACTAGACATTAATGAATGGCAAGCACTCAAAGTGGTAGTTGTGGTGAGCAGCTGGCAAGCAAATCATTGGTCAGGAACCATTAAGTATATAAAGTATTTGATAAATGAAATGTATTTTTAAATGATCCATTGAAAGAAAACAGGCTAATTTTACAGCAAGGATTGCCAGTGTCAAGCAGTTCTGCTGGCTGTAATGAAGATCACTAGAGGAAGAGTTGCCCATCCAGCCTTAGAGCACATCCAACCTGGTATGTAGGTTATGCTGCAAAAGGACACCTTTAGGTACCATCAGAACAATCTATTTTAATATTCCTGAAAGGAAAATCATCAGAAGAAACCGAACAGCAGTGTTGGGTACCCTGCAGTTCAGGGCTTGCACCGTATTTCCATTATTAAGACAGATGGAAAGGGTTCATGTGCTTTATTGGCTGTTTATTTTCTACTTCAGTACTGATCTATAAACACCTCTAGATCTACAGTTCAATTCTCTGTCCCAGAAAGCAGGGATGTTGCACCTAAACCTACCATTTGCACTTAGGACGTTTCATACTATTTCAGCAAACCTTCCTTCTTTCGTTGCTTGACTTTTAGATTCTGATTCCCCCTTTAACCATAAAATGATGTTCTGGCCAACCATGACCTGTAAGTCCTTCCCAGTTCAAATTCAAATCCTGTCAGTGTTAAAAAGAACATGCAGTTATCAAGCTGTTAGGCAGAACTGTTGCTGGATCTCTGGGCTTTTGGTACACTTAATGCTTTAAAGGAAGCTAATTGCAAAGATATTTAGGGCAGTATGAGAAGGTGTGGACACAGGAACACACAGGTGAGAGACTGCCTGAAGGGAAAGGTGTAGAGATGAATAATCTGCACACCCAGCATTCTGGCTCAGAAACTTTCAAAACACAGTCCTCCCCAACAGGAACAACTGGAAGAGACAGACAAAATGATGAAAAATGAAGGGATCAGCAAAAATCAGACCTAATATAAACCCAACTAAAATAAACTCAGCATGGCTCCTGTGGCTCATTCAAAAGATCTTCTCTGGGAGTTCCTTTGCAAGAATTTAGTTCACTGAAGAAGAAAGACAGAATGTAACTTCCTTTATTGTATGAAATTAAGAGTCAGTGGCAAATCTGGCTGGCAAGGTGAAGAGGTTTTTAAAGGGAAGTGCTGAAGATTGCAATGCTACCTACCAGGTTGCATCACAGGAAACAAGACATTTCCAGCCAGAAAGTGTCAGTGCTCCTAAACACTGGGCTTAACAGTGTGAAATAATTCAGATTGTTTTCTTAATTTTTGTCCAGAATGAGAGCTGTGGGGAGTTCTTGTCTGAATTAAAAAAACAGATTATAGTTTTTTGCTTAAGAAAACATACAATTCTGTAATCTGAACAGATGGGATGTGTATTGGGAAACTTATTTTTAAAACTGGAATGAAGATTCATTGACTTTGTATGTTTAAATTACTCAAAATTAGGTAAGAAGGCTCAATTCTATAACGCTGTAATGATGGAAGCAGAGCATCTATGGAATGAATAAAAATAGCTGTTTGTACATGACTTCTTGGTATTTTTAACATGTATGTAGCAACTTTTGCTGCAGGACATCAACACTTCTTTTTAGAATTATTTTTCTGTGTCAGCATCAGATGCCTCCTAAAGAAATTCAAGGACATTATTTCATTTGACCAACATGCTTTTTAAACCTCAGCTATACCAACAGGACAACAGAAAAGCTGAATGTGTTTTAGGGTTCCAAAGTATGATGATAATTGATATGCGTGAAGAAGTTTTGCAATAGCAGAGTTGAGAAACATGTCAGATCACTAATACTGAATATTCAAGAATATTAGAATATTTAAAGTTACAGACTACTTACCCACTGAAGCACACAGAAAATTGCTTACTAGTAACTTTCTCTCCCTACTACCTTTTGCACAGCCCCTACAACAGTAACAAAATACTGCCCAGCCCTGCAAGTCTCCTCCACAAATTTACAGCCCTGATGCAAATCCAGAAGAGACCACAGGGTATTTTATTGCTAGGGAAAAGAAAGCCAAGAAATAGCTCACAAAGTGAGTTGTGATTCAGTGTAATCCTATTGCTAATTTGAGTCAGTCATATTCTTCCTAGTTTCTTTATTATTAACAAGGGGAAATGTGGCCTGAGACCTCAAGGAATCATCAAGGAGATGCTGTGGTTTCTCTTTCTGGTACCTGAGAGAGTCTCCTCCATTATCCAAGGCTGACACTGAACCAAAGAATTACTTTGTTCTCTGATGGATGGGTATTTTTTTAAAAGGCTCTTTGCTACACTCAACACTTGAGAGAGCAGAGGCAATGAGCTTGCCATCTCTGCTATTACTTGTAACAGGCAAAGTTGCAGGGGGTATAGTGACCATGCAAGTGACCTGACATTGCTATGGTGTGCCTGCATGAAGTCAGCATTCCCAGCAGGCTCCAGGAAGAGAGTCCAGACATCACTTCTTTTCCAATATGGTCATAATTGTGGTCATAGTGGAAAACAAGTAATAGCAGAGGTGACAAGCTCCAGAAACTGTATCTCCCCTGCATTTACTTTGCTCCCCTCTCTGTATAAAGGTGCTAGTAGTTGACTTCCCTGGAAAACATAGCAAGGAATTACCTCCTTTTCTTACAGCTCGTGTCAATACTGTAGTGTGCCAAAACAGGATCTGGGAAGGCTCATTAGATCAACAGCCGTGCCCAAAGCAGAAGCAGCAGCTGGGGTCTGTGCTCCAATGTGCCTGATGCTACCAAAGGAAGATGGAGAAGCTTCACAACAGCCTGTATCTGCTCAAGGGAAGGCACCAGCCACAGGACAGATCTCAGGCACCTAAGGGCAACTTGAGTCCTCACTACATACAGTGCTTGGTTTTGGACTGGCTATCCCATTATCTCATTCTTCAATCTATTTTTTTTTTTTAAACTGTCTTGTATGACCGTAATTTTAAATTAATTAGTTCAATGATTATATGTACTGCAGCTTTCCATGCAGTGCTTCTCTGCAGTAGTGCACTGTACCTGCTCAGGTAACCCATCCCAGTGGCAACCTCCCTCAGAGACATATAGGAAGTCAATGTTGGAAGCCAGGGTCATTCTCAGACAGCAGTTAGCAGGCTTGTGAGATGTCTAGGTTTAAGGCACTGATGTTCCAACCGTTTTCCTCTACATTAATTCCACATTGCTTGGGGAAGAAGATGTTTGGCAAGATGTCAAACAGCAGCTTCTCACTTTTGCATTTTTAAATTATCATTTTATTAACACAGACAGGAAAATTTCATGCCTAGGATGCCTGTCTGTGAAAAGCCTGTGTAATACAGAGGCAACCCTTTGAGATAAAATTAAAACTAAAAAAATGCTTTTGCATCTGAAAAAAAGCCAGAGGTTCAGAAAACTGAAGCACATCTCTCTAGTAGTGGTAGGTGAGGATAGTTACAACATAAGACAGAGAACCACTGTCTGGTAATACCTGGGCATGATGGATGACTGTTGCAGCTGGCTAGGAAGGAGTGGCGAGTTAGACTGACCCTTCCTTGTTTCTACATATATGGGTTGCTTTCCCTTCCTCAAAAAACAAACCACCAACCACCAGAGACAGCAAACAGTAACATGTAATTGGGGTGTTCTGAGCCAGCAAGCTACAAAGTTAATGGATTGCTTTTTAGGGCATGATGACCCGCAGGAACAATAACATATTCTTTACAGTCAGTGGATTTGGATGGAAAGCACATGCCTCTATTATTATATACCTGCAGGAATAGAAGGTGGCATCTTGCCTCTGCCTGCTTAGGGCCACCACACTCACCCTAAAATTGCATCTATCCCCTCTTTTGTGTTCCTATACACTTACTCTTTGGTCACTCTCAAGCTCAGAGTGCTTTCCTCCCTTATTTAAGGAGAAACTGTTCTTGTCTAGATTTATAGAGAAAAATCAGCTTATACACTTGCCTTTTTTTTTTTTTTCTGCATGAATATGTCAGGATACCAATAGCAAAAGTGAGCATAAGGAACTAATAATTTTGGACTCTTTGGGAAGGTGTGAAGATAAAAATTGTCTCCTCAGAGGTCTACGCTTTTCTGTTGTATCCAGTCCACACAGGCTGGATCAGTACGTGTTTCTGCTTGAAGAATCTGTGGCAGAAACAAGAGAGGGTGTTACTTTTATTAGAAAAGATGACAGGAGCAGAGGGAACTCACTACTCACTACTATGGCAACAGGCAAGTTGTGTCCTGAGTCTTCCATCTGCAGTCCACAGGCTGGGGCACCTCAGCCCCATCTAAACTGTCTGGTCTTCTCCCTAACACCTTGCTGATCTGACTCTTCTAAGGAGCACAGGGAGGTTGTTTCTACTGAAGCTGTTCAGCCTCCTGAAGGTACTGAAGAAAGGTACCAAGGTGCTCTTTGTAGCGTAGCGGGTGGGAAGAGAGGCAGTTTATCAGGCAGAAAAGTGGCTGAATTGCCAGCTTCCCATCAGATAAAAGAGAATGAGTAGCAGGGAGAAGGTGAAGTCCTGGTTTTCTTAATGTCTTTCTTCTCTAGGTTAGTTGTTGAAATCCGTGAGAGGTGCCTGCCACTATTCACATCTCAAAATCTCTAAGAAGGTTCTCCTCACTAGAGAAGGTAACTGCTGCCTGCAACTTACAGGTTCCACTTGGCACTGGGGGGTGAGAGCTAGAAGACAGGGCAGAATATTCTGATTCTCAGGGCTGTTGGTTGTTTGGTGAATAATGCAAAATATTACATTTGACATCTTGCTTTACCCCCAAACTTATGAACAAGTGCTGTCAAAAAAGTGGCTGTCACACAGACTAAGTTTATTAAAGCCACATGAAGAAACAAAAACAAAGCAGATGATCCAAGGTCACCCTGTATTCTTTTCTCAACAGTTGCATTTCAGCTAGAGGAAAATACTAGGACAAATTAATGTCTGCTACAAACAGATGTGTTCTCTTTGAAATAAATGTACCCACTTATGCTCTGTCTGCATTAAGACTTACCAGGTTTTTATGAGCTTTGGCAAGTGCAGTGCTATCTGGTAATATCTGGAGGTGGGAGTGTTCAGGGAGTTGTCTGAAAGGCTTGCAAGACCAGATCTGATCATATCCACCCACACTAATTAACACATTATATAAAAGTACAACAAGTTTCTCTTTGCAAACATCAGAATCACTTGCCCAGGCACTTTCTGTGAAGTTCTAGAAGAACTATAGAGCTGGACTCTGTCACTTTTTAACATCAACACAGTAGTGGATGTATAGGGGGAGTATAGTTCCCACTTTCACAGCTCACTCCTCACTCACCCTGCTGAAAACATGCCATCAGCAGGGCTACAGCTGGAAGGACCTTGTAAAGCTCACCAAGGGTGCATGAGGAAAATAATTTTCTTTCCTCAAAGCCAAAACACGGTATCAAATATTGAACATGAGGAATCAGATTTAATTACAAAGGAGCCCTCCTCTCCCTGCCCTGCCTCACTAATCCTGAAAATTACTTTGGAAAAACACCATCCTCTGAAAACACCTGGAACTGAAAAATCTTCTTATTTAAATAGGTTGGGGTTTCTTTATGGTAGGAGAATGTGTCCCCAAATGACTAACATTTCCCTATTGTTCCAATTTTAAAATAGCAGTGTTCTCCTGTATAAAAATATAATAAGGGGTCTTCTTCATAGGTTGAAGCAAGTCAAACTGGAAGAGCCTAGCTCATTTCATAGGAAACTTCTGTGAACTGCTTCTACAGCTTCACCTAGATTCCTCCAGCAGGATAATAAATATATACCCTGATTTAGATTTACTCCAGACTCTTTGTATGACATCTGGCTTCAAGATGGTGGCACTGAGAAGTGCAGTAATGACATAGGAAAACAGAAGAAAAAAAAAAATAGTTGTGCAGTGGAAAGCAAGAGGCAGTGGGGAGAGCAGGGAAAACCAAAATTAAAATAAGTCAAAGGGCGGAAATGCCTTTGAGAAGGCCTTAGGCTTCAACAAAGCTTGTCCACATTTGCAGCACTTCAAGATTGCCCAATACTAACCTTATGTGTAAAAGGACAGTAGACCTCAGCAGGCATTCCAGAGGAGACTTTCTGTAAAAAAAAAAAAAGTCTTCAAATGTATCCATCCAGATATGCAAGTAACTCACTGGATAGAGAGCATTTTGCCTTGCAACACTCAGGAGAGAAGAAACTCTCTTACACAACTTTTCCCTACTATCTGAAAAGCAAAGTCAATGTTTTCCTCATTTGCTGTTTGCTGCATACCTCTCCCCCACTGTGACTGCTATTTGACCTGTTGTCTGCTCAGAGACCCTGAGGGAAAGAAAGAGGCAAGTTTGTGTGTGTGTGTGTGTGTGTGTGTGTGTGTGTGTGTGTGTGTATGAGAGGCGATGACAAGAGTCTCAGCTACATTCTGACTTGTTTATATTCATTAGAAAGAAATCAACAGCACTTAGTATGTAAGACAACCTCTGAAGATAGGGAATATCTTTTATGCAGTGCAAGAAAAGAGCAGATTCATTGAAGGGACAGGATTTGGGGATGAGTGGGGAGTTAATTTTGATGTCTGTACTGGTTTTTACCTCACTTTTGCATTAGGGGGTCACCAATGAATAGAATCTCAGCATTAAGGTTTAATTTAAGGGGGACACTGCAGGGTGCCCTCCTTCACCAATTGTGGTTGCTCTTGCATCTACAATCCTGGCATGCTTGACTGTGAATAATGAGGAACTAGAAAGGATTAGAGTGCAGAAGGGGAGGTACACATCATCATCCCTTCCCCTCCAATGCATCTCTTGATAAATATGGTACCTTCAGTATTATTGGCAGATCCTGGAAGGGTTCTCATTGCATTTGCCTTTTCAATGAACTGGTTTTCTTCTAAAAAAATTGAAAAAAATAAAGCTGAAGGCATCTATTAGGGTGGGCTTCAAAATCACAGAGATCAAAGTTTCTTTTCATCCTCTCCAGAGAGCCTCAGCCATCTAGGAATTGAAAACAAAACTCTATTGTAAGAAACCTTTTCCAAGCTGGCACAGTGCTACAGCTTGTGTGTTCTGCACTCAGAAGGAAAGCACTGACCCAGATAAGAGAGCTCCTCAAAGTACCCAAGCAGGCAGAGGGGCTGGCATCAATGGTGCTTTTGGCAGTATCTTCCCCTTAAACTGCTCAAGAAGAGATGCATCTACTGATGTGCAGTCAGCCCTTCTGATCTGAACATTCACATCATTGCACCCAAGCTGCTGGTCTCCATTCCACATGGCAGAACCAAAGAAATCTCAAATACAGCTCACTGTTCTGCTGTAACTCCTCTCTCTTTTAGGAAATTGTCTATTTCTCTTTATGGGCTTTTTCCTCTTCTAAATTTTTGTATAGAACCTCTTGATTTATGAACAAATACTGCTTTTCCTTTCTATAACATGTTCCATTTGAATTTGCTGAGCTTCTGACAAACATTTAGGTAGTTAGACTTACAACTTTTGAGGTAGGGAAACACTAGAAATATCTGCTTTGCAGGTCAGGGTGCACCTTGACATCATGCAGCTTGCCCCTGGTCCCACAGGACATCTATGGAAAAGCTCGAAATTCAAGTCAGGAGCCCTAAATTCACTCCTTCACCACATGGCCTCCCTTGAGGTGCTTCATTCAGGTGTTTTCCAGGTAAGCTTGCAGCTTTCCTGTATTGCAATTATATTAATTCCTCTTTTAGTAGTGATCCAATGTTTCAAGGACATCACGATGCCTAGTGCTGCACACTGCATCTGGCAATGGAATGCAGTGTTGCTCTCACTAGGCTGTCACAGAGAATATATCATTACAAAAATAAATAATGTCTAGCTGCTTCTAGCATGTCAGTCCAAGCAGTATTTATCACTTTTGGCTGATCAGTGCCTGATTCAATGCCCCTAAAAACCAGTGGGTATATTCCCAGTTGAATTCAGCATGCATTTAATCAGGTCTTTGCTAACTGTGCTTCCAAACTTCACATTTCATTAGCACTACAGTACTGTCTCTTCTATTTTTAGAGCATTATTCCACTTACTTCACTGTGCAGATAGATACAATGGATTTTCCTCTGCATGGATTGTGTCAGTGAATGTATGTTTGTACAAGCAGGCTCTAGTTTTAGTTCTAGATTTAGTTCACCCCCAGTGTGACGCTGCCTACGTGTGTGGCAATCTGGGATTAATGCTAAAAATATAGATATATTTTATCATAAATGAACAAAAATATTCAGAAAGACAATTAAATTTCATATATGAGTCCAGTGACAGAATCTTCCATTACTCAAACTGTCTGCTGTTCTGACTGAGTGCTCCTCTCCAGCCTTCACAGGTGAAGTAAGACAGCTTCCTTGGGCCCAGCACAGTCCTTCCAGCCAGAAGTCCTGGGTGGCCTTGAACAAAGAAAACATCTCTCCACAGTTTGCTCCTTCCCTGATGTGAGTTGAGAACAGCTCCATCAACAGATGTAAAGTGAAGGAAGGGAAGGAAGCTTCCATTAAACGTCCATAACTTAGTTCTTCAAAGTATCTTTTAATTTCCCCATTCAAAAAGCTGAAATGAAACCAGGAGCAGTTTGTAATTGCAGTTCCTCTGAAGAAAGGGGATGAAGTATGGGGTGTGATGTGCTGCCTCTCAGCTGAGACAGCCTGCAGACACTTCAGAAACAAAAATTACATCTTAGAACTATGAGTAGCTTTAACAATTGAACTCTAAAGAATTAAACATCATATAGACATTTCACACTTTGTGTTTTTCTTTCCAAGGGTCCATAGTCTAGTCGTTCAATCCTGTGCAAAGGTCATGTTACTATGGATATGACCTGCAAGAAATGTGTTGCCTCAGAGCAGCACAAGTCATGTGAACAGGCTAAAAGCCAAGACTGCTGATTCAGTCTTGTCAGGATTTTAATGCTTCTGTTGGTTTCACTGAAGAATAGTCCTTGCACCACCAAGTTTATGTTCGTCCTTTAAAAGTGTTCATGCAGGTGTAGCTCCCAGAAAACTTGTGGATTTCTTCAAGTGCTGCCTGAGGGAGAATGCTGCAGGAGAAGCAGAAAGGAAATGAGCAGACCAGAAAAACCTCTGAGTCTGTTCTAACAGGATGTGTAAATATGCATTTAGGTACACACATACATAAGTACACACATTCTCAAAAATCAGCTAGTGAGAGCACACAGACAAGACGTGGCAGCATCCTGCTGTGACTGGGCCTAAAAGGAGAAAGTTATATCAAATCACTCTTTCTTTACAGAAATAATTATCAAAAAGGTCTGTAGAAACTGTGACTTGGAAGCTACCATCATATTTTATGCCTCCCAAATATTGTGCAGAATCCTGCACTCCAAAAGACAGATTTAAACTGAGTTCTGATTACCCTGCCATCTATTTTTGTCAGGCATGTTGCCTCCTTATTGTAAGGTATGGATATAGATCTCATTTCCTGACATCTACTGTAACGCAAAACAAATTATTAATTCTTACAATAAAGGAGAAGGAAAACAGCTCTTTTTCAGCCTGTAGAATTTCTGGCAACTTTTGGGAGTACCCCAAATTTTTCATTCTGACCAAAGCATTTCTTGTGAATTATTTTTTCTTGTTTGAAATGCAACATTGTAATGATTTTCCAGAGAAATCATATGGCCTTGTTTCAGTTCAGTAGGTTTTCCAAAGGTTTTAGTGCCAATTCTCATGGAAACACAATTTGAAATGCCCGTTTTCTCTTTAGTTTTTTCAGGATATGAAGTTCTGACTTTCTTTCCTTAGAGAGTTTAAAAATCTTGCCTAACTGGCTGGGCTATTGCTGGGCAAGGGGAATCTTTACCTTTTTAGGATGACAAGAGCATGCATTGTCCATGGAAGGAGCAGGAAGGCTTGATTCATCTGAACAGCTTCTACTGTCCTCCTAGCCACTGTCTCTGGCTTGAGAGGAGGAAAAAGATTAGGGAACCTGAATAAATAAAGTAAAAAATAAAAGAATTATTTGTTAACCAAACTCCTTCTTTATAAGATACTGCTGCCCAGGTCGTGTTGCTCACTAAGCTATCAATGGTTACTGGCATTTTAAACATGCCCCAAAGTAGGCTGGAAGGAGCAGAAAGTTCCAGTTCCAGCTGGAAAGCAGAAAGCCCAGTTCCAACCAGTACTACTGGGTTAGCTACCTGGTTAAAAATGTGCATGATGGTGCCTTTAGGGCAAAGTGGCAGATTTATTCAGAACAGCTCTCTGAACTGTATGCAAGCCAATACCTAAATGCTCTCTGTCCAGTGTTGATGTTTTTTCCTCTTCCTCTCTGTTGCTCTTTGCTTGATTTAAATTCTTGACAGGTAAAAGACAAATATTTCCCCCCATTGCTTTTAATGCCAATCATAAGGTTTTTCCCAGCATGAGCAATAATTGGACTCTGCATTTTCCTAAGATAGCACAAACTAGGTGAATAGGTTATTTTGTTACTTGTAAAAATTTATTTGGTCAGCTGTTTGTCTCTGAATTTACCTTGTTCTCTTACATAGAGGTGAAATAAAGTACTGATGGCCTTACTTGAGTAAGTGACTGTCATTCCTTTTGGGGGGAAAGATTCTAGTATTTCAACAAATAAAGGAGGAATCTGTACTGTTACTTTTCAAATAATTTGCAGATTGCTCCTTTTGAATGACCTGTTTTCAGATTGCCTTTTCCCCTCTCTGGTGGCTGCATATGGTCCAAATACACCCAGGGAAAAACAGCTTTCAGTTTTCTCTGTAGAAGCAAATGTCTCTCTCACCACAGGCAGGCTGTATGAATATGCCAGCAAGCTGAGGGAACCAGTCTGATGAGTCCCAGGTGGCCTAGAGTGACCCTCTGTTCCCAGGCAGCCAAATGAGACATCAAATTCTCTTAACTAAATGAAGCATTAATTAGGAGTGTATTCTGATGATTCATTTAAAATGAGATGCTTTCTTCTAGTTCCCCTGGACTGACCTGATTCTCATGCCCTGAAACATCTCTGTGCTTGTGTGGAAGGGCAGGACTGTTGTGGCATTCACTCCAGGACAGTCCAGCAGCCCCAGGGTCAGGCTCTCCATAAAGGCAAAGGATGAGGCTTTGGAGGTGCAGTAGTCAATGGCACCAGGGATGGCTGACAAGGCCAGGACAGAGTTCAGGCAAACAATGTGTCCATTCTGCAACTCCAGCATCCTTGGCAGGAATGCTTTGGTGGTCTGAAAAACAAGAGAGTTAGAAAAGAAAAAAAAAGAAAAAAAAGGTTTGCTTTGCAGATACAACAAAAACCAGTTACTGAAAAAAATAAGGTGACACAGAGACAACAAGCCAAACTGTTCTGTTCATTATGCTAGGGAGTGGAAGGGTGTCTTGTTGCTTTGTAATTTTCTGAAAGACTCTAAACAGGCCAAGTTTGATTAGAAATAAAACAAAATCTTTCCTAGCACAGAAGTAAGCAGTACCCACAGATAAAGGGCATGAACAGAATGCCTGGTACATTTGAGGACTTCTTGTAGAGGATAAAGTCTTCAACAAAGTGATGAAAAAGATAATAAAGTCTTTTTTAAAATTACTATTATCTAATTCAGAATGGAATGAGTTTCACACTAGCTTCCTTCCCTGAGCAATGCAGTCTCATGTTCCCCTGATGTTCCATACACATCACTGTACAGAAAACTACCCTCTGTGAGCTTGGCCTGTCTCAAAAGAAGTCAGATGTTTTACTGGAAATCACAGGATGGGGATACAACAGCATCAAACACTGTGTTAGTACTGGAAACACTACATTTTTTAAGACTTTGCTTCTCCCATTGTTTCTCTGTCTCCTTTTCAGGTCAGACTGATTTTACCAAGCACCATTTATTCACTCTCATTCCCAATTCTGAACATAACTGACACAAGAGCTTATCTTACCCAGAACTGTCCAAGGGTGTTTATATGCTGGGATTTGAGAAGTGCATCATCATCACTGTCCATCAGGCTCTTACCATGGACCACAGCAGCATTGTTCACCAGGATAGTGATATCACCCACCTGCAAAAAAACCCACAAATGACTTGTTACAACTAATACCTCTTCTCACCAATCAGCATTCACCATTATATCTGAATATCTATTATTATTTTCATAGCTTTTGACATTCTTGCCTATTGGCCTTGTAAACCTTCTGGGATCACTTAAAACAGGTAGCTAGACTTTTATAATAAAATCATATGAATCCTAGATTGTGTGGGGTTGAAAGGGACCTTTAAGGGTCATCTAGTCCCCACTGCAGTGCACAGGGACCTCTTTAACTAGATCAGGTTGCTCAGAGCCCCATCAAGCCTGACCTTGAATGCTTCCAGGAATGGGGCCTCCACCACCTCTCTAGGCCATGTGTGCCAGTGTTTCACCACCCTCATTGCAAAGAACTTCCTAATGTCTAATCCAAATCTACCCTCCTCTGGTTTAAGACCATCACCCCTCATCCCATTGCTACACACCATTGTTAAAAGTCCCTCCCCAGCTTTCCTGGAGCCCCTTCTGGCACTGGAAGGTGCTCTAAGGTCTCCCAAGAGCCTTCCCTTCTCCAGGCTGAGCACCCCCCAGCTCTGTCAGCCTGTCTTTGTAGGAGCTGCTCCAGCCCTCTGATCATTTTTGTGGCCCTTCTCTGGACTCATTCCAACAGGTCCATGTCCCTCTTGTGTTGAGGGCTCCAGAGCTGGACACAGTCCTCCAGGTGAGGTCTTAGGAGAGCAACATATACATACACGATTATGTACAACATAATCTGGATGGTCATCCTTCTTTTTTCCCCAATTTGCCAGTATATTTTTTGTTTCCCCATCAAACCTGAGCCATTACTACTGCCCACACGTGGTGTTTCCACAGACACGAACCTTCTCCCGCACAGCTTTGGCTTGCTGATAGACTTCCTCTCGATTTCCTACATCACAGACAAAATAATGGCATTCTGTCCCCATCATCCTGATCTCCTCTGTGGTCTCCTTCAGGCATTTCTCAGTTCGACCCCACAGGATGATCTGCAGCAAGAAATTTCTGTTAGAGTCAAACCGCTTCTGCTTCAAATCTAGAATAATTAAAACATGCTTCTAACTTGAAGAGTTTGATGAACATCTTTGATGTGTTTTCACTGTCAGCTCTGCTGCATTGTTTCATTTAAGACTTAACAGTGTTTTTCTATTACACGGGGATGGGACTTGAGTATCGTGGTGGCAGCTGTGTCCCACTGCTGATGCTCTGTGTCCCACTGCTGATGCTCTGTGTGCTAACAGATAATCAGATCTTTAGCCTAACATGACAAATACATGAAGCACTTGGCAAATGTTCTGTTATCATGAAATCTCAAACCTATCCCTGCTTTTGCTATACACACACACACACAGAGAAAGATCCTAAAATCACAGACCTTCCTGTATATCTGCATGTTATCTACTTCTTGTTTTACATGTGGGGATAGTATCTACTGTGCAGGAAAACATTTTTTCTATCCTTTTGGCTCTTCAGGCTAAGTCTTCTCAGCATTCATCATGTTATGAACAGTGAGTCACTTGTCATTCTGCAAAAAATAAATTACTGAATGGAGTATGGTACTGAAAACAGCTGACTGCTCTAGGAGTCAAACACGAAGATCCAAAAGAGAACTGCCACTGCTCAGTTAAAATTGTGAGCAGTGATTACTATTTAGTATTAAAATATAAATAAGTACTAAAATATAACTACATTCACACAGTCAAATGCAGGTTTACTCTGACCAGGGATTACAGTTGCTTCTCATACCACTATATATTGAGTATGAATCTGACTTGTAAATTGATTTTTAATGGCTAAAAATAAGCACACAAACTTCAAAGATTTAATAATCTTTTGAGCTTTCCACAAGTTAAAAGAACAGGAAGAAAAAAAAAATCTAAATTATATGACTCAATTAATGTAGTAACAGCAAGATAAATCTAAAAATCTAGGACCTGCAGTATTCCCTCCCCACAACAAAACTCTCAGACAGCTTTAACATGCTTATTTTTAAGAACTAGTTAAGCTTATCTAGTAACTGATACTAAAACTAATCTCTGGCAGGGTCAAAGAGCTTTTCCAGTGCAACTAAGCAGGGCCAAAATCCAGAAGTACCTGTGTCCTCAACCCATTTCCTAAATCAGTTAGATTTACAGTTGAACACATTTATAAATAATTGGCACATTTGTGAAGATAAACACACACAGACTCATACAGACTTATGTTCTCAAAATCACCAGAGGACTAACGAGCTGGTTAATCCGAAACTTCAGAGCATGTATAAATATGCCAGAGCCATTTCATGGGAAATCTTATCTCAAGGGAAGTAATTTTCAAAGAAAAAGCTGTGACCAGACTTAAAAACTGTAAGAAAGCGTATGATTAAAAATTTGGCTTGGGTACTGGCCTGTCTTCAAAAGTCTGAGCATATCACCCTAGGCCATCAGGCTTTGGCATTTACACAAAGCTTGTAAAACTGATGGCTATTTACTCACTTCTGAACTCTTAGCTAGACTGGCTGATCTTTCTTATGCCTACTCTGCAGACTGGAAGGGAAATCAAGAACATGTGAGAAATTTCACAAGCTTTCAGGAAATATTTACAAAATACTGTTCAACTATAAGCATACACACTTACTTGCTCTCTCTTTCACAACCTACATCTCTGTGGAAAGGGCAGCAAAAAACCCACAACACAAGAAAATGTCAACTCTAAGCATCAAGTGTGATGCCCTCAGAGCTTCCATCAGTGTGAGCTTCAGTCTCATAGTAGGACTGGATCTATCAAATGCAGACACTAAAAGCTGGACTGACAAGTTGAGGAATGATGGAAGACAGAAGAGGAGAGAAAGAAATAGACAAGGGAGCTAGTCAAGAAACTGACCTCACGAGCCCAGCAGGCCAGGGTTTCACACTGATATTGCAAAATAAAAAGGATCCTTCACTTCACTCTGTTTCAAACATCCATACAGCCTCCTATTCCCAAGAGTTGCCACTGATGCACAGAACGTCAGGAAATATACATGGAAGAATAGTTAAGCCAAGGACAACCTGTCAAAGGAACATCTGTCTGAGATGCAACTCTTGCACATAACTTTTTTTACGCCCCAACAGTTACTTTGGGACCCTTAATGTCCTACAGGCATGTCTTGCAAGGTGACCCCATTAAAATCTGGGCCATCTGGGGAAGACAGAATTTGCTGGTTATCCTGCTGACAGCATTAACTTCACTTCTGATTTTTTTCCATGGGAAGTTTTCATATCCCTGATACTGTTCACACTCAGGTGAAGGCTTCAGTCTGCGTAAAAGAAAAGCAGTAAATAAAGGACCATTCTTTTGAGAGAGGTGGAACTTCTCTAATGACACAGTGGGAAGGGAGATTTCCTGCCATCATTTCTGCTACTTTTTACAGATGGATAAAACTCAAAACTCAATACAACATGCTTTTGGTCCAAATTCAAGCTCGACTGCTCCTACAAGTTCATATAAGACTTTCAATTTCTCTCACATCTGGCCAAATTGTCACAGGCTTCCCTCTAGCCTCCTGGAATATCAGATCTTACAGAGAGGCAAAACTCTGAGTTGCTGCATTAGCCTCATAGTTGAGATTTCTGCTGCTCCTGAACTCTGTTTACGGAGGGCTTAAGCTTGGTGTTTCTGTGGAGGCAGTACTTCTCTCTTCTTGTCTTGCTTGCAGCAGTTTCACCCATGATTTCTAGGTCCTTATTCTACTATTGCCTCCTGAAGTTTTCTATAATCCTACTCATCAGTCCTCTGCTCCCCTGAACCCACCTCCTGCAGACTCTGCTCGTTTACACTTTGCTGTTTGGCACTTATGAGGTTGTGTTATTTGTAACATTCTCACTAAACCATTAAAGTAGGCAGTTTCAGAGTAAGGGATAATCATACATGTTCTCAATGCTCCTGAACAAAAACTTTGGCTCGCTGTTGAACAGACTGTGGGCCTGGGTTTTGCTGGTGCCCTGTGAGCTCCTGTTAGCCTGAAGCTGCACAGTTGGCCCTTCATTGCCTTTTAGATGCAAGCATGTAGGGAACTCTCATTTGATTCTTTGCTCAGTTTAGATCAGGAGAGGCAGCATCTAGCTTTATCCTGCCCCAGGAAGGATTCGAGGGCTCTGCATTTGTAAGGAGTCTAAATCTGCAGTTGAGGAAATGGTCCATTTTATTTAAAAAATGTAGACATAGGGGTCTCAGAGTCTGGTCTGTGTCCTCTTTCCTTTTAAGTGTAATTCTAAATTGGCAATAAGTGTGTCCCAAGTGGAGACTAAGTCCTAGAGATAATGACTCTTACAGACACAGAAGTTCCTGTCTGGGACAGAGGAAAATGCAGAGGAATAAAGGAGAGGAGACGTGGTGTTCCTTGTTACACAGCCTGTCAGGATGTTGCACAGCCACCCATTAATGGTAATTTAACGGTGGATAGAGAAATATTTAATTTGTGTTTTGGAGAAGTTCTTGGACAGACAGTTTTCCGTCCTGGAAACAATCCAGCCTCTATTTCTTCTCCTCCTTCATCTCTCGCCATCCTCTCCTGCCTGCCCCTCCCTCCTGCACTAGACACGCTCTCCTTTCAAAAACTTACTGACCAGAAAATTGTCGAGGGCAAGAGCCCAGTGAGGCGGTTAATCCCCGCTGCGGCAGGCCTGCTCCTGGAGGCTTCCTGCCCTGTGCTTACCTCTGGGTGACCCCAGTGGTTGGCAGTCAGGGAGGCAGGTGGAATGTTAAAGCAATGGCTCATGCTCCAGGGCTCCTGGAGAGAGCCCGGGCAGCAGCTGGGTAGGAGTCTTCCTACCACTGGACAGATGAAAGAATAGATTTATGACGGAAGAGGAACTTAACATGCCCTCCTCTTAATTAACTTGAAAGTAGGTAAGGGCTGTGACATCACAGCTTAGTGCAGATTTTTCCCAGGGTTTATTCACCAGAGGATTTTGCAAAACAAACCTTATCTCTAGATCTTCTCTAAGTCCCAGAACTCCTTATCTGGCCGTAGGAAGATCATTTTGGCTGGAGTGGCAGGCTCAGCAGACACTGCAGCCTCCACTCCCAGAGGACTCATTTAACTCTGGACTTAATCTGCTAATGAGACTTGCCCCGAGGTCGGAGGGGAGTCAAAAGGAAGGTTTTAGCTGCTGTTGTACTTCGTTATAGGCCTGCTCTGGCTACTGGCCAAAAGCCCCAAACCTGACTGCAGGTTTAAATCCTGATTTTCGCTGTAACACAAGTAAGAGTTATCCTTTTAACTGCCACAAAATCAGATAAGGCCACTAATTTATATAAACTGGTCCAGAATGACGCTGCCATCGACCACAATATACACACATGATCTGTATTTCTAGAGTCTTAAGTATATTATCAGTGCAGGAGATGAGGTTAGAGCTAATTTTACAAAATTTACAAGGCTATTTAACTTGTTTGTCCAATTTTATTGCTAGCACAACTCAAGAGTAGCAGCAAAGGAATGTTGCCCTTTCACATCGTCAATTAATTTGGCCCTGTCTCTTCAGCAGACCCTCTGTGCTAGACTCTATCATTCCAGTGAACTAGACGAGTATTGGAAAGATGTCCCACAACAAAAGCTTTCTGAACATGTGCCATTTCTTGACACTCCCCTTGGATTATCTGGGTTGTATTTCAGTACAGAACTGTGCACTCTTAATCCTTCCCAACACTACAACACGCACTGTGCTTAGCAGATCTAACATCCATTCCAAAAGTTCCTGCATTTTACGATTCATGAAGCAATTCTCTGTATCAGCTTGAAGAGACTGAAAGATTAAAGTGTTGCAGAGAGACAGGGAAGTGCCCTTCCTGCCTGATCTCATGATTGCTGCCTCCACAAATCAAGCACAACTCCTCGCCACAGATCAGCAGATAGGAAGTAGTTGGTAGGTCAACACATTTCATTCCCTCTTTCAACCTCCTGCCTAGTCCAGAGAAACAAAAGTTGCTCTGTTTGTGCTGGTATCTGTAATTGCACAGACTGCTACCTTTGTTCAAACAGAGAAGCCCTTTCTGCCCCCAATATTGAAAGTTCCTGCATACTTTTAGGAAGTACAAAGTGTAGATAATCCACTGAAGTATGTCAGTCTTATCCCCATGTATTTACAAAGGCTGGTAGTACTATCTCACAGTTGGTCCTCTGAAGAAACACATTCCACTGAATCCCATAATCCTGGCCCAGTTTTGCATACCATGAGAACAGGAGGGTAAATCCTACAGTCTCAAAAGCCTTAATGTATTTTGTTTGTCAATGCCATCAAGGTTTTCTCCTCCACCCCTTCCCTTCTCTTGCCCCCAAGGCAAAGCCAGACAAGTTATTTCAGGAGTTCTGCATGGGAGAGGCAGCTAAAGACAGATTACTGGTGGAGTAAAAGGTGGGGCTGTGCAGTGTGAAAAGCCAATCTTTGCTTTAGAAAGGAAAAAAAGAACCTTTTGATGCCTGAAGTGGGTCAAAATACTTAACCCAGCCCCTTAGTGACACTAGCATAAAAGTAAGCAAACAAAGCAGGCCAGTGGCAAAATTTTCTCCATTCCCACAGTGGAAAGTGAATATCAAAGCTTCAAGGGACCAGTATAAGAAAGATTACAGGTAAACATGGGAGAATCAAGAAAGTAAACCCATTTACCTATTTTATTAGTATTTTTTTTACACACAAGTGTTTCTAGATTAGAAGTTGTAAAGGCATTAGACTATACAAATTTAATTTAAATTGAATCCTGCCACCAAGATAAACACAAAACACAGACTTTATTATAAACTGGTTTGAGTTAAGTCCAGGAGTAATATGCAGTAACAAGATTCAAAGTTAGATCTATAAAGAGCCTTCAGAAGAAGGCTAAAAGAGTGAATTCCAATTCCTTTAGTCTAGAGGTCTAGTCTGAACTGCCACTACTTTATATGTTGATTTAGCACTCAATGGGATTAACATTATTCACCTAAACCACCTTCAATTCCCATTGTACCCCTTCACCCTCTGAAGAATACAAAACAGCACTTAAAAGTCACAGAGAAGTATGTAGACACCTGTCTCCTATTCAAGAGAGTCCTTCCTTGGAAAGAAAATTGGTAATTTTCTGTCTGCATCCAGACATTTAAGACCAGCTCCCTCTGAAGAAGTGAACAAATGCCTACTGTTCTCACAGTCAGGACTATTTAAGGACAGGTGGCCCCATGCTGACTTTTTTCCAGTGTTTTTTCCAATTGCTTTCGTCTGCAACATGAACTGCGACTCCAGACTGCCTTGGGAGCAACACTTCTCAGCTCTGTTGTACAGACCAGTTGGGGAAGGGGAAGGGTTAGGGTTGTTTGCAGGAAGAGGTCATGCAGGAGTCAGCCTTTACAATCCTATTAACGCTGGGACAGGGTCAAATGGAGTGCACGTTCCAACAAAAGCACCAAGTGGCCACAAGCTGTCACCCTGCAAAGGTTCATGGAAGCATTTGTGGGGGAAAAACCGACAGATTTTTAATGGTGAATGTCTGCCACACCATGTGTTAGAACTGGCCTCTGCTCCAGGGAACCAAAGCACACAAAGAAATATCCAGCAATAAAAAAATCTCTGGCTGCAAAGCAGAAAGAAGTGGCATATCTGGGGGTGTGGAGAAGGATAAGTTTTTTAAAGCTGTGTATTTGAGGTAAGGCTTTGACAATATCTACCAACAGAAATATAATAACCCATCCTGTAAAAATACCCAGTGTGCTGCCACCTCCATTTGCTTGGCATGCCATCCCTATAATCCGGATTCATATAAAAATGTCCACAGAGATCTCAGGAAATTGTGGGGAGGGTAAATATGCAGGTGTAGAAAGCCCTTTTGTACTGCAAGCACAGCAGACAGGATGAAGGGATAGAAAGTCAGCAAATAACATTTCAAAGGGAATTTCAGGATCTGCTTGACGTAAATGCCAAGGACCAATAGGGCATTTCAACACAGTTGCAGATTTGCTTTCTGTACATTTTCCTTCCAAAATGCTGCATTATTATTTTTACTTATTGCAGGCTGAGACAGTTGGGGTGTTCAGCCTGGAGAAGAGAAGGCTCCAGGGAGACCTTAGAGCACCTTCCAGTACCTGAAGGGGCTCCAGGAAAGCTGGGGAGGGACTTTTCACCAGAGAGGGCAGTGACAGGACAAGGGGTAATGGTTTTAAACTGAAGGAGGGAAGATTTAGGTTAGACATCAGGAAGAAATTCTTCACCATGAGGGTAGGAAGGTGCTAGAACAGGTTGCCCAGGGAGGTTGTTGATGCCCCATCCCTGGAAGTGTTCAAGGCCAGTTTGGCTGAGGCTTGTGCAGCCTGCTCTGGTGGGAGGTGTCCCTGCTCATAGCAGGGAGGTTGGAACCTGATTATCTTTAAAGGTCTCTTCCAACCTTAACCACTCTATGATTCTATACTTCACAGGGTTAAGAGTTCTTAACGTGGCAGGTTAAATGTTCATGTAGTGTAGTTAAGCATTTACTATGACAGAAAGGTGTGGTGACACTGAAGGGTAAGAGTGTTTGTTTTTGTAAAGCTAAGAACAATCAAACTTTAGATTACAGGGTAATGTTAGAAGTCAGGGACATGTGACATTAAAAATGTGGATCCAACACACTATTATTTCCATCACCTGACTGGATGAAAATAACTCCTAAAACTGCCTGGTTCAACCAACAGTAAACTGAAAAGTCTGCTACTGCTCAACTAAAAAACTGCAAAAATCAGACCTAAGATAAATTTATGGAAAAGAAGAACTAAAGAGCTATAAAGTGGATGCCAATAGAACTGGGTTATTTTTTAGAGTTTGCCTTTATATTTGTGAGATGGTTTCTGTAACAGAGTCCCTAATCTTGAAATGCTGAGTGGCTTTACTGTCTAGTGGAGAATGCTGGCCAGTGCATCACCACCTTTGACACAGCTCTGAGAGCCTCCTAGGGGAATCCCACTGTATAATTTACAAAGTATCCATTATGCTGGATTACCAATTTAGGGTATTAAAAAAAAAATCGGTTTTAATTCAGAACATCTTCAGTTTTATTTTAAGCTAAATCATGATGAGTTATTTTATTAGCACTTTACTTATTTTGGGGAATATAGAAGATTCCACTACAAAAATAATAAATACAATTTTGTCAATCAGATGCTGTACTCAAAATGTAACCTAATTGCCTTCTGGTGCTGGACAGGTTCTGAACTTTGGCAGTAATCTATGATCACTGCTGGGTGAACTGGGCTAAGTTTACTCCACATTGTTATGTACATCTGTGATATGTCTTTATAGTCCACTCAGGAGGACATTACATTTTGCAGTACTGTCACAGTAGCAGAATCCAAAAATAAAGTGGACAAAACATTAGAATGGTATTAAAAGCTCTGATGAATGAGAAAGGAATGTTTACAAGGCAGAGGAAGACACAGGCAGGCAACCCCAGCTCTGTAGGTACATCGTTGAGAATTAAGAGTAGAGGAAGCATTTAAATTTCTTAGGCTGGATGAATGCTTACAACAAAAACAGACATGGAAACCTAAGGATAAGGATGGGTAATATTTCTAATGCTGTCATTACAAACTACTCTCCAGGAAGGCCTAAAAATATGCTCCAGATCATCCATGTGCATAATATGATGCAGCTCTTCACTGAAAAAATAATTTCTCCCATGGGGCTACTGCAGAAGTATTGGGAGTTAAAACAGCCTACAATAAATTCACCTATAAACTGAATGCTAGCAACAGCTCCAGACAAGCTCCCCTCCAAGCCTCCTTTCTTTGCCTCCTGAAAAAGAGAATTGCTACCATTTTAAAACCACCTAAAAGCTGTTAAAAGGAGCTTTTCTTATTAGTATTTTAGTCAAAGAAATAAAGGACCCTGCTTAGAAGAAAACATCAATATTCAAATGCTTAACTGGTTTCCTATCTTTTTATGTACATTTCAAAATGCTATTTTTTAATGGTGGCTGTTGCTATGCAACGGGGCAGAATTTCTAAAAATCTATTCATCTGTTGTACAAATGACAGTTTTCAGGACATACTTAACTCTCTCAGCCTATTAAGTCAAAGGAGGAGGATGGAAATGGGAGGACTGTAAGCTCCCAGAGCAGCCCTGCCCCAAAGGGGCACAGCATGGCTAAAAAGGGTCTTTCACTGATCGTACCATTGTTTTCCACACACTGCTAAGAATCACAGAATGATTTGGGTAGGAAGGGATCTTAAAGATCATCTAGTTCCACCCCCCTTCCACAGACAGGGACACCTCCCACTACTCTGCCTATAAAAAATGTGAATTTTACCGATTCCAGTGGCTAGGGAAGCCATTCTGACTTAATGTATTGCAAAAGAGTTCATTCCCATTACACTAGCTCACTCTAAGGTGGATTATTTTTTCAATCTATAACCAGCATTCTGATTATTTTGTTGCACCAACAATTTCAGTGACAACATGAAATACTGTTCTTTTAATATAATGTCAGTGGATAAGAATTCTATTTTATTTTCCCTCATAGTCAGGAAGAGAAACTACATTTATAGAAGATGCTTTTCTGAATTTCGGATTTTGCAAAAATGCTGGACTAAAATAAGATAATGACAGTGGTCAAACCCACCAGCACTTCCTCTGTGTGAGCAGTAAACAAGTGCACTGATGTCATGAGGAGCTGGCTGACCCAGTGGTGAACTCTGGGCTGTGAAGGAGCTGCAAGGTGCCAGGTCCCTGCATACACACTTACCCACACACGTACACACACGTGTGCACATGTACACACAAGTCCTTGTAGCATAAAAGGTGCCATGGAGCAATCTGCAACAGCCTCACACTATCATCTAGGGAAATGAAACCCTGAGAAACCCCTTTGATAGCTAAACGTTTTGCTTTTAAAGAGGCAAACCTCTTGCTTCCATAAAGCACACATTCAAATATAAACACAACATGGACAATGGTCTCTAAGGGGCCTGGATTAAAGTCAAATCACCAGCAACACAAAGAACACTCTACAACATTGCACAATCAGCACATCTCAGAACCCAAAATCAAACAACTTGGTTCAGTGAGACAGGGCTCCCGTTTTTCCCAAGAGTCTTGGAAATGTTCTTACATCATTCCTGACAGCTCACTGTGGTCAGAGCCAGCTCTGTTCTATTACCACTTTGGGAAAGAAGTATTTGTACCAGCTGGATGTCTTTAATATTCCACTTGGAAGCATGACCTCTTCTCTTTAAGGCCGTAAGCTGAGTTTTGTCCTTACTGGTAAGGTTTTTTTAGGAGGTAGGGCACTGGGAATTGGAGTTTGCAGTCAACATAAAACCAAGCTGCTGAACATGGATGTCAAGATTTTCACAACAAAAAAACAATTGTAATTACTTAAAATATCATGCTTTTTTTAAGTGGTAACTCCTGATGTCTAAAGGTAGGCCTAGTACACAGGAGGCATTTGCTGCACAGTGAAACTTCTAAGAAACACTGAAATAATTTTTTGTTCAGTGTCCGAAGTTTTCACTTCCTGATACAAGTCAGCACAGTTAGCTGGCAGTTCCAGTCCAGGACTTACTGGGAAAGAGAACTGGTGCAAACTGGTATCTGTGCTGACCAAGAGAAGGAACTGTGACTGAATGCTAAGTCAAGCCTGAACTCCATTTGCACCTATTTTAAATGGTTGTTTCACTTAGATAAAAAATGAAATATATTAGGCAGGTCATACCAACTGCTACTCCACCCTCATGTAGACTCCTTCAAACCGGTGGCTAAAAATATGTTATACTACAGGGTAATCATGGCCCAGAATCTTTCCAGGCATCATTTTTATACCACCTCAAAATACGTATAATCATAAGTTGTTTAAGTGCACTCAGAGGTACAACTGCCACTTAAGTACAGACTAAGAGCCAGATTTATCTCATAGGCACATCCATAAAATAGAATTGATTCCAGCAGATCTGCATTTGTGTTTTCAAACACTACTTTATTGCCACAAGTGGAGCACTGACACATTTCCTCAGGCAGTGCTGGACAACAGAAATCCCTATGTTAATCAAAACAAGTAAGCTCTTTAGCACTGTATTCAATAAATTGTAATTAAGAAGGTGGTAACATAAGGGTGGCTTGTCCACAAAATCCTTTTGTAATTATGCATAGTTTATGGCTAAGCTAATAGGATGAACAATTTAAATTAGTTACAAACTCTGCCAAGGCACCCATCTATTCCCAAGTCTATTAATTAGAATCAATTTAATCCCCACTGGGATAAAGGTCAAACAACATGTATTTGACCCTTTTCTGCTGGCGTCAGTGTTATCAGCCAATGGATCTGGCAGGGCCTGGGTCTGACTCGTTTGACTCTTCAGCACTTTGACATGATGCTTTGAAGAATAGAGTCTAGGCCCAGCTAAAATGATCTCTCCAATAATTTCTGCTTTGTGTTCCTGCCTTTCTCAATGGTCAGCTCTGAGGGTGTTGTTCCCTGGCCTTAAGATTTATCCTTTTCAGTCCTCTTCAAACCTTCCAGATCTCAGCTTGTGTGTTCACTTCCGTGGCCCTGATCCCCATGTTACTGGTGACCTTTCATTTACCACCAGGGCTCCTACTACAACCTTCACCTCCCAGCATGTATTTTTCAAACATGGATGGTGTGTTTTCTTCCACACCATCCACACCTTTGTAAACATTCCCAAAAGCTCTTTAGCCTCATCCAACCTGCCCTCGAACATTTCCAGGGATGAGATTTGCACAGCTTCCCTGGGCAACTTGTTCCAGTGTCTCACTGGAGTGGTGCCAAAATCACTTGTGTTGGTGGTATTCAGCTGTTGCCTTTTGGCTTAGATCTACACTGTAAACCCTGGGATAGGCATGGTCTTTTTCTGTTGTCCTCATGCAGCACATTTAACATCTTTAGGCTGAATAATTTCTGGTGCATGAGTGGTTTCTAAGGCACTGCAATGACATTAATATATAACCTCATCTTGAAAACTTACTTCAAGATTTCCTACAGCATTGACACAGCCCTTACACTTTGTGGGAAGCCTCATTAAACTGTCTTGATGCCAGTCCGTCAGCACTTCAATCAGTGCTGGATTTTGGTGTGCCAACACAGCACATTTTGGTGTGGCAACACAGCACAGTATCTCTGGGACAATACTTTCACATGACATCACTGTACCCTGATGTGAGATGACAACCCTGTTACTCTGCAAGTTCCACTTCTTGTTAACATTACTTATTCTCTTTACAACATACTCAGTAACAAAAGGCAGGAATGTTCTAAATTATAAGCTAAACCAACTCCAGCCAGAATGCTGCTTCACAGACACCAGCAGATCTGATAGCTGATAAATTCTGGCCCTGCTTGCCAACCAGAGACACTTATTCAGCATGTTATTCAAACTGCAGCCCTTGGCACTAGCACACATGACAGGCTTAATGCCATCTAAGCCTGGGACTTGAAACAAGGGTTCTTCTGCCCAGCCTTAAATTCAATCAACAAGGACGTGAGCTGCCAACAGGAAGCCATTAAATAAAGTTGCTGTCAGTATATAATCTTTATAGAAAGCCTTTCTAGAGACCATAAAGTGACTCAAGCAAATCTATGCTCTCATAGTTTAGCAAAAGTTCTCCATTAATGTATTACTTTGCATGACATGGAAAAACATTCACTCCCCAATTCTTTTCACATACTTCTGGTTACTGGGAAGTTCTGACATGCTCTAAAAGTTTGCTGCATGATTAAGTGCTTAAATTTAAAGGAGATTAAAGGAGCCATCATTAAAAATATGCCTGGAACTGTTCTGTTCCTATGGTGGTTTTGTTTCAATCACAGAGACAACAGGAGAGATTAATCACCTAGAACCTGGTATTTGCACTACGGTAAATATTGTAATTATACTAAAATATCTACAAGACAGAAAATGCAAAATTTTTTTTTTAGATGGCAGTATCTTTTCATTTTGAGATGTGTCAGACTGCCTTTTCCAAGTGGCTAGTCATTTATTTGCATTGCTAAACTACTGCAGAGAAATCCATGAGATACACGGACTCTATGTCATTCTGGTATCTCCACAGGACATTAAAAGCATCCAAGGATGTGGACAGGATGTTCTCTTGACAGCACAGTCTTAGTACTGGAATCTGAAAAGATATTACACTGAGCCTTTTAAAAGTTATTATACACCAGGCCAACTCCACATCTGTTTGTGCAGTACATTTACATACTGCATTTGCATTGGGTAAAGTACACCAGAACTGAGTCCATGTCTTTGATAAATATAATTTTAAAGGCTTTATGATTTCATTATGTTAAATCATCGTTCCTGTTAAAAACCAGTACATGGTGATTAATCATATTCTATGGAAAACCAGTTCCTCTCAGCTCTGAAATTCTGTAATTTTAAATCAGCTCTTTTCCTCATATCAGAACTAATCTCCTCTGGGGTGGCCAGATCAGGTCTATTCATGTTCTGAACTCAGAGTGAGTTGCAAGACACACAGCAGAAATGGGTTATTACTTGCAGAACACAAATGTCTTCCTGATGACTGACCCAGAAGCAGCGGATTTAAAACCTGACAGACAGTAAGCAGAAGGACTCCCTGAGTTCACTTCAGGTGTGCTATCTCATCCCTTCCCCAGTCCTCTGGCACTTCATCAGAAATTACATGCCTTTGTACAAGACAAAAGCAATGCTTTCAGGTTTGGAACACTACAGCCTGTCTGGGTGGAGCTCCCTAGCAGATTAACATTCCTGTCAAGAATTTGATGTCTGGTTCTTCTTTAGGCAAGGGCTAACTCCCAAATCAGATCAGTAAGCATATTCTATAGGTTCTGAACGTGAAAACAGAGATGAATGTTTGAGAAAGACCAATATGATAGAAGACATTTTAGATTAAGAACTCTTACTGGAATCCAGGTGAGATACTAACAGCTTTTGTCCTAAACCTTAAAAACATCACAGCTCTGAATGACTTTGAGTCTCAGTATTTTGCCCTCGCTTCAGGAGATTAGTGTTAATTTAATTCTAGTCACAATGCAGTGAATCTTTTGTCATACAGCATTGGTATATGTTTTAAAGAAGTGTTTAAAAGGTATATACTAATTCACACAAACCAGGGCAATAACATGTCAACATGATTCTTAAAGACCAAAGTGAAATATTCATAGAACTACAGACGCAGTGTATGTAGATCAAGTGGGAGGAACATGCCATTCTAGAAATTAAACTCAAAACTTGCCAAATTTTCCATTACTGGGAATGTAAGCCTAAATTCTAAGACCTGATACAATTTTTTATATAACCTCTCTGCAATGCTCTCATCCTAAATAGAATTTATTAGCCTAAAATCTCACTCGGCTAAAGCTCTCCAATTATGCAAGGCTCACAAGCCCTTGCAATTCCTCTGAGCTTTTCAGTTTTGTTGAATTCCATAGAACACTGAGGGACACTGGCTCCAGGGTTCAGCAGCACTGCAGGCTTGCACAGCTCTCATCCCTTCCTCCATGCTCCTTCCTCCACTGACTTCTCATTACCATCCCAAGTGCAGCTGAACTGAAAGAGGATACCACACTCAAATGACAAGGTCTCCTCCTAAATGAAGATATTAAGGTCTGGACTTTGAAAATGTGAAACTAAAGGAAAGAAGGTTGAGATTTCAGTTTTGGGTTTGTTTTTTTTTGTAGCCTGAATAAGGTCAGAGTGACATAACCAAAATACAAACCAAAATGACAAAAATCTCTGATCAATTTGAAAGCAAAAATTTTCAAGTACTGCCTTCAGGATCTTTGTTCACTGTCCTAAAATAATCAGTGTATGGTTGCATTTGTGGTATTCTGCAGCTGCCCATCATGTTGCCATCCTGTGAGAAGGACCCTGCAGACTTGCAGACATAACAGTCTAGACTCCAGCGCTGACAGAGCGAGGTCATGGCTATCAAGCAGTGCATTCCATGCAAGAGCGAAGCTTCCGTTTCTTGTTTTCCTTGGTGATCCCAGCTCCTTGCCATCTCTAAGGGCTCTGGTCTGTCCTGATATTCCAGACTGCTTACCTCATCTACAGGCATTCAAACCCTTTGAGTCTCCTGCAATGCAGGAAGTGAATGTCCAGAGGACAAACCAGTGAAAGGAGGAAGCTTTCAGTGCATTTATGAGGTCATTTCTTGCACAGTGATGAATGTGAAGAGCTCTCAACAAGGTTAATAGGAATTGTTCAACTCTGCAGTACTGTCACAGTAACACTAGGCCAGGGCTGTCCCTAGCCCATTTGGTATTTTGGAGACATCTCTCAAGACAAAACACCCCTCTCATTCATTCATTCATCCACAGCTACAGTTGCCTCACAGCTGGAGAGAAAAAAAGAAAGGGAAAATAGGAGGACAAAATATACCTACTTTGGAAGAAACTGAGATCACAGAAATGATCACAGAGGAACAACGGAAAAGCACTGCTGTATGAGATCCCTTGTAGGTATACTGATGATTTCTGAGCCCAGAGCTCTCAGTGTAAATATGGCATCTAGTGAAAACCAACGGCTTTTAACCAGTCTCCCAAAAGGAAAGGCCTAAGAAACTCTTCCAGTGTCACTGTCACATAACCTTGCATAAGAAAATACACACTAGAGTTGGGGAATCTCTTTCTGTCCTCTAATTTTATATTTTCCAATTACTTTTTTTTAGGTTTTGGGGACATTTAATAATCCAGAATGCCTAAAACCCAAGTACCTCTTTCCTGTTCAATTAGACCTCGGATTAAATAATCTGTGAACAAAGTTAATTAAAATTACAAGGATAATTTTTAGATGTCAAGGGAATGCCCTAAAAGAAAACCCGACAAAGGGCAAGACATACAAATGACATACAAAAGACATATGCATCAAAACTTCATTAGTGGAGATCATCAAAACCAGGGCTGACAACTCTTTGGCAAGGACACTGTAATACAAAATGCTGTTGGAAAAGCAAATGGCTTAGAGGAAACCAGAAGCATTTTCCAACTCTAACCACCAATGAATGAACCCATTCAGCCCCTGCATCCCCCTGGCTACTCACATCTGTAGAGGGTTGTTCTTCCACACAAGAAATACTGTTCAAAGGGGCCAGTCTTCCCAACATTAACTCAACTATACAGTATGTTCTTTGCAAAACACCATAACGCCTTGGAAGTGGACTTTTATTTCATAGGCATTAAATCATAAACTCATAAAAATGTCTCCTTCTCCTTTTTCATTAACACAGATACACTCTGCTGTTTTGGTTAACCACAGAATATCAAAAGCTAAGAGCCTTAACAAAGCTACCAGTGTGTGAGACTGAGGCAGAGGTGATGCTCTGTTGCTCAAATATTTTCAAGGGGTAGTCAAAATTCTCAACAGCTAAAGGCAACAACAGTGAAAATTCTGAGTCTTGCAAGCAACCAAAAAGAAGCCAAAAGCAAAAAAGTACATTTCTCCAGCAATTCAGCCACAGCCAAATAACTCCTCAGCCAGCACTTCTGAATCTGGACACATCCCTGGGGAATAGCATGAAAGCTGAATTACAATACTTGAGAACTTCTGGAGAAAACTCAATGCTACTCATCCTTCATAGTAATACTAAAATGTCCTCTGTTATCCGTAATCCACTCTGTCCCTGCATACAGCAGATTTACAGGCTTGTGTTTATTTCCAGAAGTGCTACAGGAAGCATTTAAATACTCAGTGCCTCCCATGACCAAGTAGCTTTTGAAAACTTCTACCCAAAAGGAAAAATGTGGTATGGATCCTTTGACCTCTTAGTAGACATCAGAACAGTGATGATCTAATGATTTAAGTCTCATTTTGCCTAAAAACTGGTGGTAGTCTTAATTGAAAAATCTGGAAGACACACAGTTCTGAAAATTCAAGTGATACCACTTTGTCCCTTTCTTGACCATTTCATCAGAGGCCAATAAACAACCATGAGAAAAGAAACATCACCTTAGAAGGACATGTCTCCTAGACATTTATCTGTCAAGTCACATTTGAGGGAGAGTGGGCAGAATAATGGACTTAAAAGAATGGGTGCAGAGAAGGGGAATCGGGATGGATTTACATGATCATGGCCAAGAGCCTTCCATTCTGTTGGACTGAGAACTTCAGTCTCCATGCTCATGTATCAAGCAGAAGACACTGTATTTCCATTTGTGTAAGTCCTTTTTTAAAATTTCTTTTTCTTGCCCTTTTCATAGCCTTAAATGAAAGATCAAATTTTACAGCACAAAAAGTTGCAGATGTGACAATCTGTAAACTTAGTGAGACACAACTGTCGTCTTCGGTCAAAACTGCTCAGTTGCATCTTATTTGTGATTAACGAAACCAGCCTTTGCAAATAAAGACAGAGTGTGAGGTGAAATCCAATCCAGTCAAATTATCAGAGGAAATTTCATATGCTAAGAGGCTCTTTCAGAAGACTCTAATCTCAAAAATATGGTTATATGTCGCCGCCTACCTCCAAAACCCCGCCACTATGTCTGGGTGCGCAAGCGCTGTGGTGACTTTTTGGAGACCTCCTGCACACCCATGGTCAGAACCTGGATCTCTATGTTCCTGTTTCCAACCACCTCTGTGTAACACCCTGCTTGGCCTCAGGATGTCACACCTTTGGTTGAAGTGTTTCTCTAAACTTGGCCTGTTGGCACTACCCCATCTAATAATCAGAATCTGTTACAAATTATGAATTATGAGCCATAATTCAAGCTTTGCATGTAATTGGAAAACAACTAACTGCATAAGAAGACAAGAGAAAAATGGAATAGTCAATTTTCACAAGCCTTGTTGGAAGTCACTGACATTTCTTTTTGGTTGTCTAAGGCAAAGCATAAAATCAAAGAGTTGAGCCAAACAGAGGTCTTGCATTCTGCATGGAAACTGCATCAAATTCTCAGGAAGGGCTGAGCACAGAGGCAGGAAAGAAATGAAATCTCAGAGCAAAGGGAATGGAAGCTACCACATTGAGGTGCAACTACCTTGAAACGTTAAGAAAGGAAAGGATAAGCTGACTTCTGTGTTGCATGGAAGCTGTGCCAAAGACACATCTGCCAAAGGCAGAAAGACAGTGCCACTACCAGAGAGGATCAAAACTTGCTGGTGCCATATCTGACTTTCTGGATAGCCATGATCCAACTGAAAGGAGAATCTGCTTCAAATTCAGTAAAAGCAAAAATTTAAACACCTTGATGACAGACATGAAAAAAAACCCAGAAGGCAAAACCCTCAACATTCTAAACAGTAACTAGCATCCACAAAGCAGTTCATAACATCATGAGACAAGTAGAAATGTTCCCAACAACTATTCTCATTTATTCTTTTCTTCTAAGATCCATCAAGATTTCATAGATAAGACATATAAATGAACTACAGTCTCTATATGTTTACAGTAATTTCAGCCTCAGCTCCCTCTCCTTTTGGCCCATGTCACCTGGTTCATTAGTGCTGACTGCCACTGATGAGTTTCCAGCTGAACTGCATGCAGCTCAGTAGCTCTTGAATTAGCTGTAAGAATGGTGGTGCTTTAATACCAGAGCTTAGCATAGCAACCAGCCTGACTAAATAAATAAATAATGGAGCATGGTGTTCTAAGAGATAATATAAATACACTTTCAGCAAATTGCTTAGGTCCAAAGGTCAGTCAACTTGTTTGCTCTGTCTCCAAGAATTTGTAAATCTCACCATGATGTTTAAACACAAGCATATACAAACATCAAAGTTCAATGCTGACATATTTTACACCTCAAAGTTGGATGCCAGAATAGCTCTATACCACACATAGAAAACTGTAATGCATGTGTAACGAGTGACACAACACTATCCAAAACTAAATGCAAATTCTTCCTTAAATATCCTCTCAATTCTGGATTTTCTTCTTTATCCTCTGTTTATTCTCATTCATCCTCTCTCACATGGGGAGATATTTCTACAGCTGTCTAATTTTACAATTCCTCCCTTTCACTACCCATAAAGGGGGAGATGGAACTTTAAAATCTCAAGCCTTGTTTCAGGGCGTGTGCGTTTTGTATTCCTGATTGATTCACGCATATGGAGACACTTCTATTTACGGAAACACAGTTTCAAGGTAAACCACCAGTGCCGAGCGAGGGAACAGACACACCAGCTACACTGGCGTCTCTAGGCTGCTGTGCAGACAGACCAGTCTCTCAACCTCTTTCCTTTTCCCTCTTTCCTAAAGGAAACGTGCAAACAGTCTCGCGGCTCCTACTCGGGTTGTGCTTTTCTTCCTTGCTGGGATCCCATTCATCTTACCTTTGAGCAGCTCTGGGTGGCAAAAAGCAAAATACAAGCGACTTCAGAAAGCACAAGAAATGAAGTGAGTGGAAAACCGTGGGGGTGAATCAGAACTCCTCCCCACTGGCCCGACAGAATGCGTGATGTTGGACTGAGAGCCTTGCTGCACGCACCATGTGCCCCTTTTCCAAGCCCCTCTCCTCCGGGTGACACGCGTGGCTGTGCCTAAGGAAAGGCAGCCAGCTGCCCCCTCTGTTTGTGCAGGGTCCCAGCAGCCGGGACTGCCGGGAAGCTGCCTAGTAAACAGAACTGCAAGTGAGCACTCGCTTAACGCATGGGAATCACAGAGCCCTCCTCTCCCTGCCGCAGGAAACCTAGGCTGGAGCGAAAACCTCTCCTTTGTCAGCAGAGCAGAACTCTCTAGGGGCCCTTTTCTCACCTTCGCGTTTTCTTAGATGAGACGGGGAGAGGCAGGAGGCAGGGAAAGGAGGAGTGGGCAACTTCTGAAACGTAAGTCACCGCCACGGCTCAGCACGCCAGGGTTTTGCAAAATGAGTAGAGAGGTGAGGGAAAAGGCTTTTTTAAGTCTCCCAGATGAAGGACTGCCCAGGGGAGCAGCAGGTGGGAGCTTCTTTCCTCCCTCCCTCCCCGTCATGCCGGTGCTCACCTTCCTGGCTCCTCGTCTGGCAAACTCCCTGGCCAGATGGCGGCCGATGCCTCTGCCCCCGCCGGTGATGAGCACGTTGTCCCCGGACAGGTCGCGGAGCTTGGGCGGCAGCACCATGCACACGGCAGCTTTCACCACCAGATACACCATCTGCACGGGGAAAAGCAGCAGAGCGCCCAGCCACTTCCAAATCATCCTCTTGTTCCAGGCAAGTCAGGAAGGCAAAATTATCTTCCAATCCTTCACAAAACCAAGTTAACGGAGAAAGAAAACCAATGCCCTTCATGCACCCCCAGCTGGGTGACAAGTCTTCAGCCCCCTTCCAAAACTTGGGGGCAAGAGATTCTTGGGCTGGAAAAAATCCTTCTCTCCCCCTAAAAAATTTGGGTTAGGAGCAAAGCAGTGCAGAAGACCAAGTCACTCCCCTGTTTCTTGATCGGTGTCCTCTGGGATTGTCACATGCAGGTAAAATGGTTTCCTTGCTTTTTAACTGGAGTACAGTTTTTTAAAAATTAAGAGAGAGAAAAAAAAAGTAAAATTAAAAGTAACCATATATCCCTCCTCTTCAAAGACCGACATAAAAATCCAGTATCCAAATGGAAGGTTTTATGCTTGGAAAAATAAAATAAAGCAGCCTGTCTCCAAATTTCAGCCTGCAGTGCCTTCCAGGCAACTCATTTCTATTCTTAGACTCAGGAAATTGCTTAAATAAGACAGAATTGCCAGGACCTTCTTTTTAAGAAAGGCTCTATTCAGGTCAAGGTTGTTGTTTTTGTTTTAACATCTATAAATATCTATAGATGTCCTGAGCCGGTTGCAAAGGTTGAGCTGATAACCGCCTCTCTCTCTCTGCCCCCTCTCCTGGTTTTTTCACTTAGAGTATCTATGATCACAGAGCAGGAATTATGCCGTACACTATTTCAGCTCTTACTCATTTCTCCCTATTGCTCTCTCTGCCTATCACAGCCGCGGCGCTGGGGAGTTTTTATACCCCATTAAGCCTGATTGACAGTTAAAGTGTCGGGGAGATTTCACTACTGTTTCTGTGAGTGGCTGGCTTTGCTCTCCCCTCCCCCAGAGCTATCTATCTCACCGCACATAAACTCACACATGCCGGCAGGCTGAGCCCTTGGCTCGCTCCTGGGTTGCGGCGAGCAAGCCGGGGCTTGCAGCGTGCCACGCTGGGCTCGCAGCTGCGGCTGCAGCGCTCCGAGCCGGCCGGGCAGCCCCTGCCTCCTCCCCACCTCCCCCGCCAGCAGGGAGGTGCTGGGGCTGACCTGAGCGCAGGGAAAAAGCAGTTCCAGGAACGGTCAGGGTTAAGGCTGAGTTCAAGGGAGCCATCCCTGCTTGCCCAGGAGAAGCTGGTGGCGATGGGAGAAGTTCTCTCAGCCCTTGGCTGAGTCAAGCCGAGCTTGATCGCATCAACAGCTCTTACCCGTGGAGCAGTGTTTTTGTGGACAACGTGACAACTCGTGTATTTTCTCCTTGCATTGCTGAAAACTGGTGATTTAGTAGTGGGGTGATAGAAAAGGCAGGCTCTGACTGAAGGAGGAGACTCACATTCTCACAACTAAGGGTGGTGGTGGTTTGTTGTTTTTTTTCTCTCCTCTATGACTTATTTGTCTGGTTATGAGGGCATAGTTGCAACACAAGAAGGTCTCCACAGCACTTTAAACTGTGTTGTAACAGAAGGAAGGGCAAAGTGTGTTGCAGCTAAGTCCCCTGACTTGGTTGTTTACACTGTTAAGCATTAGGCAGGTAAGTTATGTTTTCAGTTGTACTGATTAAGCATTTCTGAGGAGGATCTAAGTGCACATTTGAACTGAGAGCTGTTCATGCACAGCTAGTAGCTGTGGCAGCAGTCAGAAATAAGATGCAAAGCCTTGAGGACGTCAAAAGATGCTCAATGGTTTCAAACCTCACACTGGTGTCTTCACAGTTGAGCTGGAAAGAACTTCCTTTTCATGACTGCATGTATCATAAAGAACGTGCCAAAATGAATCCAATCCCACATGTTAATTCAGGAGGTCTGAATCTATATCCACTATCCTGGGAAGCCATCTAGTGGTAAAAACTAGAATTACTGAAAAATGACAAATTTGAAAGACCTCCAACTTCTTCACATCTCTAAAGCACCACTGCAAAGGAAGTATCTAAGTCTATGCATCTAAACATAGGTAGCCAGGTTATATTACAGCCAATACAAGTGACTTAGGAAGCTGAATCCCTTTAAAAATAAAGTGAATTTTATGATGTGGAATCAAACAGCTATTTTTGAAAACAGGGGGTGTTCAAAGTGGCCATAAGGTAACTAACAACGTGTCCTGGGGTTATTTGTTTGCAAAAAAGAAGAGCAACCGAGTTTCTGGTGCCAACCTCATTTAAAACCTGTATCACACAGAGTTGGTTTTTAAACACAAAATATGAACAATATATCATTTCAGCTCTGTTAAAAGTTCTGCAAAGTTGTCAGGAAAAAAAGGAAATACAACGTAGACAGAAACTTGCAGAGCTTTTACCTTTAAATGCCAGGTTTCTTCAATTGAAATATGCCCTGTGACTATAACCCCACCATCATAAAGTGTCAGGAGAGAGGTTTTTGGAGAGAAGGAGATGAAGCATTCTAACAGGAAAGTTGAAGTCTGTATATACTGTCAGAATCAGGTGGTATTCCCTAACTGAGCTGGAGCTGCATCTGAAATAACTGGAGCTCAGAGAATTTCCATTGCTGCTTGGCAGCATTTAGCACCTCTGTGTGTTTTTACAGTAATACCTTTAAAAACGGAGCTCAGGGAGGCACCTGGCATTCCAATTTTCCTCTCAGTCCAAAAACTCTGAAGGGGAGACAGAAATTAACTCAGAGAGTCTAGTGTCTGGTTTAAACAAGAATGACTCAATGTCTGGACTGGTAACAAATATAACAACTTTCTGGTATGGAAATAAGGAACAGTGTTAAAAATGAAGGGATATGAAGTTAATAAAAGTAAATTTGATTTTTTTATTCCTGAGTTCAATCTCTTTATGCATAAATCACCAGGGACACATTTTAAATAGAAAGTCAACAACATTACACTGTTAACCTGTTCAGATTAAAACCAAAATTAATTATTAATTTAAAGAATTTGCAGGTCTTTGAAGCTGGTGGGAATGGAATAATCTTTTTCATATTGATTTAATGTATCTGTTTCCAGCTTGCATAAGATTCTAAAATGTAACAGAGGTGGGTTTTGTATTTTGTTTTGTTTTTTTCATTCATTGTAATTTTTGGTTTATTTGTTTATGTACAAAGTTGCTACCAAACTTATACAGAACACTGGTAAGCAGATGTGAAAAAGCTGGCAACACAGAACAGTGCTCTTACACAATGGAAAGTCTCTGTTGCTGGGGTGTCAACTAATACCAGTTTTTTACAGCAGTGCAGGGTTCTTGACCATGGACCATCTATCAGAATCAGAGATTAAAACTAAACCTCCTTTAAAAAAGGAAAACCTTTTGCCAAGCTGATCTGGTTTTTGTTACATGAAGTACTGCTGTCAGATTTGGATAAATCAAGAGCTACATTTTTGTGCTTCTTGATTTCATTCTTCCCTTGAGTTCACATTTTCCATTTGAAATCTGTCCCAGTGGTTCTATGATTTCACACTGTCCTTCTATATGCTATTAAGTATTAAGAGTCTGATACTGTTGCCTTGTAAGGGGAATTTTGCCACAGACTAAGCTCAAAGGGACCAGGTTTCTGTTTAATTTCCAGCCTTGACACAAAACAGTTCGTGTCCTCCCTTGTGTGAAAAGCTCCATTTGGATGTCTCTGCTTTCCTAGGGTCTCACAGCAAATCAGTATAATGAATAAGATACAGCAAACATTTTACTGAGGAGCTCTAAATTCTAGATGACATCCCTTTCTAGATTCCATACTTCTAAAAATAATGGTCTTTATAAGCAGAAGTGCAGAGTTTCCAAAGTGCATGTAGGTGCTACCTGGGATTCAGAGAAAGGGATACAACATCAAGAATGTGGTATTTCTTTCAATTGCTTGCCTGTCTTTGATTAGAGTCAAATCTGTCTCCTTCTGTTCACCTGCTTCTCCATATTGGAAGAGAGAACAGTGAAAAAATACCACATGTAAACAGGAACAGAGTGACTACATTGTGCTCAACTGATTGACTCATCTTACATTCTCTTTAATACATTTACCTCACTTCTACGCCACTCAGTATTTACTGTTGCTTCTGACTAATTCCTCAGGCCTGACAAAACTTCTAAGACACACAAGGAACTAGGGAGGCTGAAGAATTAAGTCCGTAAGGCCTTCAAAATGACAAAAGCTTATTGTTTCAAGACTCTGAACTGAAATCTTACTGAACCAACGTGATACAGATTTTGTCAAAAAAAAAGAACAGGAGGCTAATGCCTGTAACAAGCTTCCACTGGAAGCTTGTAAATTAGCCTAGGAGAAAATAGCTGGATAAAATGTTCCCTGAATCCTTTCTAACAACATCTTTTTAAGACAGTTCATTACATGCAGCTACAATTTCTTTTCAGAGCTAATGGTTCACTGGTACAGACAGAGGTGAAATAATTCAAGGTCTCTCATTGTCATAAGCTTCTTGAAACTTGACAATTCTAGAACGGAAGCCAAAAAGAGGAGGAATGTTAGGAGAAGAATGCTGCTGCCAAAGGCAGAATTTTGTTTGAAAGGCAGGGATAGATCAGCTTCAGGTGTATGAATGGAGGTGGGGGAATGAGATCTCTGAAGAGATTCAACTGAGCTAAGAGAATGGGCAGAAGGATTCTGGGCTCTTCATTCAGTCAGAACCCACAACTTTTTTGATGATGGTCTGAGCAAGGGTTGCCCTGTCCCAGGTGCAGAATCTGGCACTTGCCCTTGTTAAACTTCATGTGGTTGGTGACTGCCCATCTCTCCTCTAACTTGTCCAGGTCTCTGCAAGGCCTGCCCACCCTTGAGGGAGTCGACAGCTCCTCCCAGTTTTGTATCACCAGCAAACTTGCTTAGAATTCCTTTGAATCCTGTGTCCAAATCATTGATTAACGTGTTGTGAGGACTGGGCCTAGGATGGAGCCCTGTGGGACCCCACTGGTGACTGGTCACCAGCCTGATATTACCCCACTCACTGTCACTCATTCCATCCTGAGGGGAAGAGATGGGGCAGGTACTGATCTCTTCACTCTGGAATTTTACTTTTTGTTAGTAGAAAGTCAGTTTGCTCATTCTTGCTGAACCACTGCCATTTTCCCAACAAACTGGTATCACTAATCTATTTAAGGGAAAGCAGTTCTGGAGGAGGACAGTGGAGCAAATGGTACATGGGGTAAACAACACAGGGCTCTCAGAGGCCAGCTGATCCTTTAACTCATTTATGGGGACTGCTGCCTTTTTACAAGGTATTTGATCTTTCCTGATATGCACAATGGCACAGGGCAGTGAGATCAGCTACTTCTTTGGAGGAAGAAAGATCCATTATAACAGTAGCATGCATAAATCCAGATGTTTTCTAGCAGCTGATTTGTAACAGAAATTGCCAGAGATGCTTTCTCAGAACACTCGTCCTGCCCCCCAATTACACTTTGTCCAGTACTGATGAAAAAAAGCTCCTGAGTGATTTGGCAGAAGGTAACAGGTATTTTGACATTCCACTTTTATGAAATCTGCATATTCCAGTACCTCCTCAGATGATAGTATCAGTGGGTGTTTAAATCCACCACAAAGAGAGTTAAAAATTAAGAAAGAAGAAATGTCTTTTGACTTTCACTTGTCATATTTAAAAGTATGTTTATATGGGGATGTTCAGAACTTAAAACCTATTAATTTTAGGATGGATTAGTGACATTCATTAAACCCCAACCTAGATATTTCTTCTCAGAATATAAAAGTAGTCTTAACTGTAGCTTTAATTTATATTGTGGGTTTGGTTTTTTTTTTAAATAATTCAAGTTAGTGTACCCTCACAGTTCTAGATGGAGTAAGAAGGTGGAAGTGCTCAGTTAAGTGTCTAGCACCTCACAGTGATTGAAAATATCACTTACTGCCCAGCTTAGTCAAATAATTTGAGTCAATACTGGAAAGATGTCTGCTATGATAATGAATTCCAGACCTGCTAAGCTAAGATGACAGTTCCATGTTATAACTGACCTGGATTTCCATCCGGTACTTTATCCCTTATGACTCAATTTGTTTACTCTCATTCCACACAGCTAAGTATTTATTTACCCCATTGTCTAATTCACAGTAAAGTTTCTTGCTCCTTCTGGGAATGCATATTCTGCATAAATGGAATTTTTCTAAACAAATCTCTTTTATCTGCTTCTTTTCAGGGTATAAGAAAAGCTAGAAAGGACTCACCTTTTTTTTTAGGCACGATCCCACTTTCTGAGGGAATACTACTGCAGGTTTGTTAGCCAATGCAGAATCTCATGGCTCATAAAAAGGAGTATTTCCCTCCTATGACCACGATTACAAGCTTTTATAGGGGCTTTAAAATGGAATATGTGGGAGATTAGTGGGGATAAAGAAATATTTCAGAGTGTTCAGAGGATAAGCATAGGTTGTACTGATTATGTCAAGCTGATCTGATGTTTGTTCACTTTCTACTTTTACCCAAACAAGTTTTGTCCAGTCACATGGTGGATAGAAACACATGGATTTGCACTTGGTCACTCTTCCTTCGCCATCATCACCTCTATTGGCACAAGCATTTGGCCAGACGTGGGCTAATCCCAGCCTAAATTATAACAAAGGATAATGCAGAGTTGTCTTGGCAAAAAAATAGCAAACTATGAAGTTGTAAAGGCATCAAAATCCTTTAGAATCAATCAGAACAGAGGGTTAGGACCAAAGTTCTCCAAGTCACAGGGAAGTTTTTCTTGGATCTCACTGAATAACTGGTGACCCCAGAGCCCCTTGGTGCACACTCTGGTGAGGAGCTTCCACATAACTGATAGCTCTGTATGAATCTCTAAAAGCAGAATTCCTTTAGATATACTTTGTAATGTCTGTTCTAGGTGTTCTGGCCAGCAGTACAGCAGGGGAAAAAAGATCAGCACTAAGCAAAAAGTCTTAGGTCATACTTCAGCCTTATTCAAAGAGAAAACCATTACAGTTCCTGAACATGGAGACTGGAGGGCAGCATTGGCAGTATTCCATGGGCTCTTCAGTGGAGAACTACCTTTACACTAACTAGTACACTTGCAAAAAACCACACGTATCTTCTCAGGCCCATAAAGCAGAATACAATTAAACCAGATAAAAAATAAAGTTCACTTGCAATTTAAGAATATGCAAAATACACTACACTTGATACTACACTTCATCTTAGCCAAAAAGCCAAGAAGTCAAGTGAGGTGGATCATGAACTGGTTGAAAGGAAGAAGTCAGAGAGTTGTGGTCAATGGGACAAAATCTAGTTGGGAGGTCTGTGACCAGTGGGGTCCCTCAGGGGTTGGTACTGGGACCAGTACTATTCAATATTTTCATCAATGACCTGGATGAGGGAACAGGGTGTGCCCTCAGCAAGTTTGCTGATGACACTAAACTGGGAGGAGTGGCTGACACACCAGAAGGCTGTGCTGCCATTCAGCAAGACCTGGACAGGCTGGAGAGTTGGGTGGGGAGGAAATTGATGAAATTCAACAAGGGCCAAGTGTAGAGTCTTGCATCTGGGGAAGAACAACCCCATGTACCAGTACAGGTTGGGGGCTGACCTTCTGGAGAGCAGGGTAGGAGAAAGGGACCTGGGGGTCCTGGTGGACAGGAGGATGACCATGAGCCAGCAATGTGCCCTTGTAGCCAAGAAGGCCAATGGCATCCTGGGATGGGTTAGAAAGGGGGTGGTTAGTAGGTCAAGGGAGGTTCTCCTCCCCCTCTATTCTGCCTTGGTGAGGCCACATCTGGAGTATTGTGTCCAGTTCTGGGCCCCTCAGTTCAAGTAGGACAGGGAACTGCTTGAAAGAGTCCAGGGCAGAGCCACAAAGATGATGAAGGGAGTGGAACATCTCCCTGATGAGGAAAGGCTGAGGGAGCTGGGTCTCTTGAGCTTGGAGAAGAGGAGACTGAGGGGTGACCTCATCAATGTTTACAAATACGTTAAGGGTAAGTGTCTGGAGGATGGAGCCAGGCTTTGTTCAGTGATGTCCAGTGATGGGACAAGGGGCAGTGGGTGCAAACTGAAACACAGGAGGTTCCATGTAAACATCAGAAAAAACTTCCTTCCTGTGAGAGTGACAGAGCCCTGGGACAGGTTGCCCAGAGAGTTTGTGGAGTCTCCTTCTCTGGAGACATTCAGACCCACCTGGACACGTTCCTGTGTGATGCGCTCTGGGTGACCCTGCTCTGGTAGGGGGGGTTGGACACGATGATCATTGGGGGCCCCTTCCAACCCGTAAGATTCTGTGATAATACTGACATTTCCTGGATGTGAGTCTTCAACATATGAACTTTGACCGTGCTAAATAAAGTTGTCACAGTTGGATGTGTGTCTGCTTCCAGCACCTGGCAGCCTTATCAGTAGGAGGGTGGAGGAATTTTGGTATGCAAATTACTCCTCTGTTGAGTCAGTCTGGAGGATATAAGTACTGGACAGAAGCACATCAAACAGTTCACTAATCAATTATTCCCACCAAAGAAAAATGGAATCCTTTTCTGCTCTGGCTCTAATAGGAGGAATTCTAGTTGCTTTTGTATTAGTGGTTTTAATTGCAATTTATCTTGATTCCTTCAAGGTAGAGATTCCTCCTGATGTTGACCAGCCAGCAAAGCTCCGCTTGTATCATGGGTTGTATGTTCTGATGGAAATTCTGGTGAGTTCATCATGCTCTGTGATTTCCAGGAAGGGGAAAACTTAAGTAGGACTATGAAGCTTTGCATCTAATATTGCAACTGTGCATACTGGGAACCACATGGTGACATAGATTTAAAGATAAAGGTCAAAGTTTGATTTGTTATTCTATTACTGTATATAAAAGCAGGCAGTATGTGGTGAGTTCCTTTAAATACTGAGATATGCATTCTTATGCCATAATTGTAATTTGATGGCCTTCTATAATGAAATGATTGGTCCTGTGGATGACAGGAGGGCTGTGGACATAATTTCCATGGACAATAATAACCAAACCTTCTATATCTCAATGTATTTTGAAATATGCACAGTAATTTCCTAAGGTTTGAACTATTTGCAGTAATTTTCTTCCCTGTGATTTTGTTCTTATTTCCACCATGAAATATCATAGAATCATGTGGGTTGGAAGGCACCTCCCGAGGTCATCTAATCTAATGTCCTGGCCAAAGCAGGTTCAGCTAGAACTGTTATCACTTATTACTTAAATACTTGTCAGCCAGACTCACTGTGCTTTGTGCTTTGCCATCAGAGAAAGAAATAGCTTTTACCCAAAAAGCTTTTGAAGAAGGCAACAGGAGTACAGAAGTGCAGCCTAAGCCCTCTCATGTCTGGCACTTAACACGTCGAAAGAAAGCCTGCAGGAAAATCTCAGAGTGCTTTCATTCATGTTTGTACAGAGCTCATCTCAAGCCAAGGTATTCTCCAATCCCCTAGTTATATATAATGAAGGTAGCAACTAAGGCTCATGCCCTGAAACGTGATTTGGGGTGCTATAATCTAAATAAGACTTAGGTGGGTTGCTTGAATTCACACAGGAGCATTCACCAAATCCAGTAATTGTGCCTGGTTCTCCAATGGCCTATGCCTCATGTACCTTCCTGGAAGAGGCTCATAGATCTCATCCTGGCTTTTGTTTCAATCTGTTCATACAGGTCTTAGGTCTAATGGTGCATATTGCACTCTGATATAAAGCTTTGATGACAATTATTTTGGTTGGCAAAGCACAACACTTCAAAGTGACTGGCAGATTCTCCAGTGGAGTATGAAAGTCCACGAAGCTCAAAGCGAGTGGTTTTTGAAGTAAAAATCTGGTCCCCATAGGATCTTCTATATAAAAAGCCAGTTTGTGGCAGCAAACAATTTTTCAAAGGCTCTATTTCCCAAGAAGAAGTATGGTGACAAGCTGATCTAGGCTCTCTTCTGTTTACACATACACACATTTTAGAACCTGGCTTATAAAGTCTGTTTCTTCTACTACCAATGATCACATCTGTCTAGGCATAGTCATCCCTTTCAGTGCTTGAATGTATTGTTATTGGTTCTGAAGTATTTTGTAATTATTAATCAAGAAACTTTTCAACAGAGTACATACCAAATTCCCCATTCTCCTTCATGACAGTGTTTTCCCTGAATTTGAAGATGCCTCTGTGACATCAGGAGCTCCTGGGATAAGGAAAGTGGGTACTTAGATAGAATGCCCTGATACCAAGTTTATCATATATATTACTGTCTATCATCTGAAAGGTCTGTAAAACCTCAGGAATGTTAGAAAGTGCAGAATAAATAAACCCAGAATGGCAATTCTGCCAACTTCAACTATTCCAAAATCATAACTGACAAAAAGACTTAAAAGTAATGAGAGTTTTTGAAAATTGCTGTTTGGGGAAGGCTACAATGACCCTGTGGTTTCTGCCATGATTGTCCAGGCTTTTATATTCATTTTCCCCTTTGCCATGATACCTAAAAATGTGCATTTTCAAATGTAAGGCAGGAGCTGTATTTATCCATTTGTCTCTGGAAACACCAAGCACTGCTGGCAGTTTTGGCAGAGTTTTATGAAAAAACTCTAGAACATCTCTGACTTCCCATCTTTGTTTCTAAATGATGTTCTCTTTCCTCCATGGCTCATGGTGTTTTCTTCTATTACTCCTTGCTCAACTTGTTTATTGCAGCCTGCTCTATTATTAGGAAGAAAGATTTTGTTATTGAGAAAGGCCTGGGTGAGGAACTGGGTGTTGCAACACACTTGAACTCAGTGAGATTTGGCTTCACATGTACATGATAGCTGGGATCATGCACCTAAGAAAGTTCCACCTCTTTGTCTTACTCTGGCATTATTTGAAAGCAAAATTACTATTTAAGATCAATATTTGAATTGTCTCTGAGATAGACAGAGCAGATCTAAATTAAAGGCCAGAAGGGTGGAAAGAACACTTCCAAGAGCATAGCTGGCCTTTAGTTTAGGAGGCATTGATGCAGCAGTGTACATGGAGATTTCTGGTGCTCAGAAGATAACAATACAATTTGCAATTTCCTTGTGATGATTATCATCATTCCAGAAGAATGAGTTATAATAGTCCATAAGGGCTATTAAGTCACCATTTAATGTGAAGGGAAATGTCGTTCCTAGCAGGAAATGCATCTGTTACATCACATGTTCAAAATAAAGGAGGATTCTAGTGTCACCTTCAGGCTTAACTATCAACAGCTGACTGACCTTGGGTAAGAAAATATTTTGACACATGTAACAAACCTCCCTTGTCTTCAGAATATTTGTTTTCCCTGATTAGGTCTAAGAAACTGACTGCAGAGCCAATTCCTGAATAGCTGTGAGATCTAGATAAAGGCAGCAGTTTCATTGATGGAGATAAAATTCAGAACCATTTTCACCTGTTCTTCATTTAGGCCAGCAGCCCTTCACTATTGATGATAGGCAATCATGGTTTTCTTAAAGCTTGTTCTCACTGACCCTGTGGCATGGAGATGACTCAAGACCAGTAAGTTACTGAATCTTGCACACAAACTAACATGACTTTTTCTCCTAGTTTGCTAAATGCTGTCATGCTAGGGACATTTTCATCTCATCTAACCTTAAATACTTTAGCTGAGGCATCTGAAGTACACAGCCTCCCTTTATGGAGATGAAGAGACATCTCCAGAGCATGATTTAACACACCCGAAACTGGAACTGTCCTCAAGAAATGCCTTGTTCTCCTCACTGATTAGAAAAGCAGCCTCAGGCCTCATGATTCCTAAATTCCATTCCTAAGCAAATGCCTGATGTTACTTTTGGCAAATAGAAGGTATTTATGGAACACATTTCATGGAACAAGTATTACAACACTTTTTCCAGAGATACTGGTACCTCACATAACGATGACGTACATTTTCACTTTCATAACTGAAATCACAAAACCACTAGAGTTATTTGTGGTAATCCTATAAAGCAGCAAATAACCAATACAATTATCCTAAATATAGTATAGAAAAAGGTAGTTTGTGGCCTTTATAGAGTGGGAAGATTTGAATTCCCTATACTAATTTCTCTTTTTTCCTGTTATACTTATCTAGACAAAGAACTTAGACAGTTTGGGAGTCATTAAGGAGCACATACTTCTTAGGTTGGTGACTGATGGACTGCCAGCATGCAGGGATTCAAGGCTCTTCATACAGGATCTGCATTTTGATGATGTGCCAGTGAGGGTCTACCTCCCAAGAGGGCCATCTGCAAGCAAACGAAGAGGAGTCATCTTCTTCCATGGAGGATGCGGGTTGTTTGGAAGCATCAGTAAGGAGCTGAAAGAGAAAATATTAGTGTTCAGGATTGTTAACTATATAGTTTTAAAAAACGGAGTCACTGAAGCTTAGTTTGAGAGATTGTGAGATAGAAAGCACTTAATGTTTATTTTTACTTTTTAAGATCTCCAATCTGCCCTTATTTAGTATCTAAATAATTTTTATAGGATATAGTACTCTTTACGGTATATATCCCTACAGCAAATGATGCTGCTGAAGAAAGAAGTTGTTTTTTTGGGGGTCTGAAAACCTGACAGTGAAGTTAACACCTGCATTCCTCCCTTTGAACTCTAACTGCAGCATGAATAAACATATCCCAGTGAAGGGACTCCTACAAACAGTGCTCTTGGCAGCTTCATGAGGCCTGTAGAAGCAATTTTAGAACACATGTCCATGATGCACACACTTCAGTTATGTTGATTTTTTTTTCCAGTTTATTAGAGAAAGCAGATAATTGCCAAAATGTCATTTAGAAAGTTCTAAAAGACACTTTCTACAGGAAGCAGCCATGCAGACATATTAATTGGCATTAGAATTCTGTAATTGAAGGAACACATCACTGAGAAAATACCCATAAACCAAATCTTCTAAATGCAAAAAAATCAGAATTAATGTTGAAGAAAAAAAATCAATGTATCCCTAAAGATGCTAAAACAGGTATATTTCTGCCCACAACCTAACTATGAAATAATTATATAATTAGACCATTGACTTTAAAACAATTTAGATGTCTTAGATTTCTGCCCGAATTAGCCACAAAGAAATATGCTGATGTCACAGGGGACACACCAGTTCTATTGTCTCACCACCATCATGAATGATGTCATCCTTATATCCAACCTAATTCTACCCTCTCACAGTTTAAAACCATTGCCCCTTGTCTTACAGTAATAATCGTAATTCCTTATTTAATTCCTTATTGTCCTTACAGATCAACCATCTCCCCATACGTATTAACTTTACAGTGTGTCCAGAGGATCAAAAGTCTAGATTATTTTTATCCTAGAGAAAATTCGGTGAGCTGCCCTCACTCAATCATGTCAATATGCCACTAAAAAGCAAGGAACAGTGTTACTTCAAGTATTCTAAGATACTAATTACATTAACAACATTTGTTCTCCAGGAACTTATGAAAGACCCTGCCGGTACATAGCCAGAAAATCTGATTCAGTGGTTGTGTCTGTTGGGTAAGTGAGCTCCACCTCATGTTACTCCTAAAATTAGGCAGTTCTTCTGCCTTCCTCCCTACCTCCCCCCTGCCCCCCAAATTATTCCCATTCTGTACTTAACATTTCTGTGAATAGAAGAAAAGAACCTGAGCTCTAGTGTTGTCTGCCCCTATGTTGTTGATATAAGAAAGCACATGCCATGAAATGACAGTGAGAAATACCTGATACAGGTTTAGAAAGTTACAAAAGTTATCAGTATGCCAGCTATTTTCAGAAGAACAAAAAGATCTGTTCATTTTACATCATTATCACCTGAAAAATCACTGCATTGTATAACAAGGAATTATAAGCTGTTTTCTCCATTTCAAGTTTTAATACTTAGGGGGCTTTGGGGATTACTTTAAAAAGTAAATAATAAGTCTAAAGTTTATTTTTTACAACTGCATGGACCACTGCTTCCTTTTAATGATTTTTTGCCTATGGAAAATAGATGATTGTATGAAGAAACTTTAGTTTCCAACAAATTCTTCTATGAACAAATCCATTACTAAAGAATTTTATTAAGCTGAGAGGAACTGAGTTTGAGAATAAATTGCATATTTCATACCTTGTCTGGGGTAAGTTACAATGGCTTTAAAGTGACTCTGAAGTAAGATATTGATATCCTGTTATTCCCTGGATATAAGGATGTTTACTTTATGAATGCATTGAATTAATTTCACAGAAAAGTGAAAAAACAGAAAAGCAGAAGCAAACAGAAGGGCTACGAGAGAATGATTCTACTGCTACCTTAGTAGTATTTATCTTTTATTTATTAAACTTAATCTTCTCCAGAAAGCCTTAAGACAATAAGTACAAAGAATAAAGAACCATGTCTGTTAAAAATGTAGTCTCAAAGTAGCTTTTTATGCCATTGGAATAAAATGACACTTTAACTTGACTGGATATCTGACTGTTAGGCCTGCCTTGATTTTCATCCTACCAATAAGTTGTTAAGAAATAAACAAACAAATCATTACTGTAACATCACTCCTCTGTAATCACTTGTTCCAATCAATAAAATAATGTCTACACAAAGCTATTTTGTCACCACAGTACATTTACTGTGTGGTGGTTTATAACATATTTAAATTATTCCTTTTCTATTAAAATGTAGTAATACTATACAATACAGTACTAATGTAGAATAATACAATAGTCAGTGTCCCCAGTGTAAAAAGCTCAGGAGCCAGAACTTGGTTGGAACTTGTGGGCAAGCAGGATTGACTCCTAATGTGCAAGGTCAGTCCCAATAAGGGAGATGGAGACTTTCCTGCTGGCATCAACTTTGATCTGAGATGCACTCAGAGCAGGAAGGGAGCAAATGTGTGGCTTTGTATCGTGGGTGATTGGACAGTGCTACTCAAGGTTTTTATGCCCTTAAATGATGCTGGAATAAACCTCAATGATCAGTGGCCTCTATTTTGACTGAAATGGGAGGGGAAGCTTTTGTTTTGCTTCAGCATACAACACTTTTAAATAAGTAACACTGGATTTGGAGAGCTTTTGCGAATGTATAATCCATGGATGCATTTAAGATGACCCAGTCAAGCAATTTGCCAATAGAGGTCCTGGTAGTAACTGCTGTCTTTGGTACATTTCAGGTACCGTTTGTCTCCTGAGCACAAGTATCCAGCCCAGTTTCTGGACTGTCTCGCTGCTACTCTCCACTTTTTGAAGACTGCAGAAAACTATGGGGTGGATCCTGATAGGATTATTGTTTGTGGGGATAGTGCAGGGGGCACTTACGCTACTGGGATTTGCCAAGAACTGGTGAATAGAAGAGATATCCCAAAGATACGTGCCCAGGTACTGATCTATCCATTTCTCCAATCACTGAACTTCAATCTGCCATCTCACCAGAAAAATGCTTTCCTTGCCTTCCTTTCCCGGGACCGTGGGATGCGTTTTGTTCTGAAATACTTGCAAAAGGACACCTCGATGAAGGTGGCTATTTTGGCAGGTTCTCATGTTCCTGAGAGTATGAATCGGAAATACAGGAAATGGATAAATCCAGATCTTATCCCAGAGGAATTTAGACCGGGCTATAAACCACCGTTACCCACTCCGTTCTTACCTCAAGTCCACGAAGAAATAAAAGAAATGTTTCAGATAAGATTCTCCCCCGTTAGCAGAAGATGCTGTTGTTTCCTGCCTACCTGATACTTGTATCATCACCTGTGAGCATGATGTGCTCCGAGATGATGGGCTGTTGTACAAGAAACGCCTGGAGGACAACAACGTACCAGTGACCTGGCACTACCTGGACAAAGGCTTCCATGGTGTACTGTCATCTTTTGGTTTTGGCATTTTTTCTTTTCCATCAGCAAGTGAAATAGTGAACCACACTGTAAACTTTATAAAAGATTATTAAAATATTTTCTCAAAGACAGTGAACTGGTGTGCAGACAGAGTGTATTTCTGTTAACCACTTACTAGCTATTTCCATGTTAGAATCTAGGCAAGAAAGAAAAAGATTAGCATGTTCTGCTAAATTCTGATTTAAATTGCTATTACTTAAGAACATGTTGTACTTTTAATTTTTTTGTTTTAACCTCATTCATTAGTAAGCTTGTTTTGCTGTTATCTTCTTACATTAAAAGAATTTTTACTTCCTTCTAATGCCAAAGAATAGAAGTTCATCATAGCAAAAAACAGCTTAAGAGTATGCACTATATGAGTGATCAGCAATGTGCATATCCATTTAATACACACAGAATAAGCACAAGAAGAAAGAAAAAAAGCCCCCCAATGCATCTGGAGATGGAAGATACTTTCAGTGCTTCTGAGACACCACCAGACTGTGTGTATAGGCAAACAGTAGCTTTGGACTTGGCTGTAAAATCTGAAGGTGATTGGGTGTACTTGACAACCTGAATTTTAAAGGAACTAGCTGATACAGAAGGGTGGTACAGAAATGTGAGCTACCTGTAAGTATCTGAGACTGGAAACATAGAAGCAGTGAAGGAGAACTGCACAAAGATAACTGAATGTCCTCTAAACTATATTCCAGAATAAAGTTTCTTTCTGAGAAGCATTTTTTTTCCTTTTCATCATCAGATAAATAAGCAACCTGTTTGCTTGGAATCTGGGTAGAAAGCACATAAACAACACGGAAGCTGCCAAAATAATTCCTGTGAATATCCAAAACACAAAGGAAAAAAGAATAAATCTCAGTTAGACTGCTTATTAAAACAGATCTACCTTTGCTAAACACAGATGCCAAGGTAACTGCCATTGCATGTCAAAGTAGGTGGCCACAAAATGCCCAGGATTTGTGAAATAGTTAATCATGGTTATGCAACCACCTCACACTTGTCAATCTATACACACACAAGTGTGGAAAGAGGTTAGTATGTGTCTTCATTCCCTGCCAGCCAAACTGTGAGCAGGAAGAAAACAGTGGGTTAAATTCTGTGTTGTCACCATATTAATTTAACATGGTGACAAGTTAGCAATTACAAGTCTATTACAAATCTGGAGCAACAAGTTGTTACTTGTAAATTCTTGTCCTCCAGCCCCTCTCAGCAAAATGAAATTATGATTCCTTCTCCTCTGTTGGCACAACAGGGTTTTTTTTCATTTTTCCTATTGCAGGTATTAGCAATTTACTCTTCAAGCAAATAAATTCTTTCAGGAGTAAATAACATGATAGTTCCAAATCCACTGTTTGTGGATTACACAATTCCCCTTGGTTACACAACCTGATGTGAAACTGAGGATTAATTTTGGTTTCTGATCTCTGAAGATCTCTGGCTTACCAGCTTACATGTTGGTGGCTGAAGCTGGGTCAGCAGGGTCAGTATCTGAGGTAAACACGATGTAAAAAGCTGGATAATATTTGAGCAGTTAATCCATGTCTGTTCTGCCAAGGCTGTAGTGTTATCTGTACATGAGCAAACTGGCTTAAAGTTAGGTTGGGTATGAATGACTTCATGACCTTCAGTCAAATGTGTGAGAGTCATCAGGCTTATCTTTAAAATCATTTTTTATCCCTGTATTGCTCTTCTTTGCATCTTCTGCACCAGGCTTGTTCTTTTGATGATCCTTTGCAGGCACAGAGATGGTTGGAAGTGCCAGAACTATGAAGGTCCACACAATTCCACTCCGTATGTTTGTATGTCTTTGTGTGGATCCTCTGGGGTTGGTGGGGATGCTGTGATGTCTGGACATAGCTAACATGCCCAAAAGAGTCCAAGACCTACCAGCTGTTGGTAAACTGGCTACCATAAGGACTGGCACCTAAAAGATTTAGAAAACAGATGAATAATAGGTAGTAAGAACCTTAGTACAAAGGATCTGCCACAAGTGTCAGAAGATTTCTTAGATCCCCAGAGGGGCCAAATCTCATAAGCATACTTAGACCACACCTAACTGACTGGGACAGCACAGGTTATACAAAGCCAATTAATTTCATTATTAAACACTAAAGAAGGAAGCTGCAACCATGTTTTCTTTAACAGTATTCCCTAATGACCTTGTCCGAGCTATAAGATGAACCTTATTTGCACCTTGGTCCTGACAGTTTTGAGTTCACCACTTCCATTTCCCAACAGTGTCCCAATCAGCAGGCAATGTGCCTTCCACCAGCATCCCTTATTGAGCTGGGCAACTCTGATGAAGTGCCACAAAGAAGAATAAAGAAAAAGGAACCTGATCTTATACTTCGCAGGTCAACAACCTTCTGGCAAGGGAGGGAGAGGGAATGGAGACATTGAGAAACTAAAGTCTGCAAGGGGTTGTTGAATAAAATATAAAAATAAAGAAACAGTTTGGGCAGAAGGAGCAGAACATGGAGTCAGCTTCTTCTCAGAGAGAATATCACCAGACTCTAAAATTAAGTTTCTTGCTGTTTATTCTAAACAATTAACAAACAGTATCTAGAGTCAAGAATCAAGCCTGACATCTTTCCTATGCAGGTCATGGATTGTGCATTCTAAAGCTCTGGGGTACCCCATGTTTAGTTTCATTTTAATACACACCTCAAGGTCAGCTCACTCTTTGTACTGGGTTTTTTTTTAGGAAAATTTTTACACATTCATTTTACTCATACTGCTGTTTTTCAGAGTGAGAATCCGTTGCCTTTATGGTTTCAGTAGGCTGGTAAGAAACCACTGTTCCCAGTGACACCAGATGAGCTGAAAAAGCTTTGCTTTACAGATTTATTTTGCTTCAGGTTAAACCTTAACACTAATGATTTTTGTACTGGAAAATACGATACTTCTAGAGGAAAGGACAGATCCTAAAGCTCAGGACAGAGTATACAGAAAAGAGCAGGCTGATGATGTCTACGCATTGCTACTAGCACCAAAACAATGAAGTCCAAGTCCAGTTTTCATCAGCTGGTGTAATAGTTCTACCTGGAAGGACACCTGTAAGTAATATATTAATGGGAGACTGAAGTATGGTAAGGCTTCACCAAGAGGCCATTAAAAAACCAAACACAAACCAAACAAACTTAACAGTTGTTATAGGCTGGAGAAAAGCTATCAAGGAGGATGAAGTAAGATGCAAAGCAGGGACATTTCAGGCTGCAGCTGATTCTGGTTCCATTAGACTCAAAGATGCAAAGGCACAGCAGTAAACAAAATCAGTCACCAAAGGTGATGAAATGTGTTTGTGACACAAACCTGGATTTCACTAAAAGTCTGAAGAAGTAAGGTGTGGGGGCACAATATATCAAGAAACTGAGCAGCTCTATGATTTCCAAGAAATCCTGCTCCACAGGAACTCCCAGGGACTCAGAAATAATAGAAGTGACTGTATTCAAGAAGCAAGGAGAGACAGAACAAGTTTTTGTCTTCTCATAACACTGATGCTACCAATGATCTATCAAGCACTGGTTCTATGGAGATGGGCACAGACTCAAAACATATGAGCTACAAATACAAAAACCTGCTTATCCAAGCCTCTCCCAGAGTAGCTGTTGCTACTTGTTTAATTGTGTGGCTTGATTGCCACATGTTTTCACCTTCCTATTAGCATTTTTTAAAGCTGGATGATGGGATATGAAGAGAATTGCAAATCCTGTGCCTTTACCTTAAGAAATACTTCAGAAGTCAGAGGGGGAAGGAAGCCACAGCTGGTTCTTGCACTTGGCTCCTAACAGCACAGTGAGATGGAACTTCTAGCATTTTTTCTTGCTGTTTTGACTGTCCTGGTGGCAATGGCATTCTATTATGAACACCCCAAGGCAGAAATCCCTCATGGATTTAGTCAGCGCCAAAAGCTTTACATTTTTCATTATTGCCTGAATTTCTTGTTTGGTCTGGTAAGTAATACTTGATTAAAGCTGAAGTTTTTAATTTATTTCTGATAGAGGGGTAATGGATTGGTGAGGTTTTTTTAGAATAAATGTATAAATATACTGCAAATGTGATGTGAGCACCACTACAGATACCTTCACCTCAGCATAACAGACTCTGCTGCTTGCTATACAGCACCAAAGGCAGCAATAGGGAAAAAAACCCTGCAGACTGTGTAATTTCCAGTTTTTTCTGATGACCTATGTTTCAGGTTTTTAATCTTGTTGCCTCAATGTGGTGCTGGGAGGCTTAAGAAGCTTACTGCACCGTGTATATGGAAATCCTGCTCTGGAGAACACGGGGCTTAATTAGAGAATGGGCAACTAAATGATGGCTGTGATGTCAGTTCTCTTCCACAACTGCATCACTCCTGAGCCATCTGAAGGACAGCTGCCATATCCATCATCTTTTGGTTTTCATTAGGTCTATATGACTTTCCTTTTTGAGATAGTACAGATTATATTAAAGCTGTCTTTCTGTGTCATTGTTGGCACATTTTTGATCCTCTTATTTTTTATCCATGTTTCTCTTTAAAATGTGACTTCCATTTGCCCTTCTGTTTTATCAATTATTTTTTCCTGAATTAATTGTTGCCCCCATAATTTTAAAAACACACTGTGATACCTTAATCAAGCTCCTTTTCTTTTAGTTGTTTAAATTCTGTGAAAAAACCTTCAGTTTCTTTGGCATGTGCATTATATTTCACTTCCATTCCGTGTTCTAAAGTTCTTATTTCTTCCTCCCTTTCCCTTCTACATTGCTTAAGTTTTGTTTGAAGTCAGCCAGTGAGCTCCTAAGAACCTGACTCATCATGTCCCTGGAGAAGTGCCCCACCCAGGCCTGAACACTGCTACCACAGTAAAGCCATGCAATGAGATAGGAGAGCAACAGAAGTCAAATTGAATTTTCTCATACCTGCTTTGCAATGTGTGGACTTCCACACTGTCAAAACACTCTTTAGATACTCTTTATCCATCAGACAAACTTTTATCTTTGTGCAATTCATGTGCAAAAGGCTAAACTGCAGAGTTTAGAAACTACTGGTGATTAATAGAGCTTTTAACATCTGATCATATAATTTTGTGTCCTTTCTGCTGGCCAGTGAGAGGCCAAGCAGAAGCACTGAACTACATCACCTCAAGGGAGCAGAAAGACAAGAATATTTATCTATGGTTATTATTAAATGCGAGTAAAGCCAAAGGCACATAGCAACTCTTGTTATTGCTGTTAGATCAATTACTTATGACAAAGTAGCCAAATCCTTTAAAGGGATAACAACCCATTATGTCAAAACTGCAGGGAAAATGAAAGTTTACTGGCATAACCAGTCTTCAGCTGGGACAAAAGATGCATGTGTAGTCACTGGAGACAAACCAGTTTGAAGCAGTTGTCCCCAGTCTAATAGATGTTTTATGAAGAAATAGCTGCATTCACCTACGAGGGTATACTTAAATAAAAACAGCTACATCTTAATGTTTATAAAACTTACGCACTGAAAAATCTATTAGCTCATCCTTTATTTTTTCATCTAATGTTCAGTCTATAAGAAGAAAAACTGACTTATCAGTGAAGCTAAACAATAGCCAGGGGACTTATGACTGATCCTGTCTCAGAAACAGAGGCGTTGATTAAACTGTGCCATCAGCTGTGTTCATAGCTCTGTAAGCTTCTTGTACTCAGTTTATTCCAGTTAACATTTAGGTAGAAGGGCTGGCACAAAGTGTAATTCAGATGAGTTCTGGGGTGTACAGAGTAGGCCTTGAACCTGTGTAAAGAGGACAAAGAACCCTCACACCAGGGAAAGCACAGCTCTGTCACATCCCTCCCACAGATATTCCTACACGCTTGCTGCAAGCTCTGGTCTTTGCCTGAACATGTATCTGGACTCCCAACTGTAAGTTAACTAGGTTCTTACACAGATTTTCTCCTGGTGCATGGAAATCTCCATGCCAGTTGTTGCCAGTGGGATCAGTTCTTCAGTATTTTCCTGGGAATGCCAGACACTTGCACTTGGTGTGCCTGCAGAGGCTGAGCCAGACAACACTTCAAATGAGGTGGCAGCTCTCTAGTCCCATACTTTGCCTTATGCTCCCTGTACACCTTTCTTCATTTCCAAGCTGTCATGTCAGCTTTAGTGTTAGAAGATCCTCAATCAATATATAACCAAATGACTGGACAATAAATTATACTACTACTACAAATTATACTACTAAGCATTCACACTTACTTAAAAATGTCAAAAAGTTGGTCATGTTTGACTGACCTGGGTAATCATCTGCAAAAGAACCAGCTTTATGAGCATGAAGATCCTGGAAGTGGAATTTCTGGTAATGAAGAAATCACTGATACACAGCCTAGATACACTGTAAGTGAACCTTTATGTACACATAGCCCAGGCTTGCAGCTGTCATGCAAGTGATCACTTTTTGCCAGAAACTGTAGACCAAAAGCCAATACCTCACTGTGAGGGAACATGCACACTAAAAAAAAGGACCTGAATCAGAAAACAAAGCAAGAATGCAAATTCTGCTGCTTCTTGTAGCACTTCTGTTCACAGGAACTGTGCAACTTAAAACAACGCTACTTAAAACAACAACACAACATTAAAATTTAACTTGCATGGTAACAGACACAACTATGAAGACTATGCATGATGATACTAATTACAGATGTCTGCCATAACTGGTTGTTGTTGCAGGTAATCCATAGAAGATATTCACAGCTAAGAGTGAAATGACTAAGAGCAATATAAATAAATCCCAATCTCTGTGAAAGCTGACCCATGAAACTACTGCAGTTTTAAGAAAAATGAAATGTCAAACTGTCAACTCTAAACAGAGTGGTTGATAAGGACTTCTATTTTTTTGTTAGTATTTCCAAGATGAAGATCATCCCTATATTACATACAAACAACACAGCTAATTACAGGTTTAACCTGTAAAATAATAAGCCACAAGTCTTATTGTGGGGTTTTAAGATACATGCAAATGCATACCCTTGTATATGCAACTCTTTTTGAAATAGATATGCATGAATAACAGCAACACAACAGATTAAATTACTCATTAGAGAAATCTACTGTTGAAAAAGAAAAGTACAACATTTAATCCAATATAGGGGAAACAGTTATACTGCTTCACACTCTTCCTCTTGAGCAGGAATAGACCAGGGTTGACTACCAGTGAAACAGCTTAAACCCATCCAGATGCAACAAAGTAGACTATCTCAGACTTACGTAAGACTCTTCAGCCTGAGTGTTTAGGTAAGATCAGTGAGCTGTGAGGAGACCAAGCCAAGGTTCAAAGCTATTCTTGTTCAGGAGGTCAGCTGTGGTAGATGATACAGATTTTTTTTTCTCCAAGCTAAAAAGTAGCCTGAGTTTCAGAAATTTAAAGTATTAGCCACATTTCTTCATCCAAAGCTGGAGTCTTAAATGCTGTAACTACTCTCTCCTTACTGTGTTCAGGCACACGGCTACTTAAACACCTGACAAGTTGAAGTATTTGACATCTTTCTTCTATCTACTAGTAATAGTCTAATGTTTTTCCTACTGATAAAAACTTAAGCAAGGATTTCACCCCTGAAGAATGACATAATTTGAAAATCACAATGCTCTCATCTAACATTTCTAATATAATCTAAAAATCATCACCTAAGCTGATCCTCAGTTCTGCTAGATAGTACTGCTAACATTCTTGCCAGAGGTTTAAGATGGTATTGATGAGCCAAGTTCCTGTGCTTCTGTGAAAGCAACTCCCCGACAGCTTTCCCACAGGCTCCAAGGCCTTGTTTTGGAGAAGCATGGACACAAAGCAGTTACAGAAGAGAAGTTAATCCATTCCTCTTAAATCTAGTACTCTTTAAATTTCAAATTTTGGTAGGTATTACACTAGAATGAAGATTTATCCAAAGCATCATCATAACTGTCCACTTCATTCTAAGAACCCTTAGGAGACAGAGTTTGAATTAACCACAGAATTTTAAATTTTTCATGATCAATCTCCAAGTAAGAAAGAAATCTGCAATAAACTGTGGTTTCCTTCCCTTTATTAACAGGCAACGCTTTTGGAAAAAGTAGGTCTCCTCTCAGAGGTCCATCTACCCAGGATGGTAATGGATGGAATACCACCACTAAAAGATAAATGTCTTTTTATCAAGGACTCAAAGTTCGAAAAGGTTAGAGTAAGAATTTACCATCCAAAAATATCAACCACTGGCCAAAGAAGAGGAATCCTTTATTTTCATGGAGGAATTGGACGGTTTGGAAGCATTCGTAAGTAATAGAAATAAAATGTGCTCTAATTACAAATGCTACATAGCTTAGGATCTGATAGAGTATTTCTTAGATGACAAGAAGAGTTAGCAGGTTAAGCAATATAAATAACAAAATTACCTTTAGGACAGCAGAATAATTATTTTTTACATGCAATAGGCATCATGTTAGATTCCCTTTATACAGCTCCTGTACCTAGAACATTTATTTTCTGATCATTTAGAATACCTGTTTTCTTCTTCTCCTTCATGCTTATGAGAAAAGTTGAACATCTCATTAGAATTTTATTTGTTAAAGAACCCAATTTGTGTTAACGTGTGTGTGTGTGTGTGTGTGTGTGTGTGTGTGTACTGCTGTGGTCTTTATAGTGGCAGAAAAAGGAAGAAATACATTAAGGCACTGAAATGGAAAGGCATAAGAGAGCAGATGCACAAGAAAAGTACTACGCTAGATTTAGCAGGGGTTTCTGTTTGTGTTTTTTTAAAAAATAACTTCTCATCTTCAGTACCACTCTAGAAGTGGCAGCAGTGGTGCTTTCTATTAACTAACTTTTACAAACAGGAGACTGAAACAAAGCATTGGAGTGAATTCCAGGTCTATACTGGCAAGAGGATTCCCACAGATGTGATGGAGTTGTGAGCAATGTCTAGATTAGACCACACCACAGTAGAAGATTTAGAGTGCAGCATTAGTCACAGAACAGAGATAAAAAATTCAGAGTATTTTCATTCAACTTCTCTTTAACGCAACTCACAATCCCATTGAAATACTTTGTCTTACAGGGGCCTATGAAAGAACATGCCGCTATTTTGCTAGAAAAACCAATTCAGTGGTCGTGTCTGTTGGGTAAGTGGAGTCAATCCAGACACACTATGTGACAGACATTTGATTTGTGCCTCCTTCGAAGTTTGTAAGTCTTCAGTGCACAGTCACCCCAAGCCAAGTTCCTTGTAAAGTCCATACCTCACTTGTATTTAAGGACCACGTGTGTTTCACCAGCACTAATTACTCCTAGGAAGAATTAGTCAACTAATTTCCAAATAAAATCCATTACAGTAATTTTATAAGTTGTAGCCACCACTAAGAGCAGAGGACATTTTTTGTTTCCTAAAGCCACAACCAAACCACTTCAATTCAAAGCCAAAACTGTGTGAAGTGTAACTGCTTCTTTCAAAAGGGGCTGCTGTGACTACTAACGAGTCATTTTAGTAGCAGTTCTGAAGAACTGAGGGGATGGAAACCACATTTAACTTGTCATCAACCTGAGGTGAACATTCTGAACATTTTTCTGATGAGCTGTAATGCATTTTCAAAAGAACTGATTTCTAAAAGTTCAGGAAAAGAGTTGATGTCTTGGAAATTGATTAAAATTGCACTAATTACTAGTAACACCCTAAAATACTTGAAGACCCATTAACTCCTATTGATTCTGTCTATAAAGAATCCAGATTATAGAAAACCACTGAAAAACTTTCATATTTTCATTGTAAGTTTTTCCTTCTCATATTCTTTAACAGTTTGTTGGGAAATGTTGCCTTCCATTTCTAACTGGAATTGCTGGTAACTGATTCATACACACCTGCCTTGCCACCCAGTTCAACAATAACTAAGCATGTACTTTCAGTCACCTAAAAGATAGATAAATAATCATTTTGCAAAGATACAACAGTGTATCGACTCCTCCAAACACTAAAAATAGTAGCAGATAATCCATAAAAAATAATTATTATCATTGATTCTAATGCTCCAAGTATAGTCTCAGAATATTTTCCTATCTTCAGAAAGAAATATATGAATAAAAATATGACATTGGGAACATTCACCATATATTTAGGTTGAACATTAGGTGGAAATTCTTCACTGTGAGGGTGATGAGACCCTGGCCCAGGTTGCCCAGGGAAGCTGTGGCTGCCCCATCCCTGGCAGTGTTGAAGGGCAGGTTGGATGGGGCTTGGAGCAACCTGGGCTGGTGGGAGGTGTCCCTGTCCATGCAGGGGGTTGGATCTAGATGATCTCTAAGGTCCCTCCAACCCAAACCATTCTATGATGATTCTAAGATATGACTGTATTAAAACACTTTCTCTCCTGTTTAGGTATCGCTTGGCTCCTAAGCATCCATACCCAACCCAGTTTGAGGACTGTCTCACTGCCACCATACACTTCTTGAGGACTGCAGAAGAGTTTGGGGTAGACCCTTTCCGCATTATTGTCTGTGGAGACAGTAGTGGAGGTACACTTGCTGCTGCTGTTGCCCAAGCACTGGGGAACAGAAGAGATCTCCCAAAGCTGAGAGCACAAATACTAATATATCCTTTCCTCCAGTGTGTGGATTTTAATTTGCCTTCTTATCAGCAGAATGAGGGAGTCCCCATTTTGTTAAAGGAACGAACAGTTGCTCTTGGTCTGAAGTACCTTAATAAAGACTTGTCTGTCTTGGAAGCAATGCTTAAAGGTTGTCATGTTCCAGAAGACTTGCAGCTGAAGTATCAGAAATGGGTCAGTCCTGACTACCTCCCTCATGAGTTTAAAACAAGAGGCCATAAGCCAAGTACTAAACATCAATTCTCCAAAGAAGTCTACACAGTGATCAAGCCGATGTTTGAGCCTGTTTTTTCACCATTGCTTGCTGAAGACAGTGCTATGGCTCACCTGCCTGAGGCCTTCATTTTGACCTGTGAATTTGATGTGCTTAGAGATGATGGACTGCTGTACAAGAAACGATTAGAGGATCATGGTATCAAAGTGACCTGGTGTCATCTGCAAGAGGGATTCCATGGAACTGTATTCTTAGCTTTTTATGGCAGGGTGATAGCATTCCGATCTGGAAGTAAAGGTCTGAAGATGATAGTAAATTTTCTAAGATTGATGTAAAATTCCATTTCTTGCTTTCCTTTCCTGATTCCTATCTCTTATTGCTTGCAAGGGTTTTCAAAAAACATCCTCAATTTTCCTTTTCTTAAATTTCCACATTGCATCTGTCTTCTTTTCACCCAATACATTTATTTGGTGATGGCTTTTGCTTCGTTTTCCCTTATGATACACAAAATCAGGTGAACATGCCTTGCTTTTCTCTACCACCTCTTCAGAGTTTTCTCCTGTAGCCATTAAAGAACTGGCCACCATGGCAAGTGTTTTGCAATACAGTTCAGCTTAATAAAGCCCTGGTAATACTAATATACAAACCGTGATTTGAGGATAACTTGGAGCAGGTAACAGGACTTCTGAGGACAATTCGGGGGAGGTAACAGGGTGTGAATCTACAGGTTAAGTGTGTAATAAGCACAGTCAATGATTTATCAAAGCCTCTACCTGGTGGAAGCTGAGTTTGAGACAAGCTGAAGAAGAACTGAATAGAGCAGAAAAAAATGAAGAATAGACATGAAAGAAAGGAGAGGAGGTCAGGAAATGGAACTACAGATTTTATAAAAAAAGTATTGGTTAAGAAATACAACATCTATTAAAAATAATTTATATTAATTCTATCGATAAAGATAATATGCTAATATACAATAACAGCAGTTCCTTTACAAAGAGCTTGCACTAACTGTAGCCCTGCACTGCCTGAAGCAGGAAGCACTTTCTCACAGAAGGATCAACATGAAGTCCAGAAATAAAAGGATTCAGGAACAGATCAGAACACTGTCAGGACCTGACATCTGGTGAAATGCTCGAGAGTTCAGTACAACTGGGAGGTCCTGACACTATGTGAACAGCTATGTGTTACCTGGAGATGTTTAAAGAAATTAAGAAAGGGAAAGCAAATTGTCGTGCATGATTCCCATCACCAGGTGTCAGCACCCAACCGAGTTTTTAATGCCAGCAAAATAACCTGTCAAGCTTTGTGCTCTGGGCACAGCTCATGAGTACCTGGAAGATATTACAAAAGGTCAATCTGTGGTTTAGATTTAGATATTTTTACTGAACCTGTTGTTGTGCCTTCAGAGACTAAAGCTGTATGTTTAGTAACAGAGCACATTTCAAACCATAATAATTTTAAAGTCAGATTACCTGTTCTAAGCCAATCAAGTTACAGTGGTCTATTGCAAGGTCACTTACCTTCTGCTTTGTTGTCTTTACATTAACCTCTTTGAACCACTCTCGTTAAAAGGCAATATGCAACAGAAAGTATTTTGAAAAATAAGCAGGCAATTAGAAAAGGTTCCAAATCTATTAACTAATTATTTATTTAAAAACATTTAACATTATTCTCTGCCTATGATGCCCATTCTCTGTACTAAATAACAGGTATAATCCTGCAAACTATGCTTTTATTCCTGTCAATCTTTTTTCTGATCCCCCATTATGTCAATGATTCATTGTGTTTGCTGACAATCCTGATAGTGAAGAAACTGCTAACCTAACTATTTAGAGTAACAAGTCTCAGACAAATCTGGCCACAGTAAATTAAGGCCTGTCGCAGTTTTTACGTTTACATTCAAGCTATTTATGGCTTAATAAGATTATATTTTGGTGTGGTGACTGGTTATGGAATTCCAGGTAAATGTTCCAGAGCAGCTTATTTGAACACTGTTTGTATTGAGCAGCGTTCCTCCACCCTGAGGAAACAGATCTGCATAGCTATCAAAACACATACAAGAACTCATCCACATTTCAAAATGCTACGTAAGAAAACCTTCTGTTAAGTGACCATTTCAAAAAGGTACCTGCTCTGAATTGCACAGCACAAGATCTGAATTTCCACTATAGAATGCTAATACATAATATTTGTAATAATTTTTATCTGATTTTTTAAATAATGTGCAGCTTTTTACTGCAAAATTTGTTAGCAGGTGTTTAACCCAGGAGTTTAAGGACAGACTCAAAACGAATAACTTAGAGGAAGAAAGGTTCAAATAAAGATTTATGGCAGATTAAATGAAAGATAGTTTTCAGTCATGAGTAACAACAAAATGCATAGGGAGTAGCTACTAATTTTGTGTGGGGAGATGGAGATAACAAAAAAGGAGGACACCAAAAGGTGGATAGGAAGCAGGCTAGATGAAGGAGGTAGATCAAGCAAATATATAGCACCTTTAAAAACACTATCATAGAGCATGTACTAAGCTGTAATTTTTTAAAGCTTCTTACTGTCAGTGTAGAGAGCAAACTAAATCCATCTCACAGATCAGAAGACAAAGGCTTACAGATGTGAAGAGGTCTGAGATGCTTTCAGTCATTTCTTCAAACAAACACAAAAAGAGAAATGTGAACTGGAGGACAGTCAGTTTCCTACATACTTGGCTTAGTAAAACCAAAGTTAGTTAAATTGCACTACAGACTCTAATTGTCCTACTAAATTACCTGGAGTAAATAAGTAAAGATACGTATTTACAAGAGTACTTAGTTTTGAAATGTACTTTAAAAAAAAAAAAAATTATCAGAAGCTATTATTTCTGCTTTTAATTCTTTATTGGAACACATTATTTTTTTCTTGTTTTCATAGCTTTATTCCTTCTAGTTAGTTCTTAAGCCTGGCTATACTTAACAGAATCAATACCTCAGTCATGTTAGCTGGCTGCTTAACCATGCTTTAGTTAATCCTAGTAGTATTTCCTGTATTACACACAGTAATAATCAGCTAACTATAGGCTGTTTCCTAACACAGCCTACAATCTGAAGTAAAATGTTTTGCAATATTTCTGAAAAAGAAATTACAAGAAAAACAGTAACACAAGACATTCCATACTCATCAGCACCCACTACATAGACACTTTGGCCTCTTTCAGTGTCTGGTTTGAAACCTGCAGATAAACAACTGATGAGAAGTTGATGAGTGTTGCACGTTCTCAATCAACAAGAGTATAAACCTTACAAACACCAACAGGTTAAGAGCAGGGAAAAAACAGCAATCACCATCTTCCTTTGAATAGGTATTGTTATAATACTGCACCTTCCCATCATTACTATGACCATTAGAAACATGCTGAAAAATTAAGAAATTATTGAATTTTAGAGGTGAGTAACCTCTTGCATAAAAAAGAGGCTCACTGATGAGAAAATGGGAAGAATTTACGCAATTATGGCCAATTCTGCATTCACCAACCACCACACGAAACATGTCAGTCTCCAGCAATGCTACACTCAATGAATAAAGTGACAATCTTGAGAGCTCTGAGCAGGTGACTGTTTTATAAGAATAAAGAACTGTATGTATCTCCATAGCACATATTGCAATGGTAATTTTCTCCAGTTTAGTGGAGTAACTTCAGTCTTCTTTAGCTAACATAAGGCTGCTCTCACCTATGGGTAGGTAAAGACTTTGTTGAAGCTGGGATTTTGCAATGAGCTTGCTGAAAGAGTAATATAAAAGACCAAACATACTCTTATTTAAACCAAAATTAAAGCATGAAAGTGCTTGTGCATTCTGCTATGAAACAAAGCTTATCAAAAAACATGGAATTGAATGTTTCTTCTCAGAGAAGTATATACTTTGATGACAACTCCAAGTAGCCCCACATCACTAAAATTTAACACCACAACAGGCATGTTCTTATGGAATGAATTTACAACCAACCAAACACCATCTTCAAATAAGAACTCCACTGAACCATCATTTCTCAACGTTGATGAAGAACTCATGATATAAATCAATTCCATATACTATAAATTCCACATTTTGTAAAGGGTAAAAAGTTTTCCCTCTCCTTGTTTCAGAATATGATATGCCAATACCATTAGCAAAAGAAGGGTGGAGAAAATTAGGGTATTGCAACATTAATGAACTTTTTATTTCTGCTTATACAAGTGGTACTTAGTCTCCTGTGAAGACACCTCAGAAACAGTTGGCAACACGGATTAAGGCAGCACAGGTGTTTTTTTTACCATTCACTTCTATTGAACTGAAATGGCATCTGTTTCTACAACTTTAGCAGTAATAGGAATGGTTTTCATCTCTCCTGTTGTAATACCAGCACTGGTTTTGGGGGTGTTGTTTCACAGTTTTTTCAACTCAGAACTGCCACCTGGAATTGACCAACCCCTAAAGCTTCGTTTTTACCATTCATTGATGATTACCTCAATGATATGGGTAAGTTAACCTTCTTAAAACTTTTTTTTCCCTTTTGTTTTGGTAGGATTTTTGGGAGGTAGAAGATAATGGCTTAAGAAAAAAAAAATACAAGAAACAGCAATTCACCCCCCAAGAAGCCTATAAGCATTGTTCTATGAACCAAATCATGTTAAATCAACTGACAGACTAACCTTAAAAGCTTATTTAGATTTTTCAGTGCATGTATCAAAATGCAGCCACTTTATATTGGAAAACTGTTTCACATGAAAATTAAAAAAAATTAGATGTATAATGTATCTATTGAACTGCATGTAAAGATATTAATGCCATCTACTCAGAAGCAAGCCTATGTAACTCCTCTTCTTCTGAATTCTTCCTTTTCAACAGGGAAAGGTTTTGGAGAAGCTAGGGATCTGCAGTGATTTAAGCTTACTGCGCCTTGTGCTAGATGGAATACCTCTATGGAGAGATTCACAACTTCTTATCAAAGATCTCGAAGTAGATGAGGTACCGTTGAGAATTTATCAGCCTAAACAGCCACCTACTGGCAGAAGAAGAGGAATTCTGTATTTTCATGGAGGCGCTGGCGTATTTGGGAGCATTAGTAAGAAATCAGCAAGTTTTCTTTTTTAAATCAACTCCAAACCTCTGGTTTTCGACTTTCAGACGGGCCAGTCAGTATCTCTCACCTGTCCTTCCTAATGACAATAGTCTTTGTAATCTCAATACTAAGTGAAAAGCACCTTGCAGAATTACTAGTCTAGCACACTTTAAGGGTAATCACATTTCTGCTTCCTTTGGGATACAGGGGAAGCAGCTCTTAGCAGATCTGAGGGTTCTAAATGCAGAACTGTGATTCAGAAGCTCCTCAATCAGCTGTCAGCTAACAGCAGAGAGGAAGAGGGATTCGGCTCCTCCTCTTGTTGAAGGTGTTATGAGATAGACTCAGTGTGCTGGGGCAGAGAAAGATCATTAAAACAAAACATTTAGGTCACTGTGAGGCAAGCTCAGCTCTCAGGATGCCCTTGTACCTTAACAAATTGCTAGCTGAAAACAAGATACAGAACCAGTCCTGGAGTAAGGGTTGGAATCCATTACTCTTCCCTCCCTCTCCTCTGTATTCTGTCTTTTCTGAAAATCTAACTTAAAATCCTTTTAGGGTGTTACAGAACTCAAGCCTAAATGTACTTTCTGGAACAATTATAGTACCATGAAAATGGTAATGCTGTTTAAAAAAAAAAAAAAAAAAGAATACATTCTATCTTCATTCTTTGGAACAATGCTTTGGTTGATTCTCAAGGAGAAATGTTTAGTTTTGCATCTCAACTGGACTAAAGTGTTTCTTGTAAGCTTGGACAGGGCCTCAAAACACAAAATTGAAGATATACTCTGTGCTCAGCATTGAACTTTTGTGTGGAAACACTATAAAAATCAGTGTTTCCCAACTTGCAGTCCTTGCATCAAAGAAAGTCTGTAAGATAAAACATGGTTCAAGAAAGCATTTAAAGTACACACTTTAAACTATCTGTCAATATACTCCCATTAAGACAAACAAGGAATCAAAATGAAGGAAAATACCAGTAACACATGTGCATTAAAACCAGAACCAATCTGGAGGATTTTAATTCTTATGGTAACAGTGCACAGAATAATTTATTTCTTTTTCAGAAAGGGAGACAACTCTTTGGTTGTCTCAGTAGCTGCTGGCTCAGCTTTCTAACCATTCTGAATCTCTTTCTGAGCAACCAAGTCTATGAGAGCTTTTCTGGGAGCCGAGGCACCTAACATGGAAATCCAGATTTCACCCCAGAAGTCAGACAGGGAAGTTTGTGCATGTTGAACCTTTTACTGTTTCTAAGGGTAAGTCTCCACTAGCACTACGTTGGGAAGACTTCAGTTATCTGCAAGCGAGTTTGAGAGTCTACCTAAGCTTTGTTATCATCATGCAGAAACAGCAATGCAACTTTTGGTAACTTAGGTTCTATTCTATGCTGTGAGAGGAATAATCCACCCTTGTTTCACAACAGAGCACATTAGTCTGAGTAGAGTGTTAGGCTGACACCATCTGTGATGCTCCTAGTTCTAGAGCTAGTTTGGGTGGCAGTGAAACCTCAAGAGGTGAGTGTGACCTAAATGAAAGGTGAATTCCTTTTGCTGGAGGAAAACAAACACCACACTTCAGTTGCAATAGTTATAGTAGTTGACAACACAATTGCTGTTGCACAACCAGCATCCGGAGGGAGCCCTATCACATGCCACACCTTAGTATGATACCCATACCCGTACACTGACTGTAGTGCCCAGCCCTTCAATCAAATTCCTGTTGGTATTTGGAACAGGAAAGATAAGAACATAATGACAAGTTTTTAAAAGCCTCAGGGAATCTTCACACTGAAAGTTCTCAAGTAGCAATTTAACAGGGGCTATCATGAAGAACAGAATCAGTGGACAAATAAATATGACTTAATCCTTAAAACCCATGCAAATGGAAGTCATGCTTCACAGATCAATACTTGTTTTTTTAAATGAGTCAGCAAATCATAGAACTGTAGAATCATGGAATGGTTTGGGTTGGAAGGGACCTTCAAGATCATCTAGATCCAAACCCCCTGCATGGGCAGGGACACCTCCCACCAGCCCAGGTTGCTCCAAGCCCCATCCAACCTGCCCTTCAACACTGCCAGGGATGGGGCAGTTACAGCTTCCCTGGGCAATTTGGGCCAGTGTCTTACCATCCTCACACTCAAGAATTTCCTCCTTATGTCCAACCTAAATCTTACGTCTTCCAGTTTTAATCCATCACCCCTCATCTTCTTGCTACAAGCCCTTGTAAAATACATCATTAAAGGAGACTGAGTTGATAAAACCTACTTTCATTTCCAAAAGAGGTTACATAGCCATGACGTAAGAGGGAAGTTCTGTCATTTGGATAAAAACGCATTAAAAGACAGAAGAAAGATGGGTTGTGGGAGGTTCCTTTGAGATTCCTTCCCATAAGGAGATCTGTGCTGGGACCAGTGCTAATCAAAACCAGAAAAGATGGTGAAAGCTGAGTTCAACAAGGTAGTAAATGAATGGCTGAAAAACTGCAGAATGTCTTTATGAAAACAAAAGGATTAGACAATAAAATGGCAGATGAAATTGCAAGTAGAGAAGTCAAACAGATGAACAGAGCATCCTAACTTTATAAATACAACAACAGACTCTATGCAGACCCCTCCTGTGCAGGCAGAAGATCTCAGGATTATGGAAGAAAATTGCCTGAAAATGTTGACTTAGTGCACAGCAGCAGTCAGAAAGCAAATAAAATGCTAGGAATTATTATTGGGAAATGACAAACCAGGAAATTTCTTTATGCCACTGGAAGAAATTCACAGTACATCTAAATATCAGACACTTATAGTACCGGTTCCCACACCTCAAAAAGGATATAGCAGTACTGGAAAGGCTCAGAGAGAGGCTGCAGAGGTGAGAAAAGTGTGTAGAGAATAAGCAAATACACTTTGACTCTTCAGGCTGGAAAAGACAGATACAGACAGATGCACTAAATGTCTATTGAATCGTGAAAAGCAAGAGAAGTTAAACAGGGAATGATTATCTGCCATTTCTTACAGTACAAAAGTTAGTGTCACCAAATGGAAGCAGTGAATGCCAGGTACAAAAGGAACAAATAGAGCCTCAACTTCTTCTATGCTGCTTCTTTCTATATGCTTGTTCTCAGGTTATGCTTCACCTCAATCTTTTGTTGATCACCAGCTGAGATGTGATTCCAGCCCAGGCACACTTCTATTTTTTCCTACTATTACCATTTATACCCTAACAGTCACTGACCAATAACCAGAAAAGATGTTAACATGTAAATACCACAGCACTGCATAGCTAAAGCTGCTGTCTCATGTTGCAGTGCCTTCCCCAGAGGGTATGTTCCAGGATCTCTATTTTCATTTCAAAGGTTATTTGATTTTTAAAACATCAGTTCTGATACATTTTTCTTTAGGAGCCTTTGAAAGAATATGCCGACATATTTCAAAAAAATGCAACTCAGTGGTTTTGTCTGTTGGGTAAGTGCTGCTTTTACACAGAAGTATTTATGATAACACAGTTCACAGCTGAAACATTTCTGAAAAATATGATGAAAATAATTACTATTTTAGATTGTGCTCCCTATTTTTCTCTGTAACTTTTCATTTAATTTAGAAATGTGCTTATAGGCAAAGTATTCTAAAATAGCTGTAACACCACTAGCTTGTCTTTCCAATCTACACTAACTAAAACAAATATAATCTTTAAAATGTAGAAAAAAAGGCCTTCATAACTACCATACCAATTGTGAACAAGACAAATGAAATTTTTATAATTATTTTGACAATAACCACAATATCTTTTGGCAATTCAGTTATCGTCTGGCTCCTGAACACCCCTACCCAGGGCAATACTTTGATTGTCTGAATGCCACCTTATACTTTATGAGGAATTTAGAAGAGTATCATGTGGATCCTGGTCTCATCATCATTGGTGGTGACAGCTGTGGAGCTAATTTTGCGACAGTTATTTGCAAAATCCTGCTGAATAGAAGAGATCTCCCAAAAGTACGTGCTCAGGTCTTACTCTACCCAGGACTACAGGGGCTAGATTTTCAGTTGCCTTCCTATCAGCAGAATGCTTCAGTCCCCATCTTGTTTCAGAAGCTAGTTGTCTACTTCTGTTGTCGTTACCTCAACAAAGACTCATCGATTATGGAAGATATCATACAAAACTGCCACGTTCCTGAGAACATGAAGTGGAAGTATAAAAAGTGGATAAGTGCTGACATCATTCCTGATGAATTTAAGACCAGAGGCTACGTACCACAGAAATCCATCTGCTATAAACCTGAAGTCCATGAAGCAATCAAAGAAATTCTAACAGAAACATTTTCCCCACTCACAGCTGAAGACTCCATCATTTGCCAGCTCCCTGAATCCTACATTGTGACCTGTGAGTTTGATGTGCTCAGGGATGATGGCCTGTTATACAAGAAGCGATTAGAAGACAATGGTGTTCAAGTAACCTGGTATCATTCTGAGAGTGGTTTCCATGGAATTTTATCCTTTTTTGGCTATGGGATTTTTTCCTTTATGTCTGCAAAAAAGATAATGGATAACACTGTGAATTATATAAACAGTTTATAAAAATATCATTCAGAAAAAATATTCAAGTCTTACATAATCCTGACAAATTTATACTTGGCAAAGAATGTAAACATTTTTAATTTATGTTTTGGGTTTTGACTGCATTTTATACTTTCTAATTTCTGTTTCTGCAGTGACTCTCAAACAAGGTATTTTAAAGCACCACCACTCTAGAAAACATTATTATAAAAGCACACCAATGTGATGTAGATGCTAAAGTGAGGCAGCTGGCACAGACTGTTTCACTTCAACTCCAGCAATCCTGGTACCTCTGCATGCCTGGCACACATTCCAGGCAAGCAGCAAGAACATCTCTTCCTGAATATTTTTTCACTGCCCAGAAGTGCTGAAGACAAAAACTGGGGTCTATTTCAGCCCCTGTGAGAGACAGGAGGTATTTAAGGTACCAGACGGAGAACCCAGTGACTCAGGTTCTGTGAAGTCTTATGTCAGATAATGAAATTGCAGTGATGCATTTTAATTTCTAGGGTTTGTTTGCACACAGACTTAAGACTTTTCTTGAAAAAGCGTAGTCAAAAGAAAGGCTTCTATCTGAAGTAGAACCTCTAAACTGAAACTAGTACGGGTTTGATTTTGTTTGGAATCTGAGAATGATGTTTTAACTTGGAGCTTGACTGGAATCCCTAAATGTAAATGAGCACGTACCTGTTGGGAAGTGCAGAAGTGAGACTTCTTTTCCTTTTTGTACCCTCCGGTTTTCTTTCATGATTATCTCATGCTCAAGACTACCTGTTATTCTGTGTTTGTTGAAAAAGTTCTGAAGGGTAGAGATGCACACCATTATATTATCACTGTAATGCTGTGGCAACTTTGTGATGCTTTCAATAAAAAACCATAAAATCTAGCACTTGAAATATTTCTGTCACAAGAGGAAGGTCCCTTTGCTAAGCACACACTCACTGATAAACCTAAATGAATAAATCAGGTGAAAAGAGCAATGCAACACTGGCAGACAGAGACCACCATCTTCCTAATCCTACCTAGTTAAAAATGTGCTGTGCATAGTAATTTATTTACCAGACAACTGGACTATCCAAGACCATTGTATATGATCAGATAACTGTGGAAACATAATTAAAAAATACCCTGGAAGTCCAGAAACACCACTGGATGGGCTTGTTGGGTTTTTTTAATCTAGATTTTTGCTGTTTTTAAACGAAACACTTCCTTCTGCTTCAGAATTCTTTACAATGACCATGTGCCCTTCTAAAAACACCCAACTTCACACAGGAAAAAATGAAGAAATTCCATTTTTTATAAAGTTCTCTAGCTAAAATGACACGGTACTCCCGCTCACCCCCCACTACTTACAATTTAACTTAAAAAACCCTAAAAATTATAATATGGCTGCTTAATAAAGGCAGATTTTAATCTCTTTCACTTCCTTGGGAATTTGCAATTTCAACAATGTTCTGACATCCCAGCAGTTTGATGAGTTGCTGACTCCGATTCACAATTAATAACCCAAGCATCATTTAAGCTACAGCATCTCTGCATTAGCACAATCCCATTCTACAGGAAGAACTTGATTTAAAGCAGCTTGATTTGAAACTCCTTAATTGCTGATCACCTTAGGTCATTTTATGCTGTACCTGTTGCACACTGAGGTACTGAAGTTTACCTGATACGAGGTAACGTGACCACGCGCATAAACTCAACCTCCTGTGTTGTTTTATTAATAACGTTTTTCTTTTAGAAGAAAATACAAATACTAAAAAAAGATTGAGGTAATGACATAATTTTTTGGGGTGCACCCTTACAAAAAAACATTGGTGACAATCCCTTTGGCCCTTTAGAGTGACAATCATCATCTGCAGGCATATCTCTGCATAACCCTAGAGAAACTCTTCTTTGAGTTGATAGTATCACAGACTCAAAGCCCACAGATGCACCATTTCCATTTGCCAGCACCAGTTAATTTATTATTAATGCAGTTTATTCATAACAGTCTTCTCCCAGCTACAGACTGGTTTCTTGAAAAAATTCTGAAATTATGCTGGCATAGATCTTTTAATGAATTCAGGACTCAGACCAGCTTACCTTTTGTGAAACAAAGGGAGCGAGGGGAAAGCAAATAGGAGAGGGAAGATACTGACTAATGTATTTGCAAAAGGGAGGAGAAAGCTCTTACTAGAGCAACGTTTTGACAAAGAATCAGGAAGTAACGAGCCAAAGATATCTGGGAAAGTCAAATCAAAGACATTTCAGATCACTTCGCTGCTCAGCAAAATGGCAGCTCTATACACAGTGCTGGTGTTATTCTTAGCAGTTTTTGTTGCTGGATTTATATTGTTGGTCATGGGGGCAATTAATTTTGATTTCTCCAACTCAGAAATTCCTCCTGGAGTGAACCAGCCTGTAAAGCTTCGAATCATTCATATCGTTTTAATAAGCAGAGCTGTGGTGGTAAGTTAACCTGGCATAATTTCTGGGGGAAGAATTGTGAACCTGTAGATTTTAAACTTAATGCAATGCTAGAACTCTGCTTGAGGAGAAGAGAGCAGGGCAGAGCCATCACGCTGCATGTTTTATTAAGGATCTCAGTTTTGCTAAATAAATCTTTACCAGAGTTTTTACACTACACTGCATTATTGCAGTCCTGCCTAGCTCTTACACTGGGGAGTAAATGCTGCCTAACACAAGCATTTGAAAGTCTGACTGTGCTTCTGCAACAGATAGTGTGAACCTAGCAATAATCAAATTAAGAACATTTATATATGTTGGATCATTTACATTTCTATTCTAGGTTCAGAATATATCATATGTCTTTGGGTCATGCTTTCAGGATTTTCTTGGACGGGGGATGAGGAGCTATGTATTCATTTTGAAGATAAAACTGGAAATTGGATGTTTCAGAATTGGTTCTAGATTATAGCCAACCACAGTAAAGAATTCTAGATGTATATTCTTATGCTTTCCATACAAGTTGTAATTAGAGATTACTTGACTTAAGCAGCTGGAAAAGCCAGTTCTCTTCTTATCATCTATACATTGCCGATTAGTACCATAAACCAGGATTGTATGGTGCAATGTAAACAAAACAGGACAAAAGAAACTATGTAAATTGAAAGTAAAGGTGAGAATATTCTTCGTAGTCATTCCATTTATGCTTGGAAAATAGCAAATACAAAAGAATAAAAAATTTTCACATGTTTGTATACCATCAGAGACACAAAGACTAGTCTCTATAACAGATTAAATTATGTTGCAAAATGTATTAGTTTCTTCAGCCTCACAATCAGGCATGCAGAATGTAATAGACAGCACTGAAGAAAAGGTGTTTCATAGGGAAATGTACTGACAGTCACGACACTGTGCTGACAATTGATACAAACGTGCCAGTCTAATAGGAAATATTCTTAACAAAATATTCATATTCAGCCAAGAGCTTGATCCAAACCTTCGTAAGGACCAAAGTACTGGTTTGGCATAAGAAAATGATGTATTTAAAACCGAGGTTATGCCTCTTTTCTTATTATTTTTGCAAAGCTATGTTGGACCAGTAGCTTTCATTTGTATTTTTTTCAACTTCTGGTGCCTGGCGTGACTATCACTATGGCACACAGAATACACCAGAAGTTTAGGCATTAAACACCAGAAGTTTAGGTTAAATATCTCAGGATCTTCTTGTCAGTGCATTGCACACATCAGTGAAGACTTTTGAGATTAATCAAAAAGCAATTACCAAATGTATTGTCAGCTTAGTCAACTCTTTAGGCAAGTGTCCCTATCATGAAAATCAGCACCAGAACTATCATATTTCGCTATGTTTTCACATCTTCTCAGGGGCAAGGACAAAATTACCAGTGAAAACCAAACTTGTTTTCAATGTTAGGTAAAGGACCTGCTGCAAAAGCAAACGGATATATTTCACCAGTCTTTGTTAGTGCTGCATTATTTGGGATTATGTTCTTCTCCTGTTTATGTGACCTCTCATGGTGCTGCAGTTACTTACTTACAGTTATGTGCTATAGCTGTATAACTATTCAAATAATTTAAGATTCCCCTAAAAATATATGACTTGGACATGATGAGGACACTGCCCATACAGTTCCTTCACTCTGGAAAGCAACATTTCTTGAGTGAACTCCCTATTCTCTCTGCCTTTCAACAGGGAAAGATTTTGGAAAATATTGGCATCTGCAGCCAAGTCAGCTTTGTCCGGTACATGCAAAGGGCAAAGACTCTACGAGAGGACCCAAAGCTCTTCATCCAGGACATGCGGTTTGAGGAAGTGCCTGTAAGGATTTATCAGCCTAAGGCTCCATCTGCCAGCCAAAGGAGAGGAGTTATGTTTTTCCACGGAGGAGGATGGGTATTTGGAAGTCTTGGTAAGATATCTAACAGAAAAAATACTACAATTTAGTTAAAGAACTATCTACTTCATAAAGGGTAAAGTTGATTGTCACTTGATCTGTAGCAGTTATGAAGTATAACCACTGGTGCCCTCTCTTAAGTCTTGCTGTCAGAATAAAGCATCTGCTGTGGATTATGTGATTTTTCTTAAAGACAAGGATAATGAGAAATGATGGAGGAAAATGCAGGAAATAGGAAGATGAGGCAGTAAAAAGACCTGAGGAGCTATGTGGGAAGGGACAAAGAAAAGGAGAGAGTATTTTCTTCTTGCAATTCTTTGACTTATGCCATAGACAACAGTAGTAGTTCTGAAAAACAAAACAAAACAAAACAAGACAAAACCCAAATCCCACCAAATATGTTTCTTTCAGAGACCTACGAAAAGCTGTGCCGCTCTATTGCCAGAGAAAGTGAATCAGTGGTTGTATCTGTTGGGTAAGTCTTTTCTCACGCTGTTTTTTAGAGATTATTTCCTATAGTGTAAATATCATCTTATAGCTTCCCTGATAGTGGCAACCATTCTCAGAGAAGTGTTTCTGTGGGACTTGTCAACCATTTGATTTACAAATTCACTCTGTTCTTGTTTGGAGCCACTAGAGACTCTCTCAGGATCAGTTTTCACTGTCAGACTACATCACAAATAATGCTTTGGAATATGTAGCTGGAAAATGAAGTTTTTAATCTATGTTTCCAAATTCCAAACTCAAAATTGGTACTAATAATAAGCCATATATTCTACTTAATCCTTATTCAAGGAAACTCTGCTTGATGCTTACAGAAGCACTATGTGAATGACGAGCTAATATCATCAACAGTATACTGTCATAATGATGAGGATATAGTTGCTTTGTAACAAAGACATAAAGCAGAAGTATTGACATTTGTACTCAACCCATGGGAAGCTAAAGAATAAAACAACTAAAGGACTGTCAATACAACTTGGACTTAGTGAGCAGCTGAGTACTCTGGTGTTGCTAAAGACCTAAGCAATGTCCTAAATAGATGACATGCTAACAAGTTAATCTGCACCACCTGGTCGATCAAATGGTGGAGAAAGGGAAAATTCTGACGTAATCAGGGTAGCGCTGGTTGCAGAAACAAGTACTTCCCTCTCATATTTTGTGCACTAGGTACCGCTTAGCTCCTGAGCACACCTACCCGGCTGCGTACGAAGACTGTCTCAATGCCACCATCCACTTCATGAAGGACATCGAGCACTATGGCGTGGATCCTGCCAATGTCATTGTCTGTGGGGACAGTGCTGGGGGCAATCTAGCAGCTGCTGTTAGCCAGACCCTTGCAGGCAAATCAGACCTCCCCAAACTACGGGCCCAGATCTTGATCTACCCAGGCCTTCAGGCGCTGGACTTCAATTTACCATCCTATCAGCAGAATCGGGGAGTCCCTCTCTTGTTCCGAGAACGTGCTGCTTTCTATGTGTTACAGTACCTAAATGGGGATGCATCAAATCTAGAAGAGGTCTTGGAGGGTTCCCATATTCCTATAAATATGAAGTTAAATTACAAGAAGTGGGTGAGTCCAGATAATATCCCTGAAAAATTTAAGGTCCGAGGCTACAAACCACATGTGTTACTTGACTGTACAAGTGAAGTTTATGAGTCAGTGAAAAGACTCTGCGAGCCCAACCTGTGTCCTCTGCTGGCTGAAGATGCTGTTATTCAGCAGCTGCCCGAGTCTTTCATCTTGACTTGTGAGTATGATGTGCTAAGAGATGATGGCTTGCTTTACAAGAAGAGACTGGAGGACAATGGTGTTCGAGTGACCTGGTACCACCTTGAAGATGGATTCCATGGAATCATCAATTCATTTAATAGTGACTGGTTCTCATTTCCATCTGGGAAAAGGGGTCTTGACAATATTGTGAGCTTTCTAAAAAGCTTATAGAAACAATTTCCCTTTCTCCTCTAGGAAGTGCAAATTTTCTGTATTCTTTTATGCTTCTAAATTCGATGTGAAAAGTTTAGATAGGACAATTTCTTAATAAGCCATTACACCAGTGTGACCACTTAAAAAGATATTTCAAGCATGCAATTAAAGTTTCTTTTAGTGCTGTTTGAAGCATCCCATGTGCAGTTTGCCTGTTTCAATTAACTCTTGGGACTAGGCACTTGCTACTCCCTCAGTGAATATTAAAGATGCAGAAAATTTTAAATCAACATCTGGTCTGACCCATTTTATACAATTAGGATGTCTGGTTTCATTCTTCCTACAAGGTTAAGTGTGTTTTGGGCAAAGCAGAAGGATACTGATATTTCAATGTTGTAATACAGTGTCTGTGCTACCTGCAACATTTAGCATCTGAGACTAAGACTCCCCAGTCACCAACTTGCAGAAAATTTCTGTGGGCTAGACTCAAAAAACTTAAGTTAAAACTGCAACTGTTTCCAAAAGAGATGCTCTATTAATAGCTTTGTTCAAGTTACAATGGAGGAAATGCTCTTAGTGTTCTCCTGTTTATCAAACACATGAATATGCTGAAAAACTTATTCCTGTGCTTAAATATTCTTAACAACAAAATCAGACTGATGCATTTAGTTTTGTAGAGCATATATTAGTTAGCTTTTTCCCCCCCTTCATGTTAGCTCCCATTTTCTAAATGTCCTTGGTAAAACCATATATTCCAAATTACCTAAAGCATGTCCACAACACAGCAAGAAAGATGTGGCTACATACATGTGGCAAGAAATAATTTAAGTTCCACATTAGTTGGCTCTCCTTGTAATCAGCAACCAGTCATAAATGAGCACTCCTTTCAGTACTTAACTGCCATCTCTGAGTAGTCATTCCTATCGTCTGCAACTCAATACCAGGCAGAGTATCAGGCCTTGTATCAGTGCCACAATTAACATGAAACTAAACAGGAAATTAAACACATTCTCATCTGACTCTTCTTCATTGTGATTCGTGCTGGTACCTTGCACAACATTTGCAAGGACTTTGAAATGTGTGGTACTGGGAAGGTGTTGTCACCTGGACTGCTCAAAGATTTATTTTTGTCTGAGAAAGCTAAGTCAAAGATAGGCATAAAGACAACTCACCTTTGCATAAGTGAAATGGCATTTTTTTATATACTGCCAGTGATACTGCTGGTGATTTTTACTGTCTTATTCATACTAGCAATCATGGGAACAATTCAATCTGCATACTCCAATTTCAGTATCCCTCCTGGAGTGAATAATCCCGGAAAGCTTTGAATTGTCCTTGCTGCTCTGATTTACTCTGTGAGTTACTCTGCCATGATTTCTGCCAGAAATGTGGTTTAGGTGGTATTTTTGCAAGTTTGTATGTATAAATACCAGAATCCTCCTGGCTGCATTAAGACTTAAAGGAAGGCTTTCCTTTCTTTTCGGGGGGGCTGATTTTAGACGACAATTTTTGTAAAATAATTTCTGTTACATCTCAGCTTCAGTCAGGTTTCCCCTGTAACACAGAGATGAGGCTACTCATGAGCCCAGACTTCATCAGCTGAGCTTCCCTAATTAAGTTTAAATTAATTAATTATTTATAAAAAGTGAGATTGCTTTGATTTCCATTTTAGCAAAGCACCAGACGATGTTTTTAGGCCATTCTTGAGGATTTCCAGTCACACTGATGGGGATTCTTAAGCAGATAAAACCAGGTGAAACCTCAGAGGAACAACACCTGGGTGGCACGATGTACGGGTTGCAAGCCTGTGAGGTGGTGGGAAGCTGGTATGAAACCCTAGGACTTGGTGATGCTGAGATGGAAAGAGAGGGGGTTTTTTCCCCCTCCCCTAAGACGTTTTGCCTGACAGAGCATGAGTCGGACGCGTGGGCCTACCTGCTCAGGCGCACGGTGCCAAAGCAACCCCGCCGGCCCAGGCGCGTCGCCTCACAGGGGCCGGCCATGGCTCCATCTTCTCCTGTGCCAGCCTGCTGGTGCGGAAAGGCGAGGGTGGGAGCGAGCGGCTCTGGAGCAGGCACAACCCCGCCGACACGAAGCCTGGGTGCCCGCTCAGGCCTCGTCGCCGCCGGGATAAGGCAGGCGCAGCATCTGTCTCACCGCAACCTGCCTGGCGCGGGCTGAGGCGGCCGCCGGCTGCCCCCGGGGAGGCCGCGCCCCGCTCGGCCGGGCTCTTCTCCCGAACAGGCGAAGATTTTGGAAAAGTTGGGAGTGTGCAGCCAGATCGCCTTCGCCCGCTACTTGCGGTCGGGAAGGAAGCTCGGGCCGGAGCCGCGGCTGTCGCTGAGGGACGCGCGGTTGGGCCGGGTGCCGGTCGGGCTCTACCGGCCCCAGGCGCCATCTGCTGGCCTGAGGGCGGCCGCCATCTTCCTGCACGGCGGCGGCCGGCGGTACTGCGGCATCGGTAGGGGCGGCCGGGCCGGTCTCACACATACACACACACAAAACCCCCTTCGCAGCGCAGCTGTGCGCTGCAGCTCTTATCTTCTGCAGGCGGGGGGGGATAATTCTGCCCCGAAAGGTAGCAGAAGGTTTGAAATCTGCCCGAGCTTTGCTGTCCTCCGCGGCCAGCGGCTCCCGCCCTCAGGCGAGGCGGCGGCGCTGAGGGGAAGAGGCGGCGGGTGGGGAAGGGCACGGCCAGGGCGGGAAAGGGAGACCTCTGCCTTCCCTGGTCCTGGCATCTGGAAACGGAGCCGGCTGCTGACGACCCCCTCAACTATTCGCAGATTCGTATGAAAAGATCTGCCGTTACATTGCCCAAGAAGGCGGGTCGGTGGCTGTGTCTGTGGGGTGAGTTGTGTCAGCGCTACGCTCTGGAATTGCTCTTCTCGCTGCCCAGCAGCGCCGCGCGGCGCACCTTGCGGGAGCGCTCCTCAGCAAGGCGCTTCCCCGGCGGGTCAGAAAGAATCTCAATTGGACTCTTTTCGTTTCTTCCCCGTAATATGCTAACACAGAGTGCGTGCAAACAGTCCCTGAAGCGTAAGGTGCCAGTATCTGACAACAGAGCTATGCTGGCACTACACAAAAAGAAGGAATACTTCCCAGAAGAGTTTACTTACATGTTGAAAACTTGACTACTAAACAAACTTGGTAGGTCATCATTCAATAATCTGTTCAATTAGATGTAATCACCCTGCAAAGTTCAAGGAGTTTTCTAACAGTAACAAATGCTAGTGTATTTTAATACTAAGAATACAGAAAAATATAACTTATTTTCAGGATTAAATATTCTAATTAAGAGTGAGGTGCAGACAGAATAAAATACTTAATCCACAAGCCAGATGCAGTCTACACCAGAAGAGTAAAATGAACTTGAATCATTCGAGTTCTCATCAGTGCCATTTTCCAAAAATGATCCCAACTATGCTATGTCCTTGGTGCTGCATCCTACTGCCCATCATTTATCTATGATAACTCGCTGAACAAATACCTGCTTAGCAAATAATGCTGCCTTTTTTTTTTTTTCTGAAGGAAAAATACTCTAAAAAACACAGTGAAAGCCAAGGTGCTGTAAGAAATTTCTGTTTAAAGTTATGACATCTCCTCTTACACTTGTCTCTTTTTGTGCACTAGGTACCGCTTAGCTCCTGAGCACACCTACCCGGCTGCGTACGAAGACTGTCTCAATGCCACCATCCACTTCATGAAGGACATCGAGCACTATGGCGTGGATCCTGCCAATGTCATTGTCTGTGGGGACAGTGCTGGGGGCAATCTAGCAGCTGCTGTTAGCCAGAACCTTGCAGGCAGATCAGACCTCCCCAAACTACGGGCCCAGATCTTGATCTACCCAGGCCTTCAGGCGCTGGACTTCAATTTACCATCCTATCAGCAGAATCGGGGAGTCCCTCTCTTTTTCCGAGAACGTGCTGCTTTCTATGTGTTACAGTACCTAAATGGGGATGCATCAAATCTAGAAGAGGTCTTGGAGGGTTCCCATATTCCTATAAATATGAAGTTAAATTACAAGAAGTGGGTGACTCCAGATAATATCCCTGAAAAATTTAAGGTCCGAGGCTACAAACCACACGAGCCCCGTGAATTCAAGGCTGAAGTTTACAAGACAGTGAAAAGACTCTGCGAGCCCAACCTGTGTCCTCTGCTGGCTGAAGATGCTGTTATTCAGCAGCTGCCTGAGTCTTTCATCTTGACTTGTGAGTATGATGTGCTCAGAGATGATGGCTTGCTTTACAAGAAGAGACTGGAGGACAACAGTGTTCGAGTGACCTGGTACCACCTTGAAGATGGATTTCATGGAATCATAAGCCTATACGATTACTGTGGTTTCTCATTTCCATCTGGGAAAAGGGGGTTGGACAGAATTGTTAAATTCATAAAAGGATTGTAAAAACAGCTGTCTCTCTTTATGCCTTTCCTACTAATGCCTCTGTTTAGGCTCCCAAACTTCAGGTAGTACTTATTAGCAAAAATGTGGTATCTGTTGATGTGTAAAATACCAGTTTTGATGTTCATGAACTTGTCTTTGTCCTCATTAAACTATTGATAGTTTATTCTTTACAGTTGTAATCTTTGCCACATGCTGTGTTTCAATCCCTTTTCTTTCAAATCAGCATCTGGTTAATTCCTTGTATTTAATTACCAGATTACTTACTTCTATGTAAATAAAGTCTGTGGAATTATTTGGATTAAATAACTCCTGTGAATTACAGTCATGATCTTTGTGTTGTCCAGTTGGTAAGCTCCAAAGCATGAATTTATTTTTTTTTAGGTACAATGTAAAAATCAGGTATATAGTGAGCTGGAGGGTAGAGGAAAGCTCTGGAAAAACAGGCAGAGCTCAAGGTCTCAGTGAGATTCAACAGATAATCAGCAAGCATTGCAGAACCACATCTGCAAGAGGCCTGATTGGGGACACCTTGGTGGAGGCAAGAAGGGCTGCCCTGATTGTGAAATTCCTGTAGCTCTATAAACTCCCATTTAATTTTGACATCTCCATTACACCCACTGAAGCTTAGGGCAAGAGATACTGGTTGAGAGGGAACAGGTCAGGTTTTAGAAAGATAATAAGAATCAGTAAACTGGGCTTCTGATCTGTGTATACTGGAAGGTTTAGCATAAAGAGAGAGAAAATATGAACCAAGATGTATTCATGTTCTTTCAGAGAGTGGTTCCACAGCGTTATTTGTTTTAGGATTTGTGCTGTGATGTTTCTCCATAGTTTGAGTTTTCTTTACAGGGCAAGGCAGTCTATTCCCTGACAGCATGTTTCATTATACCCAGCTGATGAAAGCGAGGAAGAAGAGTAGTGAGCATACTCAAAATAGTAAGGCTGAGGAAATGAAAATCCTAAGGAGAAAAAAAAAAAATTAAAAAAAAAAAAATCCCCAAACTGAGGAAATGAGAAATTTGACAAAAACAAATGCTGTCTTCCATTTATCTTTCAGAGTACAAAGGTCGCCCTTCCTCCAGCTTCCTGCAGGCTGCCGCTAGACAACGAACCCCTAAACTGAAGGACAAACAACACACTGCCGGGAATTGCGAGGCGAATCCGCCAGGAACGCAGGTGCCCGGCAACCATCTGCAGCGCCAGGGAACCCACCCTCTGGCGCCGCGGGATTGCTGGCTCTGCGGAGCGGGGCAGCAGCCACGCAGCCCCCTCGCCGGGCTGTGCGGGCCGTGGGCGCCCTGATGCTGCCCGCGCAGGTCACGCAGGGCCTCCTTGAACCGAGATGACACCGCGCCTCAAGCCGGCAGCGGCTCCCCCCCGGTGCTCGCTGTCCGCCCGCACCATGACCCCGCCAGCGGCTTTGCAGAGCTGTCACAAACGGCCCGTGACGCCGCCGGCCCGGGCCGCGCTGGCGGAGGGGGGCGGGCGGGCGGGAGCTACCGGGCCCCGCCGCGGGCCGGGGAGCCCCGCGGGGCCGGCGCCGGGCCATGGCGCTGCTGCCCGCGCTGCTGCTGCTGCTCCTGCCCCTGGCGGGGCTGGCGGTGGCCGTGGGCACGGTCCTTCTCGGCCTCCCTAGCTACGACATCCCGCCCGGTGTGAACCAGCCCGCCAAGCTGCGCCTGGTCCTGGCCGTCCTCCTCGGCACGGCCACCCTGGTGAGTCGCGTCCTTCCCGCCCCGCCGCCGCGCTTATCGTTTCGGGGGGGGGTTGGGGGAGTGTTTCCACCCGAGCCCGGGGTGGGGTGCAGGGTTTGGCAGGTCCGCTCTCCGCCGGGGGCCCCCCGCGGCCAGGGTGGGCAGCCGGACCAAGCCCCAGCCCACGGACCGCGCTGCGAAACCAAAGGAGAAGAAGGGAGCTTGGAGTAAGATCCGCACGTCCCCGCCGCCCTCATGTGATGCTTGCGGCTCCGCAGCACGGGGACAGCGCTGCGGGGGAGCACCCGCACTCGGGACGCTGCTCATGTCTGGGGCAAAACCCATTTCACGCTGAGAAGGAGCTTGCTGGGGCTTGTTGGCAGAGATTGCCCAACGGCGGTGCTGATTTAAGTCTCGAATTCAGAGCTGAGTTGGTGTTTTGTCTGATAACTGCCCTCAGCTTTAGATGAAGTCACCTTGCACAAGGAAAACTAAAGCCCTTCCACTGCTCCTGCCGTGGCTGACATTTATGGTACCAAATCCGGTTAGGGCTGCTTTACTTAATCCCTGGACTCCCTCTTCCAGCATTGCATAAATGGCATTAGAGCTATCTTCAACTCTTCCTCTGTCACTTGCTGTATCTTTAAGGGTTTTTTTAAACCTTCAGTTTTGTCCTTCACTCCTTTTAGCCACATCATCTTTGTCACACAGTCCCTGTTCTCATCCGTGCTGTTTCTTGCACCTTTTACATCTGGAAATTTACTGACAAAGCTATGCAGCTCTCCTGAATCCCACTGGGATGTGACATGGGAACGGATAAAGACTCTCATTGGCCTTTTAAAATTGGGATCTTGTTTAGTAACTGAACTGTAACAGGAGCTGTAACATTTTATTGTTTGATTCCAGTACTTCATTCCTAGCTTCTTGTTTGTTCATTTATTACGTCAGACTTCTATTCTAGCTTGCAAGATCATTGCAAGAGCATTGCAAGAGCATTGGGAAAGGAAGCTTCTTGATTTTGCTCAATCAATCTGTTGTGCAAATAAAAAGCAGCCACTAACCTGCACAACACAACTCAGAACTTAAGATTTGCAAATTCACTGAGTTTTCTTGTCTAGTTCATTGATGTTAGTTTATCCACTTAAGAACTATTAAAAGCTTTTATTGCTGTTTATATATGGCATTTCATTGTTTTTATCAAGTATAGATGAAACAAGAATGAGCACAAAGGTGTGCAGGGCAACACTGCTGATTAAAATGTCTACTCTAAGACAGCCCTTTTGGATGGCCTATATAAAATTTCTGATGTGATACTAGAATGGCACTGGATCTGAGTAATGGAAGTAAATTTTGTACAGTCTGGAGGATGTGAGAGCTTGGGAAAATGGCTTTTCTCAAATCAAAAGAGCTGTATTTTTATCAGACAGCAGGGATCAAATTGCTGCATGTGAACCCTTGATTTTTCAATCCGTTTCTTCAGATTCCAGCTGGTAGGATAAAAAGGGAAAACTTTCTGGCAAAACTAATCTAGGCCAACTTGAAACAAATACTGTTTTCTGGCTATGTCCTGGAATCTCTCACTTTCTTAGGGCCATCAAGAAAAACCATCTGTGGAGTTATTTTTCCACACTGTTTTCCGTGGGTTGATTTAAGGCAAAACCCAAGGACTAAACATACTATTCCAGATAACTCTTCCATCAGTACTGAGTGTACTGGAAGCCATTTAGAGAGTGTTTGGGAGGTGCTTGCATAGCCATTATCCTCCATGAACAGTCCTCAGGGTAGTTTTAACTTCTTGAGCTGTTACTATTGTATATTTTTGTAGCGTATTCGTATTTTACAACTTTACTGCTTTTTTGGAGGGAAGCTGAGGGGGGATAAGCTCTGTGTTTCTTTCAAATTTCCCTCAAGTACAGTTCAATGTAAGGATGGTGCAGAGGTTTTACATCGTGACTAACTCAAGACTTTTAAAAGAAGCCTTAATTTCTTTTCCCTTTAACAGGGAAGGATTTTGGAGAAGACTGGGCTTTGCAGTCAAATAACTTTTGGCCGATACGTGCGACAGGGACGGAAACTAGGGCTGGATCCAAAGCTCTTTATCCAGGATCTGCAGTTTAACAAAGTACCTGTGAGGTTTTATCAGCCTAAAGCTACCTCTGATCGGCGAAGGAGAGGTATCATCTTCTTCCATGGAGGAGGCTGGGTGTTTGGAAGTCTGGGTAAGATATTTGCTAGAGGAATGACAGTAATGTAGAAAGAACATTCTTATCTTTTTTTATAAAATTGAAATAAGAGGAGGTTTAAGCATGTTATTTGGGAAGAAGTCTGAAGACAAATACATGCCTTTCTGGAATGAACATACTCTAGCTGTCTCAAAGATGAGGGCAATGGCAAAGCACTAATGCAAATCTTTCTTTTCCAGATACCTATGAAAAAGTGTGTCGCTACCTATCCAGGGAAAGTGAATCAGTAGTTATATCAGTTCAGTAAGTGAACCCTACCCTGTTCTGTTGACTGGAGATGATTGTTGCTGTGGTGCCAAAGCAGTGCTGCACTGGTTTTGGAGATGGTCTTTTTTTGCAGAGAAATTTCTACAGAATTCACTTAAGGTCATAAAGAGACAGTGACCATGGAGATTTCACAGCTCTTAACTGTTCATGCCCTGATATACTCAGAAAAGACCCAAATGGAAATATTTGACACACTAAGATAAACCTATAAAAGCCAATGAAAAACTTAGGTTAAAAAATTCTTCCTTGTGCTGAACATATGAACGTGTAATAAGATCCTCTAAACAACTGTGATTTGTAGAAGAGAGAACAGTCACACTGCATTACTCCCATTTTACACCTAGGAAGCAAAGGCACAAAATAATGAAATAAGCATGTCAAGAATATGCAGGGAGTTTTCAGCAGGACTGAGAAAAGTAGAAAGTCTTGGTCAGATTTTAGTCAGAAGACTCCTACTTTACTGAGTCCTTGTGATTGAATACACAGTTTACAGCTTATCTACAAAATATGATAGGGCTGGAAGATGACATAAGCTACCATTTTGTGGTTAATACTAACGAAATTTCCTTCTCTTGTCTCTTTTTGTGCACTAGGTACCGCTTAGCTCCCGAGCACACCTACCCGGCTGCGTACGAAGACTGTCTCAATGCCACTATCCACTTCATGAAGGACATCGAGCACTATGGCGTGGATCCTGCCAATGTCATTGTCTGTGGGGACAGTGCTGGGGGCAATCTAGCAGCTGCTGTTAGCCAGACCCTTGCAGGCAGATCAGACCTCCCCAAACTACGGGCCCAGATCTTGATCTACCCAGGCCTTCAGGCGCTGGACTTCAATTTACCATCCTATCACCAGAATCGGGGAGTCCCTCTCTTGTTCCGAGAACGTGCTGCTTTCTTTGCTTTGCAGTACCTAAATGGGGATGCATTGCATGTGCAAGAGGTCTTGGAGGGCTCTCATATTCCTCCAGATATGAGGCTGAAGTACAGGAAGTGGGTGAGTCCAGATAACATCCCTGAAAAATTTAAGGTCCGAGGTGTGAAGCCACTGAGGCCCACTGATTTTATAGCGGAAGTTTACGAGACAGTGAAAAGATTCTGCGAGCCCAACCTGTGTCCACTGTTGGCTGAAGATGCTGTTGTTCACCAGCTGCCTGAGTCTTTCATCTTGACTTGTGAGTATGATGTGCTCAGAGATGATGGCTTGCTTTACAAGAAGAGACTGGAGGACAACGGTGTTCGAGTGACCTGGTACCACCTTGAGGATGGATTTCATGGAATCATAAGCCTATACGATTACTGCGGTTTCTCATTTCCATCTGGGAAAAGGGGGTTGGACAGTGTTGTCACCTTCCTAAAAGGCTTATAGTAAACATCTTAGATTCAAAGAGTCTGTTCATGCCTCAACCTAGGAAGATATCTTTTTAGGATATTTAATATCAGGTGATGGGTAGTCAATCAAGGGCAGCCATTAACAACGGAAAAGAAGGCTCATCAGAACCTCATTCCAGCTATTAGTTGGAACATGGAATATGCAAACCTTATACAAGCTTGTACCATGCTGCAAGCTCTTTAGCTTTGTCAATAAAGAAGAACATTAGTCTGCATGGACATCCTGGTTCGTCCCACTTGTTTGAAATAAAGTGTGTGTCTATGAAGAGAGAATGTGTGTTGTGCAGGTGTGTGTGGTGTGTTTGGACAGAGGAGGATGTCACGTATATCACAGCTCTGTGCTCTGATTCTGAACTGTACTAGAGAAAAAGACCCAGCAGACTTTAGTGGGTCAGGAACCACTCTTTTGCTCAACAGTAAATATGATGCAACCTAGAATGTGGTTACTGGCACGACCATCACCATGGGGACAGCAAACACAAATGGGTCTAGGGCCCAGCAGTTCCACACATCACTCATGTCTCAGCACTCAGGCAGGCAGGAGTGAAGCCCCTTTCTGTACTAGTGTTAGTACTGGAGTACTGAATAATCTCTCACCTGCAGAAGTTGAAGGATAGTTCCAACACCTAGGGAGGGTAATGCTGGTGAGGAAAAAATATAATATTAGATTGCAAGGAGATGGAGAGGATTGGTGGAAAATTCAACCCAAATACTCTTCTAGAGTTCTCATTGGAAACTGGCTGGAACGGAGGAAAACGGTAAGAGCAGGAAGGAAGTGTGAGAGCAGGATTAGAGCAGGTCAGAACCAATGCTGTGCAGGTACTGTACTATTGCAGTCATAAACCAGAGCCCAGGCTCATCTTGGAAGAGTACTAACAAGGAGAAGGATAAACACCTTGCTTGGCCTACATTAATTCATTTGGTTTATGATCTGCCACCTCTAAGCCAGGACAGAAGCAACACCTGAGCATGGGTCACACTGTGTAGTTCACACCAGACAGAACATTAGCCAACTAAAAATGTTCTAGCACTTTTTATGGCAGTCACTTCACACTGTTATTACTGCTTAATAATATATACCGATATTACACAAGAGAAGCTTCGTTAGCTTTTCCAGAAGTTAATACTTAAGAGTATCAGAGGATCTTTAATAATTTGGGTATTGGTTTAATATGCTTGCATAAACAAGAGCTTTGCTAGCAGAGCTGCTTGATAGATTGCATGCTCTGCTTAAGAGCTGAGCAATATTTTATCATTAGACATTTAACTGTCAAAACAGGCCAGGTAGGTTCAATAGTGGAGTTGTTGGGGCAAATCCTCCTGATTCTGCTAAAATTACTTTCTTTAGTTGTTGGATTTTAATTTTTTTTTTAATGGCTCAAAATTCTAGACTATATTGCAGAGTTGGCTGCTGCAGCAGAAGTAGGAACAAAGGGATAAAACAAAAAGGGTTCATTTGTCCTTTTCAGATGGTAGTTCACATGGCAGGTGAAAGTATTTCACATCAAACCATGAATAATTTTTCAAGGGCTGTACAGCTTATTTACACCAAGGAATCAATCCAGAATTTTACAATGGTTGATTATAGCAGCTGACTTTACCATCTGAGAAAAAAGTAAATAGCACAGACTTCTTTCCAAATAAGTGCATTTTAAATGTGTAGATGAGGAAAGCAGCACTGGAACAAAGCTGCTGTGATGGTCAGATTGCCTGAACTCTACTGAGTGTTGTGTTATCTCTCTAGTTTATGAAAGACAGTGGGAAACTCGGCAGCAGCATATACAAAACAGACTTCACTTGGTCCCCACAGCACCCTCCAGACCAAGCACTAAAGAAATACATGATGGGAAAGCATGAGGTAAGTAAAAGAAATGTCAAATGGAGGGCTGTGGGATGCCAGCATTTCAAACAGCAATGAACTTGGACTAATACTTAAATCATATTTTACACCCTTAAAAAACTATATGTGTAGTAGAAGGCACTTCAGGTCTGTGGCCAGTTTACAGGACCCAGAGCTCCCCTCTATCCCCTGCTGACTGAAGCAGGATGCCTGTCACATACTTCTTGGTACTCCCTGGATATTTCCCAGTCTCTGCCTCAGAGGGTGACCAGGGCACATGAAGAAATCCAGTGTGCTACTACCAGCTAGGACTGGGAATTGTGTCTTCAGGACATTTCCTGGGCTAGGATGTGAGCTTGTTGGTAAAAGAGGATTATTTTCATCAGCACATCTCTGCTTAACAGGAATGAACTGCACTTCAGTGAGTCCCAGATCTTTCACAACAATACTTTTTCCACAGCTATCATCCCATAGAATGTCCCTTCCTGCAAGGTGCCTCTCCAGCACCAAATATTATTCTAACTCTCTCCTGACAGACAGTTGGAAGGTAGTATATCTGATACTAACACACAATTAAACACTTAAGCAGCACAAGATAATTAGCTAGTCATCTGCAGTCTTCTTAAATGTATCTGCAAATCCATGATGCATGTGTTGAAATCAGACTAAGATCTCATGGCAGACAGATGTAGTTGCTTAATTCAACTGGAAATTTACTTTTGCTTGATATGGAGATGCCCTTATTTCCAGGGATTAAATGATAAGTCATGTAAATACTGATAGAGTTTTGTGTTATCCCTGGTAGTACAGCCTGACTCCAGAGCATGCAAAGCCAGCTGAATACTCTGTGCAAAGACAACCAGCATGGTTTGACATACATCTCATTTCAGAGCCTGCCAGTGCAGCACTCCCTCATCTGTCATGGGGAGCCAAGAAGACGAAATCTAGTCTCAGAGTATGAGGATAAATACAACAGGCACGGACACAACCCCCTGCTGCCTCCCCTCCGCCACTGGAACGGACGCAAGCTTTCCTGGGTTCCTCAGAAAACAGATTTCCCCATTCTTGGTAGTTTTTGGCATTATTAATTCCAACAGCTGGAGCACGGTGCAGTACTCAATATATACACTTAGAGGCAGGAACCTCCTTCTGTTTTAATTCTGAAGATGGATCTTGTGGTGACTTTTGACTAGTTTCTTGCCCAGCCACTAGCTTATTTTTTTTAACTCATAAAGTGGAAATGTTATCCATACAACAATACTTAATCACCACCAGGGAAGGATAGTATCAGTGAAGAGATTTCTCTCCCCTATGCAATAATGCACCAGCTGAAAAGAAGGAGAGCTGTGAGAAGCAGGAGAATTCATGGAGTATTATTACGTTTCTGAATTTAAGTGACATGTGCAGCTTGGCTAACTTTTAAAATAGCTACCAGAGAGACTATGAAGAATCAGGGCTCCTTACATTTATACTAGTACTGCTGTCCTATCGATATCAGTGATCTTCCCCTCCAGCCAGAGGGCAGACATACATGCCCTGGGAACAGAAAAGATGTTTTGTCCTAAATCTGCTGTCAAAATAGTACAGATATTCCCTGTGACAACTGTGCAGTAAAATCACAGGGACCAAACTTTTAAGTCTATGATTTCTAACATTTAATAATTTCCTGTCTCAGAACCACCCACCAACTATGGCCTCTATGAGCACATAATGGAAAAATGGAACAAGGAAGACACTGGAGTGATGAAGAGTGTCTACACCATTTCCTATGAAAGACCACCAGATTCTGCTTTTGTTCGTCCGCTGAATGTAGCAGCTCACACTCACACCTTCACTTCCAACCAGGGACATCTTCCCCAAAACGTTAGTAGAATCCTCAACTATGAGGGGGTCAGAAATATCTGCAAGCCATTGGCCAACTGGTGAGAGATAGAAGAGCAGGGGACACCTCTGTGTAAACTGCTTAGGGTGATCTTAAGTACTACTTTATATAGCCTGTTGCTCCTACACGTAAGCATGATCTGTTCCATGTGGAAGGAGTGAGAATTAGGTTAGAGAGGCTGCTTTGCCTGCTCTTTAGAGCAAGTTGCTGGATTACAGTCTGACCTAAAAGTGGCTGGGAAAATGTCAGAAGATATATTAAATCACTGAAACCAAAATTTTCATCTGTTCATTTCTATTCAGTTGCAGTAAGAAAAAAAGAGAGTGGGATTGAACATGAAAGCATGTCAATATCTTAATTGCTTTGTCCTTAGTTGTTTGTTTTTTTTTTTTAATTATTATTTTTACACAGCCTGCTGTATGTTTATTTGAAGAAAGAGGAGAAAAAGAAACCTGTGTTTTTCCATATGTCTGAAATACCCAAGAATAAACATATGAAATGGCTGCATACCTAAGGACAAGGTGAACCAAGGTTTCTCCCAGTGCAGTAAGCAAGCAGACCTTGATTGCCCTTGGTTTGTGTACTGAATGGCACTTAACAGCAGATAAGCTGCAAAGTGAGCTACATTAGCTGACCTTACAATTCCAAACAGCAAACCCAGAAGAAATATCTGTAGGTGGCCTTTATACTGCAGGATAAGTCACTCTGATGCTTTACTGAGATGAGAAAGTACCTGAACCACTTCTGTGCAAAGTGCTGTCAAAAGTTCAAACTCTTATTGAACTGATGGGCAAATTCTGCATTTAAATCACATTTGGTCCAGAGGAAATTTTTGCATGCTTCAGCTGCTATTGGTCTGAGGCTCAATAATAAACTTGCAGCAAGTTAAAGGCTTAGATTAAATATACCTGGAATTAATGCATATTTATCTCTTCATCAGTTTTGCTCAAGATTAGCAATAATATAATTATTGATAGGAAGAAGGTAAAGCATATACCTTAGTCTTGGCATGGACAAGCCTCTGGCCATGGTCTGTGCAGCGTCTTACCTCTGCAACATTTCAGTCCCTGTGATTTAAGTTTGCTTTTTCAAGGTTAGATTTTCAGCTGAAGGACACAGAGAATTCAGGCGTGTGTGTAGAGCACCAGTGGCATCTACTGGCAAAGGGATTCTTCACTAATCTGTGAGAAATCCTGCAACATCTGCAGGAGAGGTATGCAGACCTTCAGCTGGCTGCATGAATGAGAAAGCAACGTTGTTAATGAAATCCTTTAGAGATACAAGAACCCTCATGATTAGATAAGTATTTAGTTGTGGGTTTGTTTGGTTTTTTTGCTTCGAAGTCCCAAGGAGATCAAAGACAATTAGAAAAAAATTGAAAGCAAAATAGGTGAAAGTAGTTACTGAAACACAGCCAGCTATTAGTGCTGTGTTATAAAAAAAAATATTGAAAAAACATCTTTAAAATCACCCATAAAGAAGGCATGCCTTACTGTGGGAATAAAAATGAGTGGATACAGAAATTCTTGTATCCACAAGAAAGTCCATCCAGATTAATTTTATTGCCACTATGACTACTAAAAAGCATATTTTTCTCTTTGTTACCCATGTGCTAATATTTTTAGGAAAATACCAATCAGGCATCTTAATAGCCCGTGTAATATTTGGAATGCAACTTGCACAATTATACAAAGGTAGTCTTCATTTCACACAAGTATCAATTTGCTTAAAAATCTGGTCATCAATCGTTCCTAATTATGACATATTTATAGTGAATGAAACGTTGATGGTTATTATCTACAGTGCTTCTAAAACCAAAGCTCATATATAGAAAGAAGTTACCAGCTTAATGGACAGGGAATTACTGAGATGCACAAGTACCACCTAGGAAATCTGTATGAAAACATTCATTCCAAATCTGTCAACTGACTGGGCAGGGCTGCCCCAGCACAGGTCTAATCTGTCCAACTGCTATTGAGTAATTTACAAGTAAAATATAAGACTGTGACACCCAAAGGAACCAAGCAAAGCACACCAGCTAACTGGAAGAAATGCATTTTGATAGAAAGCTTCTTAAATAGAAAAATGCACAACTCTACAATTCATGCCAGTTGGATTTATAATACCCAGTAGCAAAATACCTGCTTTGAACTGTTTAACTAATCAGCTGTTTTCACTTCAGCAACACTAACTGCGCACCACAGAAATCTAGTTAGGTTTTTGGTGACTCAAGCCTCAAGCTGAACTCCTGACAGAAAGAGTCAGACCTGGGTTCAGTGAAGGTGGAATCAAACACCAACCAGCCAGTAACAAAAACTGACTGAATGAATCTTGAACACATTCCTCAAATATTCTACAAGACAAAATTTCAGACAGAATAGCACTGATAATCAAGCTTTCCCTCCCTTCTCCCCCCTTTTATTTTTTCCTACCAAATGTAGTTTGGATTATTCCAGATAGAACCCTCCAAAACCAAAAGCAATGCTGCAAACACAAGGCTACCCCAAGAATACCTCACTGATATTTTCTTGCTGACCATTTTGATTAGGTCATAATCACAGAATCATAGAATGGTTTGGGTTGGAAGGGACCTTAAAGATCATCTTAGATCCAACTCCCCTGCATGGGGGACATGGGCAGGGACACCTCCCACTAGACCAGGCTGCTCAGATCCCCATCCAATCTTAGGTCCTCTGACTGGGATTCAGACTCACCCTGCTCCCCTAAGAATATAAAAAAGCTGTCTTTGATGGCAGTTACACAGGGTGCACATATCTGGCAAAGCTTGTTGTATATTTAAACATGTATTTTTCATATTGGTGATGAAAACACCAAGTTGCCATTAGTAAGTAGCCTTTCCCTTTAAAAAATGTTATTAGTGTTTGTTGCACTGAGCTGAACTGATTGGCTCTCAAAAGGCACCGTGGCAAAACCATCCAATTTATACTCATATTTTTTCCCCCCAATAAGTCTAAGCAATCTATACAGATTTAATTTGCCATACACTTATGATTATAATCTTACTGCCATACAGGGTTGTAACACTTCAGGAAAAAACAGAATTCACTGGCTTTTAAAAAGAACTCGTGCATTTGGTCCTTTTCTAGACAGTGTGGCTTTCCTCACAGAAGTCCTACTGCCCACCAGCAGGAACTACAGCTCCCGGCAAGATTTTCATCCAAGAAAGCAAATACCTGAAACAAAGTGCTGCATCACACAGCTCTTAATAGCAGCACAGAGGACCAGGCAGGGATATCCTCCCACTGATTTCAGTAAGACTAAGTTAACCATTAAGCAGGGTTAGGCCCTGCTTACCCACCCCAGTAAAGAGTGCATGAACTCCCCAAAATGTGACACATTCTTTGTGGAAGCATCTTACTTAACCTATACACCACACTGACATTTCAAAGGAGCCACTTGTCTTCAAGAGTAGATAAAAGCCACAAAAATGCAGCAGTGTGTCATGAACCTGATTTGTGCTCTGAGCTGTCTCTAATGAAGATGTACCCTTGGTTCTTTGATTCTGGTCTCGTTTTCTTAGGATTTAAAATCTACACGAGATCAAAAGGTTATTTGTGGGAATTACTTCACAAAGGACTAAGTTTAGGATCTTGAAGAACTGCTGAAGAATAGAACTGTGTTTTTCTATAGGTAACTGTGAGGCAGCCCCTAAGCTATTGGTGCAGAGAGGAACCCTGTCCTGACAGCTTGTAAGGGAAACCATTTTGTAGTTGCAGTGATGGGGGCATTTCACTCTGGGTATGGAAAGCCTTGAGTTCGCTTCATCCCATAAAGAAATTGTTACATAAAGAATATACTAGTTGTTTTGGGGCAATCATGTTTGCTAATAAGAAAAAAATCTCTAGGCACTAGTCATTTTAGAGGGAGTTGCTCTTTGTTGTCACATACTTTTATTATTCCAACTGCAGCAGCCCCTAAGGATGCCTCATCATGCAGAACTCAGTTGTAAACACACAATACAGAGACAGCCCCTGGCCCTGAGAGCTCCCAGACCTTGTGTTGTTCAAATGCACTACCAGGATTTTAAAAAATACATTGAATAAGCCAGTCCATTTCTTTAAAATAAGAACTCGGGGCTGGCTGCATAAATATGTACTTACCTGCCTCAGTGATGTAAATATGTAATTGAGGCTGCTGCCTCATGACATATTTTGTGTCTAATTTAAGGAACTGTATGTTTGGACAAGAGGGTCTGGCCACCTGTCAGGTAAATATTAGAAGCTGTAAATTTTCACAGCAGATTTAACACTAAATTTAGTTAGCAATATATATAAAGAGGACATTGATGGGATGGTAGCCCCTGTCCTTGACAGTGGTTGGCCTGCAAGGTCGTTAAGAATCCCTAGAGGAATCCCTCTGAAGTTTCCCTTAAGTTCCAAAAAACTGCATTGCTGTGGCAACCCCCACATCCTTTAGATCAGCAGCTTCCCCTGGTGTGGAAGTGTGTAGCCTTGTCCTCCCTACATCACCTCGAGGTGGGGAACAACCATACCAGGGAGAAAAGTGCTTATGGAGAAGAGACTCAGGCTACACACTGCCTAAGCTGCTGGTGTGTCTCAGCCAAGAAGAGAAAATATTGGGTTTTTTTAAATTAAAAAGAAAGCAATTCTGAACTCCTACAGAGATTCAGAAGCTACAGCTCTGCACATGCTGGTTGCTGATAACTGCCCACAGAGCCAGCTTTCTAATTTAAACTCTTCACTTGGATATATCTAGAGGAATGCTATAAAAATCCACTGGTTTGTACAGGCAAACCTGCATTTTTCTTCTGTTCCCTCAAATGTTTGAGCTGTGAAAGGACCTTTAGTTAAGTCCATGTGCTCACTGGACAGCCCACTCTTCCTCCATATTCCTGACATTTTGTGTTATCAGTAATTTTACTTTTAAATATGCACTTAGCACAATCCAGGTATTTGCTTTTGTAAATCAGGTGTGGACACTCTTCACCACGTATGTCACTACACAGACACTTTTCAGTACTGCTGTTACTTATAAATATCGAAAGCAAATCCCTTAATGCAGCCTCTCAAGTGTTTTAGGCTTAAATACAACAAACCCACTGGTAAACACCACCTCGGCAAAACCTCACCCAGGTTAGAGCAGACCAAGGCTGAGACTGCACTGAAAAGAAGGGCACTGCAGACGTGGGGGGAGGCAGCAGGTGGCAGAATTTGCTGGGTTTCAGTACTCCCTGTGACCTGCACTGGTACCTTGGGTTCTCTGGTATCTCATCATTGCTGAGGAGGAGCTTGTCCTGGCTCCTGATGTGTGACAGCCCGGCCATCTGCAGACACCGAGGCTGCGTGTCCCTGGGGGGGCAAAGTCTGAGCTGAGATCTGGGGCAGTGCCCAGAGCCCCTCTTCAATTTGAGGGAAATGAAGACCCTCTTTTTCCTGTAAAGAATTTCTACATGTCCCTTAAAACAGCCCCATATCTGTGTTCAGAACATGCAGCTTTTCCAAACGTTTTGGAATCCCTGGAGATGGAAGGTGCTATTGCTGCTCTTCTTTAGCTCTAGCACCATAGAAAGGAAGTCAAAGCAGGGTCGAAGTTAAACTGTGCGTCATTTTGTGCAATCAACACAAAACCAGACCTTGGCACAGGTAGCTGTTAAATGGCACATGGCTGACAGACAAAGCAGCAAGAAGTCTCCTTCCTGACTCATTTTTTTCTGGAAATAGTGCACTTGCTACAGAGTAGGAGGAAGACAGAAAACAGGGCTGCAAGCCAGCCCAAAATGACCTGCAGTGTTTTAACACGAACAATTTGCAGCGTGACACAAATCCCTGTCATTTACACACTGCCCACTCTGACACTCCACCATGTACTTTTTGAAGACATTGCTGAACCCAAGGAATGTTGCTCCCAGTTTTCAGGAGGAAACCAGCCCTCTGGCAGTGATGAGATGACAAGGAGGCAAGGTGACTGGCCAGCAGCTCAGCAGCAGGGGAGCTGGAGAAACAACACAGGGATTTGATCCCCATTTCCAGCTTTTCAACACTTGACTAAACTTTCTCCCTACAGAATGTGAGTGGAGACCAAACTGTTCTGCTTGATTGTTCAGACAGTCTTGCCAGCCTGATCAGTGTTAGGCAGGGTTGTTGGTCTCTACCTGTTTACCTGATTAATGAGCCTCTTCTCTAGCTGGGCATTTTGCAGAAGCAGATTCTTATTTTCTATTTATAGGGCCTATTTGCCAACCCATCTCAGTCAGCAGCATTGAAATCTCATAATCAGCAAACTGCTACAGGGAAAAATATGTCCCAATTAATATTAAATGAGAAATGTGCTATTTTTTTCCCCTTTTTTATCAGAGCTGCTAATGAGAAAAATCAAAATAGCATCTTCCAGTGAACGGGTGACAGATCTAAAGTGTTAAAACTTCATTTGTGAACACAAACAAAGCACTCTGAAGCCCCCAAATACCCACACCATTAAGGGGAAAATGTCAAAAATGCCTGTGAGGTTTCAGATGGCCTTTTGAAAAAAATGAACACTGGCACCAAACCCCTGAAATAATGGACCAGCTTGTACCAAGCTGGAATAAATTTCATGGTTTTTTAAGGTGAATGCAGCTTTGGCTTATGGTGCTAGTGTGACAATCTTGGAGATCACAGTCATCTGCTTCTGCCTCAAGCTAAGACAGCAGGCGCAGAGGCAGGGTGAATTTATTCACAGTGCTCTAATTTTATTCAGATTTGTTAGAAGAAAAAAGTGTATTTAGCTTCAGACTGTGAGAAATGGCAGCTTTTGAACCATGTATTTTACAGAGATTACCACTGTGGAATAAAAATGGTAGAATTTGCCAGCTTTGTAGTTAAAATAAGGTTTTTCTTTCCTTAAAACATATTTAAGTCCCAGCAAACTTCCAGACATTTTTAAAGCCTATTTTAAGGAGACCCACTGTTGCCAATTATATTCTTTCCTTTTCAATTCTGCAACAGTGATTATTGCCTTATTTTCACATATGTGATTGAATTCTCCTATGTCAGCAACAAAAGAAACTGCCTGTATAGGCAAGAAATACTGAGATGCAGATTTACTATGGTATCAGCCACTGTACGACTAAGTTGAAATACTTCAGCAAGTTTGCTGTGAAACTAGAATTTATCATCACAGGCCCTTAAACTCTGCTGGAAATGGCATAATAATATATTTGTAACAGAGCAGGGACCCAAACTATATTTCCAGAGGGAAATAAGGAATTCTGCAGCATGAGATGCATGACATACGATACAGTCCAAAGTGGATTGAAAACAGTGGAAAGATTTCCAAATGTCTGTAAAAGACTAAAGGTCAGGCTGTTTAATAGTCAGTTCTTACAAGTGCAATTCTTGGGATTACAAATAATTCTATTTCTAGAAATTCTCCTTTTCTTGTATCCACTTGCACTTCCAAATTTTGGGGGACATTCTTCCCCCTCTCTCCCCTTTTTCCTTTATAGATTAAATCACACACTGTCCCATCAGCCAGTCTCAACCTCACTTGCACCAAAGCTTTTGCCATCACAAGCTTGATTTCAGACACAATTGCCTTCAGGTCTAAGAGCAAAATGCAAACCACATGTTTGAAGTGATGATTTAAACTCTTGGCCTCTCCATGGTGCTACATGCCACCCAGGAAACAAATTCCAAGAAGACATGCCTTTAAAAAATAACCTTTCAAAAAGACAGCTGTTGAAGCTACACATCTAACCTCAGACATTTGGTCTGTGAGCTTAAACCTATGACAGGCTAGGGCCACCTGCACAGGGAAGCCATATTCCATCCTCACCTAAATATACTCAAATCACAATAGGGGCAGAATACAGGAAAAACTGCAAGTGTCCCCTTAGTAAACTAAGGGATCAATTCCCTAGGTCAGCTGGGAAAAGTAATCAGACTGGAATAGTCACAAACAAAATGGTATTGTGTGTGTATCCCAAAATGAACATCATGTGAATGCTCTACTTGGCCAAGAGAGAACTGAAACTGGAATCACTGCCTTTTGCATACTGATCTATTAACTGATGTGTTTTGTCCTACCTTAAAAATGGGCTAAGAAGTGGAAATTACAGATTTCTGGGGGCTTTTGAAGACAAATTTGACTCCTTTGCTGCTCAAAAAACTCACACAAACCTAGGGGTTTCTACCTAAAATTAAGAGGCTTTTACAGTTGCATCCATACTTCCAGCAACCAGGAACGTTACAGCCAACACTTGAATAGTACATCAGAGGGGTGAAGGGAGGAAGAGAAAAAGAGATCTGAATTTGCCATTCATCTAATTTTACCAGCCAGGGCAAATGTGTGAAGGCAGACAAGGCTCAAGAAGTAGCTGCTTCATTGAAGGAAGAGCAGAGAAATTGTTAAACACATTTATTACAAACTTGCTTAACCCAAAACTTATTTGCCTCAGCATCTCAGAGCTATAACAAGGCCAAATCAGAGCCACTTGGAAAAAAAATGGGGCTTTTATGGGGGGGGTATTTTGCTTTTGTGGGATTGTGGGTTTTTTTGTTGTTGGTTTGTGGGTATTGTTGTTATTGTTTTGTTTTTTCCCCAATTCATCATCCTAATCAGATTCCTACACATGCTGAGCTCTTCACTGTATCCCCTTGGGTATCATACAGCACAGGGAAGTGCTCCAAAACACTGCTGAAATGTAGGCAGAGAGCAATATTTCTGTACTTAGGGAGGCAGAATATGTTTGAACTGAAACTCAACAGGAATTCTAAGGCTTCCCAGTACTCTTTCTTGTATGGAAAAAGAATACACAGGCTCTAATTAAGACAAGCAGTCAGGACACAGTAATGGTAACTTGCTGGTATTATAAGTATTAAAAACAAAAAAACCTCCCAACTAGAGATTTAAACCTAGGTTATCCTAACTCAAAACTTTAACAAAGTCTAGAAAAAACAAACTAGCAATCATATTTATTTATTAGGTAACTGAATAAAACCATATTTCACCATGAAAATGCCCTGGTGCCCACTGGTGTAGCAAAAATCCTGTTACAAACCTGAGCCATTTAATGCCTGCTCTGTTTTATTTTGCTGATTGTGTTACTCCACAAAGAAGTTTAAAAGGAAGGTGTTTGGGGCAGATGCAATTCATCTCCATGTTCTAACTCTCCCTTGGATGCTGACAGTAATTCAGCAGGTGGGTTATTGCTATTTTGTACATATGCTTCTTTTACTGACAACTTCCATGCTTTCTTAGCTCATACCTTTTCTATTTCTGCCCCCACTTCTGCTTTTGTCATAATTTTTTATTTGAATTTTGTTAACTTGGGCACTGTAAAGACATAGGAGACCCTGACCTTTGACTGGAATGGGGAGGCAGTTCTGGAGAGACAGAACCCCCATAACCTCCTGAAGTGAACAATGTCAGAGGGGAAGGACAGCCTCAAGTTGATGATCCCTTTGGAGTGCATCTCTAGCAAACACATTTCACTGAGTCACCAAACAGGAAAAAAAAAACCAAACCCTAAGAATTTTTGTGGATAATTTTCTCCTTTTCATTTTAGAGAAACAGGACACTTGGCTGGATATACTCAGCCAAATGTTCTATGAATTGGGAATCTCCCAAGCTTCTTTATTTAAAGAGCTCTTGATATTCTTTTCCAGTAAGTCAGCATTACTGCAGTAAACACTGAGCCCTTCATAACCTTGCTATGTGTGATCCCTTCTGAAAGTCACTCTGCAATCAAATGTACTGGGATTTCATAATAGTAATTTGCCACACTGTCAGAAATAGGCTTATCACTGCTGTCATTGGTATCATGTGAACATCACTCAGTGTGTGCCCTTCAGATGAAAGCCAGTGCTCTGAGCCAGTAGGAGAGAGAGAAAGGGGGGGAAAAAAAGGAAGACTAAGAGAACATTAACTCTTTCAAGTCAAGTACAGCCACAGGCTGAAGGAGGAAGCTGCAGAGCTATTGTCTAAGGTGTTGGCACCTGTTTAAACATCAGTAATACTGACTAGGTAATAAATTGCTTTTTTTTTCCAGTCCACCTGAAATCTCTGAAAAATCTGTTCCTGTTGTCTCTCATCCTCTGGAGTGTTTGGCATCTACTAATTTCCAATACCATGAGAAAGACATAATTCCCAATGCCCACAGGCTCTTAGCAGATCTTGTCTAGTTGTTCAGGTTTTAACAATATATTTCCATCCTTTTTTTTTTTTTTTTTTTTTTCAAATGTTTTTGTCAACAGTTTCCTAAGCTATTCCTGTAAAAAGTCTTGGAATTCACAAACAGCTTTATTTACAGAAGCAGTAAGTAACATCCTTTAACAAGGGTTCTCACATGTACTCACACAGCTGAACCAGTGCTTCTCTGAAAACTTTCTCCTATAAAGTCACACTCCCAGTAAAGCAGTAAAGTATTTAGTAATTTTTAAGGTTGTATCAATGAGTCAGGGAACAAAGAACCATCGTGTAGCTTAGATCGACCAAACCTACTTGACTGATTGAAACCTGAGTGGATTTTTACAGTGACAAGTATCATCAACTGATGTGATTGCTCTTAAAGATTATCCAGAAGCCTATTTTTATTGAGTAAATAGAGAAAAATATTAGTCTGGTAAATTCCATAAATTCTAGTAACAAGCATAAGCTACAGGCTTAAAACTGCAGGGTTGCTTGGCTAATGGATTATATGCCTTCTGCTTAAAAAGGATGTATCTTGGTGGATAAAGCTTTCACCTTCATAGCTGTTCAGGATATTTCTTAACAGCATAGGAAGGAAAAGGAAGAGGAAAAAGAACTCACTAAACCAACAAATGGCTTAGTTATAGTCTTAAACCAGAGCAGGATAGAGTTAGATTAGACATTAGGAAGACGTTCTTTACTATGAGGGTGGTGAGACACTGGAACAGGTTTTCCAGAGAGGTAGTGGAAGCCTCATTGCTGGAGACATTCAAGGTCAGGCTGGATGGGGCTCTGAGCAACCTGATCTAGTTAAAGAGGTCCCTGCTCCCTACAGGGGGTTGGACTAGATGACCTTTTAAGGTCCCTTCCAACCCATCCTATGATTCTAAAGTCCAAAGCCATCATATTGGAAGTGGCTCAGGTTACATTTTTGAACTTTTCAGCTCCACAGGAACTAACACATTATATGCTAAACTTCAAATTTAGGATTTTCAAGCATACTGAAGTTATTTGGATACCTCCAATTTTTACCCTTTTTCCAGACAGCAGCTGCTCAGTATTTTAAGGTGAAGCTCCTCAGGGTATCTCAAGTTGCATGCTCAGAATCAGTGGTTGCTCTAGAAAGTCTATGCTTAAGTCATTTGGTTGTTTTAATACTTCGTTTGATAAATTGTCTGGGACACCCACAGTGATGTTTAGATGCTTTGGGAGAGGGACTTCCCTGTGAATGAATCAGCAATTTAAAATAATCAAACTAATGTATTTCTAATGTCACAGTTTTGACACTCAGTGTGGATGTCTCTTCCAGTAACACTTTTTGTTTAATTTAGACCACTCCAGTTTTTTTATCTGGAAAGTCTAATTTTGTAAGTGACTCTGAAGGACAGACAATCAAAATCTTGTGAGCTAATGACTGCATCTCCTGCAATAGCTTCACATCACATTGAGGTGTGTGTTCTTTATGACCTTACTTATCTAGAGATTCCAGGAATTGCCAAGGTTTGGGATTTTCACACTGTGCTGTTCTCAGCTCTTCTATAAAGAGCACACGTGCAGGCTCAGGTTCTAGGATGGCACAAAGAACGGAACCTCACAAAACTATGGCTGAGTCACTTTGCATAGTGGAATGGCACTGTGTCCTGGTTTGACACACTGCAAACAGTGCATCATCTCCACAACTGTGGAAATTAACAGTAATTCTGTGGGGTTTTTGTGCCTGCAAAGGACACAGAGTGTCAAATTTGTGTAAAAACACCAGATAAGATTTGAATACTGTAGCATATATTAGGCAATCTGTTCAAATGGAATAGCTTGCTTCTATTTCTGTTGGCTGTTATGCACTATATTTTACCATAAACATAACTCCTGAATGAATCAAGTACTTTCTTAGTAAAAGTAAGTATTTTTATCATTATTTTTGAAACTGGAGGGCATAGGGGGTAAAGAAATAACATGAACCTGGTCATATTCCATGGACAATCAGCTTGAAATGTAATGCCAGGGCCTTCTACAGAAATTATTCATAACAAGCTCCCCATGAAGGTGTATCATTACTTCCTGTTCTCTCTCACAGACCCAGGAAATCTGTTTTGTTGATAGTAGCCTGCTTTGGTTGTTATAGAAATGCCTTTGACCATGTTGTCCCGTTCCTTCTGGTCCCAGGGTTAAATTAACTCAAAAGACTCCCTGTCAGGAGAGAGGTCTGAGCTTGTGTCAACATGTCTTTAGAAATGCATTAACAAGTTGCTCCACATATATATTTAATAGGGATGAGGGAACCCTAGACTGTCAGAAAGTCTGTACTCCATCCCAGCACACTTCTTATGCTTCTTGATACTTTGATGTTATTTCTAGAATGTTGATATATTTTGCCATATGATATATGACTCCTGGAAATGTAAATCTTATAAAACCAACTTTGTTGTAATAAACAATTTTGCCTCTCCATGCATCTTTTATCCAGTGAGCTCAAAGTGTTTTGAAAGATCTTGATTAAAAATTCAGCCTCTGTACAGCTGCATCAGGCAGGTAAGTAGTATTATATCCATTTTACAGATGGTTAAATGCACAACAGAAAGGTTAACTGCCTTGTGCATGGCTGCTCACTGAGTCAGCTGCACCATTGAGAGTGAGGACCCAGAATAAATAAACAATTGCTTCATTTGGTAGGTGATGCACCCATCAGAGAAACTGTGTTTTCAGTTTCACTAAAAATAATTTTCTTCTAATGGCTCTTTTAACCCAATGAGCTACAACTGAACATTTAATTTTTGTCAACAGAAAGATTTCATTTCCCCTCAAAGGAAATAATCTCCAGCTCTTTTTGCTAAAACTTTGTATAAGCTCAGGTCAAAGTCAAAGAGAAATCTGACATTTTGACACCACAACTTGTGTTCTGAATGAGTCAGTTGGAAATAACTTGTTTCACCAGGTGAGGTGGCTGGTACTGGAATCACTCTGAATGACAGTGCTAGCCTAGAAGTCACCAGAAACAACTTTTTCTTCAAAGTGACATTATCCATGAAAAGTGTTTGACACAGTTAATATTGAATCCCACACTGAACACAGAAGTTCCTTTCTGAAAAGCAGCACTACAAGCAGCTGGCTCAGAAGACAAGATCTCTGCCTTCAGGGATATTTTTCCAGCATCTACACAGATTCCAAAATGCTCTGCTTTGCAGCTGGAAAACATCTAGCAATGCACAGCGTATTCCTACCTCTATCTTGCATGTGTTGCAATAAAAGCGTTTACAAAGGTTTAAGCCTGAGCTCTTGTTCCTTCCTGATTTTTTGATTGTAGGAAGCATGTTCCAGGCAAGGCAAACTCAGCTGCACAGTGAATGATGTGCTGGCAACTCCCAGAAAGAGATTTCTCCCTCCATGGCTCCAACAGAGCCAGCTCAGGAACACAGGAAGCTCCTGGAGCTCTGGAGCACAGGAAGCATCCACCTTGAGCTTATGCTGTGGTTTTTGAGAAAGGGCAGAGGGTAGAGAAAAACCAGTGCAGTGCTGTGGAAAGTGGGATTTGACTGAGTGATTAAGTCTACTGTCCAGCTGGTGGACACAGCAGCTGTTACAGTCCTGATTGCATGTCATTTATTTAAAAACCCTATCTCAAAGCTTTAATATCCCATCCATTTTAAATCACTTCATCTGAAGTTGGCAGCAGGGGGATCATCTAGTAAAGAACATGGGAAAAAGACAAGTCTTGCATGTCACTTTGTGAGACAAAGTTTCTTACACTTTTCTATTGAAGATGGGATGTCCCTAATTTTCTAGAATAGAAGACAGATCAGATTCCCAGACACCTGACAGAAGTTCACTTTTGCTAACAGTAGGCAGGTGGAGAGCAGCTTTATAACCCCCAAAATATTTCCATTAATGAAGTGAGAGCCCTCCCTAACACCTTCCCTTTCTGAGCCATCTTGTTAAATACAAAAATGGACAGGTGCTTCAAAAGTTCAAGAACCTGTGGTGATATAGGTATGAAAAAGTAAGAACAGAACAATTCAGGATGGGCAAATGGGCAACTAACTGAATGGCAAGATCATATCTCAGAAGAATCTAAAGGGATAAAAGCCTATGCAGCAGGGGGTCAGTGAGGAGTCTTCTCTTCAGTAGCCATGTGGTTTAGATGAATTCCTCAAAGATTCAAAGTGATAAAATAATAGGTAAATTAGAAATCAGATCATTAGTCCTTTAACAAAAGTTAAACATTCCCCTACCTAACACATTCCTGAAGAGCAGGTTGGATGGGGCTTGGAGCAACCTGGTCTAGTGGGAGGTGTCCCTGCCCATGCAGAGGGTTGGATGTAGATGATCTTTAAGGTCCCTTCCAACCCAAACCAGCCTGGGACTTCTCTACAGTTCAGCTGAGAAGCAATAATGCTAAACTTTGGTGCCCATGGTCGGTGATTCACAGCCCTGAAGTCTTCACCAAGAGGGGTGGCAACACAATAGGAAACATCTGATTTCTCTGCATTTTAAAAAGCCTCACCAAAAAACATTTGCCTGTCTCTACAGAACTGTACCACCATGGAGATTCTAGAAATGACTACTCACAAGCCTGGCTAATGTAATCACTGTTCCATCCCCCTTCACAGCCCCTGCTGAGGACAGATGTACATATATACCACTTGTTCTGACAAGTCTTTATTTTCCTCAGTGCAAAGGTTATGATTGTATTTGACTGGGGCACCCTCTGCACCCTGTCTCCTGCTGGGCATTCACACTGAGCTAGGTTACAGTCCTGCTATATTCTGGTGGGAGGAGATGACTCACTGTTTGTTCTGTAAGACTACAAGGAGACACCTTGAAGTAAGAAATGGCTTTGGAGTGCCAGCTTGCTTCCCAGAGCAGATGGCTGGGCTAGGCTGAGGTCAAAGACATTCATTATAAATCCATCATCAAAGTAGGACATAGATGTACAGTGATTATCTGACAGAGGGAATGTGCTTAAAATGACAACTCCTATGTTGCTGCCCAGCTGCACAAGACTGCAGGCAAGTTTTGGTAAGGAGGATCAGATCCTCCTTTCGCAGAGAGCAATTCCACTGAATCCAGGGAGTCTGGAAAAGCTATATGGCCTCTCTTTGCACAGAACATCTGCAATTTACAAATAATACCACCTATAATCCTACATAAAATCAGCATTCATCCTCCAATGCAGAAACCACAACCACAGGTTACTAATGCACATGCAGATCACCACAACAAAGGGCCTACATCAAGTTATTTCCTTTCTCTGTATGAAAATGTAGAGAATAAACATACACGACTGCAGTTTCCATTGCCCAGCCGGTATCTTCAGAAGGCAAACCACCAGTAAAGTTATTGGAGCCCTACCAATCTTTACCAGATAAGGATTGGATCCTAAATAATTTAGTAGTTCTATCAGAACCAAGGACAACACACAACAACAATTACCTTAGTCAAAACCTACTGTAGGTTGAACACAAAGCAGTTACTTCCTTTGATGCACTCACAGAGTCTCGCAAAACTCTCACCACTCAGCAGTGAATAACCTGCATTCTACAGCCCAATATTGAAGAATCCAGTCTGCATGAAGTGTCTTCCTCTGAAATCAATACAGACTTCTTATCCTAAAGAATTCTGTTCCCTCAAGGAATAATATAAATTAGACTATGTTAAACCTATAGTAATTTTCCTGCCATCTTGTATAATGTACACGAGTTCAGAGTTTGAAGACTTTCTTTTCATTTAAAGTCCTACATTGCAGGGTTTATTTTAATTTGGTTGTTAAGAAAAGCCTTTCCAGATTGATTAATCCCTAAAGCAGCTTTTTCTTCCAATTTTTGTTTTAAAGAAGATTTTTTGAAGCTGTGGACAACATATTTAACTTGGCTCTCACTAGTATATTTTATGCCAGTCTTAGAAATATAATTTACAATTGGATTTTGAGGATTTCCATTGTCAAGTTACTCTGTGATAAAGTATTTCTAGAATATATTTATGTATCACTCCCTTGTCACTTTTTACCAAACTCTTCCCTGAGGTCAGTAAATACAACATTTATGACTTGCTATAGGAAGAAAGCAGTGAATCCACTTCCAGAACATTTCCTTGTTCCATCTTTTGAAGATGCAAACTAGGTTTGGGGGTTTTGTTTTTTAATTAATACAATCACAGGGCAATTGAATTATCCTGTGACCCAAATTCCCATTTGAAGCCAGATCTTCAAAGGATAAAGAGTAATACTTGAACCCACTGCAGATTGCAAGCTTAATCTACTCTTTAGACAGTGAAAGTTTCTCAAAATTGGTGGGCAAAAATAGACTAGAATTGTTTGTCAAATACGTCCACAGCAATTTTATTCCCTGTTAAACACCACAAAGAACAAACATTATTTCTACTGCAAGGTCTTTCAACATCTGCCCTAATGAAAGAGCAAAAACCACCTCCCAACACTACCCAGCTGTGCCTTGGGATGTCAGGAAGCTGGACTGTGCCACATTTAGATTTTAAGCAAAGGTCACAGGAAAGCTGGCTTTCCTGCTCAGTTCTCAACTCTTTTTGTGGATTCCTCTAGCTGGAAGGAGTTTCTAAGATGGTGCACATTGTCTGTACCTTGTACTTCCCTTAGCTTTTAGAGAACAGCAAGACTAGGAAAAAAAACCAAGAGTAAAAGCCCAACTGCTTCTATTCCAGTGAAGTCAGCATAGAAAAATGACCTCACATAGAATCCCAGACTGGTATGGTTCAGAAGGGACCTTAAAGACCATCTAGATCCAACCCCCCTGCATGGGCAGGGACACCTCCCACCAGCCCAGGTTGCTCCAAGCCCCATCCAACCTGCCCTTCAACACTGCCAGGGATGGGGCAGCCACAAACCATTGGAGCATGTCTTGCCAGCACCACTGGCTGGATAGACTTTTTGACTTTTTCAGTTCTGAGCTGATAAAAGCCTTTTGTACAGTAACATATCACATTTCAGATTCACATTAAAGCTTTTAAATAGGCAAGTGGTGTTTTGTTTGGGAGCAGAAAACTTTAGACATCCAATTGACATAAATTTCTGCTTGAAATAGACTATACTAATTCCTACCTGGGTAGGAACTGACTAAGCTTTAGACCTCACCACTGCTAACATAAATTGGTGAAAAAGCAGCTCTAAGCTCAAAACAATGCTGCTTTGAAGCAAACTTGACTCTCCTGAACAACTCCGGGCCAAGCTGCTTCCTTATTTGCTGCTCACCTCCCTGCAAACTTTTCACTTCCCACAAAACTAACAGCAGAAGCCTGCTCTGAAGTGTTTACTCGTATGTCTTTTCACAACCCTCTAAAAAGCACATTATGTGCTGCTAACCCAATATTACACAACTTCACACGACTTCACACAGCTCTGGGTGGAGTGGCAGAGTTGATGGGAGCTGGAGAGACATCCTAATTCAGGCACTCTGTTGTGCAACCAAGCTCTCCTGTTGCTCTGTCAGCCTAAATTTCAGTGTTTGTTTTCCTGCTCTTTACAATCATAGATAGATGGTTGGTAAACATAAAAAGTGTTTTTCCTAGTCTGCTGGTTGGTTATTGCTGTCCCAAACGGGGATTCTCCTCTAGATGCAGTCAATATATAACAATATAGAAACCAAGACAAAATGAGGAAGATGATGGCAAGGTGAGAGTAGAAATCTGATTAGAAAACCAAGTATTTTTATTACAGAGCATCAGCTATCATTAAATGATGTACCTGAGGTTCTTCCATAGCTATTTTTGGTAATTATTCTAGAACAAGGTTGTATTGCTCCCATGTTAACAGCTAGGACATGAAAGAAATGTTTCTGGTGGCTTATGCATCTTACAAGCTGCTTGGCATTCAGAGTCCATGGCACATCTTAGTCTCCAAGAAGTTTAGTTTCCTTTTGTATATTCTCTGGTTTCTTTTTGGAAAGAGCATGCAAGGATTCAGCATTTCAGTATCACCCTCACCACAAGGAAGGACTTACCTTCACACTGAAGCTTTTCAGTTGCCAGGAGAGGTCAGTGAAACAGGTTACACCACAAATGAGAAAATTCTTCTCCAAGAGGAATGGTCAGATTTGGAAGTTATCAAAACCCCTGCTCCTTTATTTTGGAGAACTTAGAAATGTGCCAGCTTGCAGCCCTGGAAACTAAAGTAATTTACTCACGTAGCAGGAAGGCAGCACATGCTGAATCAGTGCCAGGTTCTGCATAGAGTTGCTCCTGTAGGCTTGAAAGCCAGCACAGAGGAACTTCCACTAGGGATGAAGGACTGTCTCAGGCTCAGCATCCCCATCAGGCTTCAGCTGTCCCACTGAGGCTGTCTACAGGGGTGATAGTTACAGCAAGCTCTAGTGTTGTTATACACACACCTTCTCCCTACTGCACAGGTGTGCACACACGCTATCCACAGGTGATTACACACACATCTTCCCATAGCCACAAGACAAGACCATTTTTGGTTCATTCTCTACTATATATCAGAGGTAGGTGAGCAGTGAGCTCCTCTTTGTGAGCTTCCAGACCATTTATTCAGGGAAGTTTCCCAATGCATTTTTATGCTGCTTTAAAAAGTGATCCATTAATATTCACATCTGAGTAAGAGTCACAGCAGGACTGAAGCTGCCTTAGAAAGATGCTGAGTGACTGAGGATGAAATGCTAGGTTTGGACAGTTGCTTCAGGTGATCTTTATTCCAACATTCTGTGGATTAGACTTTTTTTATACCAATACACATGCTCATAAAAAGTCAGACTGTCAACTACACTATGCAGATTTGCTTTCTTGCATGTTTTTTGGATCCTCACACCAAGATCCAGCATTTCATCAAGGATACGTATCTGCAGGCAATGTGACAGCTGCTTCCTGGCTCTCTGAGCCTGCAACATTTTATTTGGGTCATGCATAGATAGTATCTTCCCTTCCCCTTGAAGCAGGTAAAATGTCTGCTCATTTCTGATAGTGAGAGATACCACCACTAAAGTAAACCCATTTTAGGAGGAAAACTGTAAATGAGGACAAGCTTGCTACTGCACATTTATAATCACCTACAGGCAGTGCTGCTTGAGCATCACAGGGACCTAAATTCAGCCCTTCTACTTGGCACCACTGTAACTTGATTGATCTTCATGGGGGTTGGGGCAGTCTGAGAAGGGAGTGCAGACTCCCGAGATCCCACCCACGGAAACATCCTGACTTCCCATGTCCACAAAGCTAGAGATGGGATTTCCTCCCCATTACTACCTGTGTGGGGATGAAGCTGCAATAATAATGCAGCCTTCAGGCCACTTTCTCTTCATGGTGAAATTTGCTTTCACATTTTTGAAGGGGATCATTATGGTGGTCCCTAGTTCTGGCAATATTCCAACAGGGGAATATTTTGCTTTGATGATTACATCAAATAAGAAAAATCCTACTAAGAACTAAATCCAAGTTATATCTCATTCACTAGCAATGAAAATGATGCAAAATCAATATTAATTACAGGTAACTGCTGTTGCTTACCATCAGCAGCTATATAGATATAGATAGATATTACTAACAGGGTGACTTCAATAGTTATGAAATCTACATTACTTAATGGGGTAAAGGTCATTAAAGTTTCTTATCCAGAAAAAAAACATACTTTGCAAAATCACTTTGATGTGGAGTATCCAGAATGGCAGCTTCATAAATAAAGCTTTACTAAGCCTTGCTCTTCAGCTTGCACTGGATTATGTGGGTGTCAGCTTGGTCTGTTCCTTGCTGCTCTGAGGGGTGCTAAGCTCCAAATAAAATCAGGGCTTTATGTTGGGTTGAATAAAAGGCTAGAAACTATAAACAAATCTAGATCTTCATTTTGAGGCACCATGGTAGGATGAACCTGCAAGTAAGAGCAGAACCCAGTCAAAATAGTTGAGTTTGAGACGTAACCTCTACAAAATTAATCAGCCTCACAGGATAATGAAATAAAACCATAGATTTGTTACCAAAGGAAGGGCAGACATTTGCTTAAGCACTCACTGGTGTCTCACTGAAAAGTTTGGTAGGACAAATCATTTTGCAAACTGGTTGCAAGTTTTGAGTCTGTAATAAAACTTGCAGACAAAAAAAGTATGACCCAGTTTCATGTTCCATGACTGAGCAATTTGCACAGCTCGAAATATAAAACTGTTGGTAACATATCCCTATTTGTTGCAAAGGGAGTTTGCTTCATGAACTGCACCAGGCAACAAGTTGTAGATTGCCAAACCATACTGAAACACCCCACTTACAAATGATGAGAGAATCAATTTTTCTCCTTTGTTTCTTACTCACATACAAATAAACATGAAAGCTCATGTTGAAATTATAAATATATTTGTGTAATTTATAACCATGGCACTGCACAGTGAAAATCATGTCATTTCATTTGTCTTGAAAGAATCAGAACAGAATAAGACAGTATTGATACAGAATATCCTCTCACTGTCCTACTTAATCCTGTTTCAATGTGTTTTCAGAAATAAGAATCTTAACAGTGGTAGCATTAAGTCACATTGAATAAGCTGTAGAGCCAACAGAAATAAACACTCTTGTCCTGGTTTTGACCTCAGCATGGTGCAAACTCTGCTAGTCAATGGAGTAACTCCACTGCTGCCAGTGAAGTCACACTAATATGAGATCAGAGTAGACCTACTGCAACACATCTGCTTCAGCTTAACACCTAGAATAATTATATGTAGCCCGAGTATAGTGCCCCCCCATTACTTATCTCAAAGCACTTGAAAACGATAAATAATTATGATGATCTTCATTTTACATGTAGTGAAACTGAGGCACAGACAGATAGTGCTTTGCTGAAGGTCCTCTAGCTGACCAGTGTTAGATGGGGACAACAGCAGGAGTCCTGAGCCCTGGTCTTGTACCCTTATCCACTGGACTGTGTTACCCCCAAACAAACAGTGTAACTCGCTCTAGTCTGCCTGAACAATTAGCACAACAGATACAAGAGATTTGGAACTAACTGTCCATAAAAGACCATTCATATTAACTGAGCAAGGCAATATTTTAGCCAGAGTGTTGGTGGTTTTTTTAAATAATAGCATTTACAGTAGTTAAATTGATGCTACTTATTATCAGATCTAATTCTTTGATAATAGCATACAGTCAGATTATCACTGTTATTCCTTACTTTAAGCCCTCACAGCTACTCTAGATAATACTTTAAATACAGAGCTTTAAAAAAATATTTTCATTACAAATATTTAAAAAATATACTTATCCTAAAAAGCTGTCCAGAACTACTCAAAAAATCTCTTGTAATTAATGTCTTTTTTAATTTTAACAAAAATATCTACCCTTATATAGAAGAGCTCAAGTTTTGACAAACCTATAATACAGTCAGAAACACCTTGGGTCAGATTCCACTCTTGTTTATACAGTTGCCAATTTGGATCATGGTTTTCATTTCAGTTGTGTTACTCTAGTATAATCAGGAGCAGAATACAGCCCTTTGTTTTAAAATAACTAAATGGACTGGATGCTGCAACTGTTACTTGTGTCTAGCATTACAGGGTAGGGAAATCCTTTACTTCATTGCATCTAAAAATGCAAAGGAAAGTTATATTTAGTATTTGTCCCATGACCAAGGAGGTGCCAGGCAGCTGCAGTGGATGACTCAGATCCAGAATCATATTCACTTATATGAAAAAAAATTATTTTGGCTGAATGATGCCAGCAACTGCTGCCATTAACTGGAGAATGAATGTTTCTGGAGAACATTTGTAGAGTGAAAATGCCAGCCTTCCTATAATGCTTTCTACAATTCTAGGAATAATTTAAATTGCCTTTTGTTACTTAGAAAGTTGTGCGAGATGAATTGAATCTCTCACTACTTAGATCTAGGCAGGATGCTACTTTCAATTGCTTCCTTATTTTCCAGCTGAAATTCCTCCAATCGAGACAGTCCTTTTCAAAATGCATTTAGAACAAGCTACTAAGCACTTACAGAATCTGCATCTCATCAGAAGGACAACCCGGAAGCTGTAATTTAGTTTTTTAAAACATTGGAACTTTGCTTTTCCCCCTTTTCCCTCCAATCTTCCAACTCAAATGCAGTGTTTAAGGACCACAGAAATGAACCCAGTCTCATTGCATCAGGTTACAGATGTATCAACAGCCTCAGATGCAAACTGCAACCCCTGCCTGTGCCCACCATGAGATCAGAATGGCTCCTTACACATTGCGATTTAATTCATGTTGAAAACGTTGACTCTCCTTGTTTTCTTCCTAGACTTTGGCTGATGATCTAGTAACTTACAAACCAAAGAAACTTAAGCATAGAGACTAAGTTCAGTCCTCACTGTCGTCTTCATCATCATCGTCATCCTTACTGGGAGCACACCTCTGGAAGCAGTGCACTAGAGTTGCTAAGAAGAAGCTTGACAGAATAGCAGCAATGGAGACTGCAACTCCAGAGAAGATGATGATAAAAAGGTCCGTCAATGACAAACTAAATTTGCATTCACTAAAGCTGACCTCAGATAATTCATTCAGAAAGATTCTTCTGTTTTCTACAGGCAGGGAACACTGGATTTCATGGAGACCTGCAAAGGAGAGGAAAGGGAAACAAATCAGCAGAATAACGATGTTGCTCCAGTCAAAGGTTGAATGGCTGAAGAAGAGTTTTGGGCTTCATTCTAGGTTTATGTATTTGTACAAAATTCAGGGGAAAATGGAAGAAAATCTGTCACTGTCCAAAAACCTTTACATAACCCCCTGAGTGGCTCTTGGAAATAAAGTTCTTTCATCCTCAGTCTGGAGGTCAGGTATGATCTGAGACCATGATTTTGAGGATTTTAGAAAGGGCATGTTGAACACTGGATGCATCTAAATCTAGAGACCTGCAAGCACTTCCCAGCTACTCCATCTGAACACAAATCCTGACTTAAAAACAGGGTAACAGGGATACTGAAGTTCCTTCCACACTACTTTTTTTCCTTGTAGCTCCAAAACTGCAGTAGTCTAATTCTTCTGGTCAAAACAACAGCTTAGGGTTAATGGATGCTTGTTTGTCTATGACCTGCTTTCACCTTTTCTCTGACACAAGGACATGCAGACTGGCAGATATGATTCCTCCGTGCATTACTGAGGGATGCCTAAAGCTGTGCTCTTCATAGTAACAGCAAAAAAAATCCAAAATTAAAAACTAGTAAGACTATAGTTGGATATGGACAGTAAAAGCATATGGTTCACTGCATATACCCAACTCCACAACAAGAGAAAATCAGGATACATTAACAGGGGCAGAATAGAACTAACAATGAAATGAATGAAGTCTGTAGGGCTGTTGGCAAGATAGCTTCTATCTTGCTAGCAAGGATGTGAACGTAAACCAAAAATACAAGAATTGTGTATTAATGACAGGAGAACTGCAGCTGGTCCACTTGATACACAAACTCTGTCTGCTAATGACCACAGAATAGACTCCCAGTTTCTGACCCTGCAGTGCTGTGTGTGCACAGGGCATTTCCATCCCACAGCTCTACCATGTAACCATTCTCACTTTAAATAAGGAACGCCTGACAATAAGATTTCCTCTGCTTTTGTGAATCCCATTTTTCTTGTGACTGAATAGCTATGACACATGATGCTTTACTATCGAATCCAGGCTCCCAGGTTTAGTGCTGGAAGCCTGGCTGGTTGTCTGGATCCAGCCCATCTGTTAGATTAATTTGAGAGGGAATTTTAGCTAAGTCTGCTACAGATCCAGTTATCATCCTGACTTACTTGGCTTTGTCATGATGATTGTACTACATTTTTATCCGTAAAATCCATCCTGTATCTGTCATGTTTGCCTAAAGTTCTGTTGTCTTCCGTCTTTCTCAAGCTCCTCTCACTGACAACGTCATAAAAGCTGCCAGCAGAACAGAGCAATGGTCAGCAGGCCCAAGGCTGAATGGTTTCCTCCAGGCAAGCTGCCACCTGAATACAGGCTAGATTTTTTTCTCTCATCCTGGAGTGCACTGATGACGTACACCAGATGGTGAGGCAACTTGCTTTGCAGATCTTTGAAACCTCTTGTCTATGGAACTGGCTTGGAAGGTAAAGGAATCACAAAGTTTCAAACACCCTCTGAGACTTTTAGAACTCTGGAAACCACAGTATTTTTATATATCATGTCTTGCATACAGGCTGACACAGTGGAGCACTTGAGTGTGCCTGTGACAGCAGGAGGCTTGAGGAAGTAGATGCTATTACACTCTATGGCTTAAGATAGAACTCTTTGTTCAAACCTTTCTACAGAAGGAAGTGAGAATTTTTCACCCAGTTCGTACTTTCTTTTCATTGAGACTTGGGAATAGCAACTGCAAAGGTTAATGGGAGTGACAAGCAGAACGGGATACAAATGGGTATCTTTCCCTATTCAAATAATGAGAAACAAAGGGTCAGGGAAAAGCCATAGGCTGGAATTCCAAGACTTGTGTCTTTTTAATCCAACCTTAAAAAGCAAACTTTTCAATAAATCAGCCTGATGTTGACAGCAGCTACTGCTGTTGTGCAGAAACAGCAAGAAAATGAATGGAAATTATCACAAACTCATATGAAGCATTCCTTGCTAATAGGCAAAGGTCATTACAGTATTTTGGCAGAAAAGCCTGATCCAAGTGAATATGGCACCTAAACAAACCCCATTTCACTTGCAGCAAACAGAAGAATAAACAAGTGTTTCTGTAAAACAAACCACTGTAAGAGCTGTTGAGACCTCGTGGGAACTGCTGTTTTCAGAGCAGCTGAGCTCACAGCCTGTCTACAGAAAGAGTGCTCAGGTGACCACAAATAACTTTTTTTTTTTTTCTATTTCTGACCAGTAGCAAAAGAAATTCTCTAATGTCCTCACCTGCCAGGTTTTAAAATGACCTCTGTGCTGGAGTGGCTCTTAAGAGCTGGAGGATCAGATCTGAGCTTCCATAAGGAAGTAGAAAAAGAATGTATCAAAGGGACAGTGAAAAAAAGACTCCAGCACAAAACCTTTGTTCTAAGCAGTTCTACACACTGCAGCCCTTGCCTCTAGAAAGAACTTTGTATGATAGTATTTGCCCAGGATCCTAGACATGGATAAGAGCCCACCTACTCATGACCAGTATCCACAGCAGTTCTGCCATGGATCAAAACTGACCCTGTAGCTTTTGAGCTCCATTCCTGTCTCCCAGATGCTCTCACTTAACATCACAACACAGAATATAAATAGGAAAGGATCTGCAACATAGCAAGTTACTTAGAGGGTACTTCTTATGAGACTCAGCGTACTGTAATGATTCTGAGAATCATTATACAATAATGAGAAATAAAAAAGCTCCTCTCCATGTAGCCATGGGTACTGGAATCTAGGTCATGTTCTCAAATCAAATAGATTAGATGGGAATTTTACACTTGCTTTATTCTGCGAGACTCCAACGTGCTAGCTTTGCCTCAAGTTTTCACAGAATTCTTAGTCACTGAGAATAATAAATGCCAATAGGCAAGACAGAGCATCATCAACCAGGGCCAGTACAGAGGTCTTCCTAGCTCTCAGCTAGAGTTTCAGCCACCCTGGGCATGCACCATATTTTCAACAAGTCAGGAATGAACTGATCTCTCCTATCCACACACAAGGCAGTCTGTTAAAATTCTGCTGGAAGCAGCCTAGGAGGACTGCAGAGCTCAGGGGAAGCACATGTCAGTGACTGAGGGAGAGAGGAACATTCATTAGCCCATCCTGTTCAGTGAATGTTTTTTCTTTGCTGCGTCGTGACACGATTGCAAACCTCAATGCAGTTAACAGAAGCTTTTGACTTGAAAGAAAATTTGGAACAGACTGTTGATTTATAACAAGTGGTAAGACCAGCAGTTATATTTCTGGTGCCATGAGGAATTTCTCCTCCCAAAGCTAATGCAGCAGTTATTGCACCAGAGCTTCTAACTGCTTACCTGAAAACGTCATCATCTGAAGGTCACAGATGTGCCAGCTGAAGATGACATATAAAAAAAATACCATTCTCTGCTTCCTTCCCTAGAAATGTTACTTTCCTTACATTATTTAAAAGCAAGTTGTCCTTATGACATGAGAACCCAGTGTGTGTGGACAACCAATCTTCTGTGCTCTATGCTATTACCGTCGTGCCTAAGAGCAGATCTAACTTTGTCATTTGCTTAGACAGAAAGTAATCCCAGGTCAACATACACTCTCTGCATGAACAATGAACAAAAGAAAGGCTTATATAAAGGGATCAGTATTAATTATAAGATGTGGTGTTTTTTTTTCTCTAGGTGATTTTTTTGCATATAGACTGACTCAAATTGTGTCCCCACACACAAGACTTCCAGAGGACAGGAGAGTGCCATTTCACCTTCGTGCTCTACTTTCACACACTTGAATCACTTGAAGGGCATTAGCTTTTATAGTTTGTGGGGGTTTTTTAATTTTGTTTTTATTCTGTAGAACCTGTTCAGTTTATTACTTTAAAAAATACCAGCCAGGCTTCTTGTAAAGGTTATCTCAAAAGAAGATTGATACTTAGTGCTTGACTGCAGAAAGAAAACCTTTGATGACAGTTATATATATATATATATCTCATTGCTCCCACAACATGTTCAAAGAGTTGCTGCTTCATACCAAACAAATCTGTAAATGAAATAACAAGTGTGAGTGTTATAAATACATGGCTGATGTTATTTTGGTCAGGGCCATCACATTATCTGTAGTAACTCCAGCTGTCCCAAGGACAATGTCACATCTTTCTGCTAAATCATCTGAAGCAGCAAATGTACTACACTAGCAAACTATAACCTATTGTTTGCTTTTCAAAAGGGAATACTTTGAAATCCCAGGCAAGGGACAGGTGCTAGATCCCATCTAGACTTGCCTCAACATTAAAAAAATAAAACAAAATGAAAAGATGGGTGTGTACCCCAAGGAACAGATTGCATCAGTAACACGGGAAGTATGAAAACGCTGGAATTTAGGCATTAAAAGCAGAGACATGTTTTTAAAAAGAAAAAAGATACATGTTCATAAAGAAGTGATACAGAAGGGCTCCAGGTAAAGTTTATTTCAATGAAATTCCCTGATAGGCTTTAGAACAATGACTTTGAGATGCCTTACCAGTAGAGGATAACTCCTGAAGTTCAGTACTTTAACCTTGACAATAACTCATTGGCAGTGAAGCTACAGCTAGATCCTAACACACACTTTGCATTTATTTCTGTCAATGACTAGGCACAGGCCTGCTTGTCTTGCAGAGGCAGAGAAATACTTCTCCTGTAAAAATGAAATTCTTAGAAAACGGATCCAGCTTGAAATCAGTCTTGATACAAAGAACTATTTCCTTGTAAATTAATGAAAACAGACTGACATGCTGTAATGCCCCAAGCTGTAACTGTGCTGATTTCATCTCAAAACCCCAGATGCCACGTGCCACTAGCATTCTGCTGGCACTTTGTGGCCATAATTCAACCATGTTTCTCACAGGTACTGTCTGACCAGGCAGTGTCAAACAGCACATTTGCTGGGTCAGAGTGCACTCAAATTGCTTAAGTATTCCATCGATATCTTGACAGATGACATTGTATTGAGAGATTCCTTTTATATTCCTCCAGCTAAAGACACGTGCCAAGGCACAGCACTTACTCCAGCTCTGCTTGACTCTATTTGGGAGGATTCCTTTTGTATTTCTGTCTTGGCACATTTCTAATACCTATGCTAAGTAATAACTTTCATTGGAGAAATTCTGAAACTCAATATTACTTCAATATAATGGTCTGTCTGTTAACCCTAAGAGCAAGATTTCCCAGATGTAACTTTGGATGCTGAGTTCAAAAAACAGCACAACAGAAAACCTCACTTCTGTTGTCTTTGTAGAGTTCACATAAAAACAGGTAGAGAAAGTTTCTTAACATTCAACAATGTACAATGGGATATGAAAAACACCCTGGTATGGTACATCCAGTAAAATATTTAAGTGAGCTTTATGCATGTGTTCATTATTATCCATTCAGCAAACGTAAAAACACTATAATATGCTATTTCAGTTTCTTTTTTTTTTTTTTTTAATTGGTATGTGTCCTTTTGGGTGGAATGAAGCTGCTCTCTTGTTGCTGAGTGTAGTTGACAGACTTGAAACATGCAAATGTGGCATTTTATTTCCTGTATGGTATCATGCCTCCAGCTGTAGTTCTCTTTAGTCTACTTAAACACTGTCACTAATGTATAAGTGGTATTAATAAGTAGTGAGAGAGGCACTGCCTCTGAAGAGACAGGGAATTTCATTTGAAATAGCCTCAAGCTATCAGAAAAGTAAGGCTTAAAAAAACAGAAGTGTAGATTTAGGTCCCTAAATAAAACTTCTGGCCAAGTGCCCTAGAGACTGACAGATCAACATCAGAAGGTACTTAGCAGTTTATTTCAATGCCTAAATATAAAGTTTAACATTAGGTGTTCACATCTGCAAATGCTGTCCTGGCATCTTCAAATCCGCGAAAGGTGGAAGTGCTCCAAAAAACCTTAAGATGGAAGAAACAGTGAAAAGCCAGTGGCAGTCAGATCATTTTAATGAAAATTGCTGGGATATCAAATTATATATTTATGTGTATATATAGAAACAGATTTGATGTGCTTGTTAGGGAATCTAATTTCTGTTGAGAGTTTCTGCTTGAACAGAATAAAAGCTGCTGAATGTGTGAAATGTCTTAGGGCTTTTAATTCCTTTCCCAAAAAACAGATATGTTCTGTACTAGTGATGTGCATGATACTCAAGGAAGAACTGAGAGGCTGTAATGGACAGAACAGTCTGTCCTGTTAGCTGAAGCTTGCTCTGATTCTATATTAGGACATGAAATTAAGGCAGTCTTTTCTACATAGTAGATGAATAAATATGTACTCAAAGAATGAAGCCAAAAGGACTTAGAAAATGCTCACTTGTTTCTCTGGCTTTTAGTTAGCTTAGGTCAAACGAAACCTGCACTCTAGTGTAATTCTGATGCTTTTTTTTTTTAAAAACACAATGTTCAACATCTTCAGTGAGCCCAGGACTGCTGAAGACAGAAGCTATTTTATTTACAGAATAAGTTTAGTAATAGATCTTAGATTGGAATCGTGTTACAGAAAGAGCCCAAAAAGCAAGAGATTATCACCTCATGACACAGGCTTTCTAAACAGACTTACAAGTATAATTCCATTCTTCTCACTACACCAACACGAGGTTCCTTCTGAACCTCATAATTGCTTTCTTTTAGTACTGAATTCAGTGAGTTTTGTGTACCAGACTACTTACAGTCTCATTGTCACCTGCTCCTGGTTTTTCCCCACCTCCTCTCACTGCCATCCTTTTCTCATCTTTTTCATAGACTGTCTTTACCTGGAAATACACAACTTTCCCAGACTTAACCTGTCCATCCATATTGGGGAGGTACTAGCTACAGAAGTCTTGAAAGTAGCTAAACAGCATCTGTATCAGTATTAGCATTAAAAATCCCTGAGCATCTTAAAAATTTGTAGTCTTGTGCACACAGTTTTCCAAAGTGAAGCAACATTTGACCAAGTGAAGAAAACAGAGGCAAAGCTACAGCCTTTGTGGTGTGACAGGGGATTGGCTGCCACTACTGAACTTTCCTTCAGGCAAATTCAGCTATTACCTGACTTTAGGACACAGTTCTGCAAGTGGACCCAGTTCTGTCTCCTTCAGGCTTCTCTTACCAGTTGTTTCCACTGGTGTCAATGTAAACAAGAGCATTCAGGGGATGGTGCGTGGACACTGCACCAGCTAATCCTGTCTGGAACAGGGAAGCCCAACCCTGAGCACCAACCCTCACTTCAACTTGTGCTGCTTTAATTTCAAACATTCAGAAGATCTGTTTATTTATCACACAGGCAGCACAAATCTATTTGAAATCCTGTTGCTGGCCAATTCTGAATGGATTTTTCAAGTGTTCCTGGAAATACCAGTGTACACAGGCCACCCATAAAAATGCTCAGCCTAAACCTTCTTAGCAAATAAAGTCTTACTAATACTGATTTAAAAGAGGGCAGCAAAACTTTTCTTTCTTGTAGTGGTTAGGGGGGAACTTAAAGAATACTTCTTAAACAAAAGGTTAAGAAAACACCACTGCATGTAGCAGGAAAAGCACAGCCACCAACTCTTTCTTGCCATCCCCAAAACTCCACAGAACTTCCTGAAAAAGTTTTTCCAAAGATACTACAAGTAAAAAGCAAAATGAGGGCAAGATGACAGAAAGGAGACACTACAGTCACACTCCAAGGAACACTTAAAACTCTAATTAAAAGTAATGTTAAAAATGCATTAGTCATTAGCAAACAAGGTCACAGACACAGCTGCCCAAAGCAGGTTCCCAGAAAGTAAAAATCAGCACCAGGGGTGTCCAGTGCAGACGACTTGTATTTCTTCCTTACAGGCATTTTATCTGAAACCAATCCCTGCATTGAGATACATTCTCAAAGGGGTTCAGAAAATGTCTTTTGAACTAATTTTAAAGAGCATCTTTCACCAAAAATGTATTCCAAAGCCATTTGGTTCTGTAGGTCATGTGCAACAGTGACAGCATTTTGCTGGATGAGCCCCGAGTTTCCAACAGCATTACTAAAAAAAAGTAGGTTATGAGATGTGACAAGAAAGAAAAAATGCATTGTTAGCCAAGATAAAATGTGATACAGAATGAGGTCTGAAAGCAGAAGAAAGCCCTTCCAAAGATGAGAAATTATGGAGTATTTTATTAGGATTTCCAGCTCCCATTGAGGAAAAAAATACAAGAAGTCTCAAAATGACTGTTGATCTCAAAAAAAGTAATGCCAAATTTCCTCAGACTTCACCAAATTCCAAATTTTGAAGCATTATGCCCCCGAAATATTTAACTAAACCTATAACCATCCTTCTGTTTTTTCCAGTACCTCTCTTGCTTTTATATTTTTCTTAATTTCTTCCATCACTTCAGAGAACGTATAAATTGCTTTTAGTAAAATTCAAGAAGATAGGCCAAATATAGGCCAGCAGATGACAGAACAGAATAGCATACACCTTAGATACATTATTTTCTTTAATTTTTTAATTTAAGACCAACTTAGATTTTTGTTCTGTCAATATATGTTTTTATCCTGGGAGTTTGCATGCCCCTCATGGAGTAAAACCTTCCATGAAGGATTTTACACCTCTTTGAAGGGACAGATTTTACATCAACTTCTCTATTTAAAAAAATTATCCAATATTTATTCTCAATGCTCCTCCTTTTGGGAAGCCTTTAATATGAAACCTTGGCCACACCACACTGTTGCTCAGGCTTAACAGATGCCTATAAAATCAAATATCCTACAAAAACTCAACCATTTTGACTCGTAATAAACACTTCTCTAGGAAGAAGAACTGATATATTCTCCACTTACTACCTTGCAGCTGATCTTCCTTTGTGCACTCTGCACTAAATAATAATTGGTTTTTAATCAATTAACAACAAAATAATAGCAAAAATTTGGCTTTGTTTTGGAGTGTTTGCTGTATTAAAGTGCTGAATTTTATTGTACATAAAATGCTGAGTTTAACTGCAAAACTTTTAGTGCGGTTTCTTTAAAAAGTCTGCCTGCAAATGTAGCATGCAAAAGTATTCACTTACTGCCAATTAAGCTTTTATTTAGAAATTTAGGTTAGATGAATAAATGCTGGGATCTGTAAAATGATTCAAACCCCAGCTGTTCACATGAAGCGACAAGTTAGATGTGCAAAGACAGCTCAGCTGGGAAGACGATTTCCAGTCAGCAAGTCAGACAGGTCAGTGTAAGCTATAACTTTACAAGCTACTTCTGGTCCCATGCCAGAAGGAAAATGGACCTGGCTTCTGTAAAACTAAGGAGTTAAAGTATGGCTTTTGTTCAGATCACAAAATCCTCCAGAGGCCTTGATTGCAGAAGTAGAGCTTCAAGATTACTTAGAGATTTCAAGTCACATTAACAAAACTCCATTTTTTAAATCAACCTGGTATTTCTTTTGCAAACAATCCAAGGGTGGCTTTGACTAACATGCCATTTTACTGCAGTGCTGAAATTAAAAGGTGGAAGAGCAGCAGCTGGGCTTAATAAACAGTTAACAGCTTGAGTGATTCCTCTCAGACATGCAGACAGCACACACAACTATTTTAAGTGTCATTCCAAGCGAGGAATCAGAATTAATGCCCAGAACCTAAATCTGTCAATGTATTTCTCCCAGCCACTTACCTCCTGTTCCAAGCCTTGAGGCACTGCTCTGGTACAGTGACACTTGCAAACTGCAGCCCTGCATCCTACTTTACCCACAGACTGGTTGGTGTGTTCATCTTTTCTGTTTTGGCATATCTTTTCTTGCCTAACTCATCCTGAAGCATCCCAAACCAGTATAAGACACAGAGGAGTGGGAAGAGCCTTCAGTTTCTTTGTGGTGCTTTGTACTTTTCAGGAGAGGACTGGGGATCACCAATGCAAGATTACTGCTATTCACCCTTCCCCACTTCCTCTTCTCAGTAAATCCAGGCTGCCATTTAAAGGCTGGGGAGCCTCAGTCTATCATGGAACTGTTCTGTACTGCTAATCACAGTTTATTCTTATAGAAAACAAGGAGAAACACCAGTCAACTCCCTTCTCCTTCCTGCCATTTCTCACTTGTACAGGCCATGCAAATGCTCGAGCTGCTGCAAAATTACAAAGGAAAGGCATGCAGCCAAGGGGAGCTCCTTTCCTGGGCCCTAAAAATGCATCTCTGTCTTCCTTTTGCAGTGTTTCCAGACATAATGCCTGCTGCCCTACTTATCTCAATGTGTGTGCTGCAAGAATACTTCTGTCTCCAGCCTTCCAGCAGTATCTTGAGGAAGTCAGGGAGTCTGAATGATGAATCTTTCAGTGAGTTGCTCTTCCTGCCCCTCCCAGCAAAGGCCATCAAATGTAGCCTTGAACAAGTATCACCAGACAATTAAAAATGTAAAACTGGATATAAAATGCAATCAAATATTAATTCTAAGAATTAGTTTTACACTGGCTTTCCAAAAGTTTTGAAAGGTACTCGTTTGTGCCCACATGGTTTTAAAATGTCATTGAGACAGTCTTTCCTTTTTGGGTTTCGTTTGGCCCTCACCCTTGTGAATAATGTTTTGCTAGTTTATTAAAGGAGACAGCCAGTATTTTTGTGGTGGCAGCTCAGACACCATGAAATGTCTGACTTCCATGCCTTCCTGCATACATGCACTAGATCTCACTGCTATGACTGCCTGCAAAGGTACTGGGGGACTTGCTCCTGGGAATAAATGCAAAGCATTTGCTTAGGCCACATCAGGGGACAGCTCTGATAAAACCAACCATTTGAATATTTGTTCCTTCCCTCCTTGTCTTCTCAAATCAAATCTATCTGAACGCTTGGATGAGCTAGTAATTTTTTAGCTATTTGGCTGAAACACAGTTGTGCATATGAAAAAATGCTGTGAAAAAGCACCTGAGCTTGCAAGATGCTGGGGACACTGGCAATATTCTCACAACCACTTGAGATTTCCAGAAGTTCAGATACACTTTAACACACTGACAGGGCAGAACAGAAGAGACACTGCCTGGGACAGACTCTGAAACTGAACAGACTCAGTCTGGATAAAAGGAGAAAGAGTTAAAAGTTCATTAAAAGAGATGGGAAGCACTGGAAAAGTGAAATAATGTTTAGCATGAGAGATGGGCAAATACTTTGTTCAAATAAAGCTAACTTCTGCCAAAGCATATGGGAAGGTGGGAGAACATGCCCAGGTTTGGTTTAGAAATAATCAAGATGAAAGTTTTAATGAGGTAGACAGGAAAAAACCCAACCCTTTTTCCTCAGATGACTTCTTCCTTATAACAGCTGTTTGACAGCTAAGACTATTTAGGGCAACCTAGATGAGTATATTAAAAATGCTACCCAAGGTCATGAGCATAGAAAGAAGCTGAATAACTGACTACAGACTGATGGCAGGAGAGAAAAGGCCTCTGAAATGTCAAGTCTCACTGTGTTTTTCTCCCTATTTGTCTTAATTCAATGAAACAGTTACTTGGCCTCAACCTGTTCTCCTTGAGCTCTTCTCCCCCAGCCTTTCAGCTCTCACCACCTTCTGCCCAGACATCCACACTCAGCCCAGGCACCAGTGATCTCACATCAGGTAACACTTGCACACCCTCTGTAGCCCTTACAAAGTTTAAACCCCAAGCAGTTTGCCTTCTGCAAGCAGCTGGGCAGCTCAATGACAGGAGTTTATGCCCTGGTGCTTGTTGGGAGGCATGAACTGAGAGATGATCTCCTGCTAAAGCTGGATTAAGAGAGGCTTTGGGGTCGCGTGGGAAACAGAGCAAGCGCCTGGGTTCCCTGTACGTGGCAGTCTTCATACTTTCCCCCCCAATGCTTTTCTGAAAATTACTGGCCCAAATACCAGAATTATATATCCTGCATTTTGGGGTATTCCAGAGCCTTTTTTGATTTATTCCTACTACTGGAAGCAGTGCTATTTTAATGAAAAGAGCCAACATCAAGCTACTGAAGAGAGTTTCAAACACAGGGTATTACAACAAAATACTTCCAGGAACAGACTGACAAGTACAGTTGCATAAAATGGTGAATTAACTCTTCTGTAGCAGCTTTATAGCTGATCAGTAAAAGGAGAGAAAAATCAGTTTTCCTGAGGAGCTGGCACAGAATGTTTAGCTGCTCAAGAGGCTTATTGTAGAAAATATATTTACCAGAGGGAAAATGAAGTCTGGAAGAGAACCAGCTCTGGGCTGAATGAATTTGAAAAGGCTCTTTCATTGCCTATGTAGGTTCAGTGTATACATCAAAATTATTAGAGCTTAATTTTTAGCTTTTATGTCTTAACTGGGAGGAGGACCTGCTGCTAAAAAGAAGCCAACATCATTTTAATGGACTCATTTGTTGAAAGCATGCAATTACAGCTTGACCAAAACGCAGCTTGGGTCACTGCAAGCAGCATACAGACAATTTGACCAAGAACCCTCCTTCAATCCAAGACACACACAGAGAAACATACATACTGCACTGTAAGCCATGGAGCTTTACCTTTCTGGAGCTTAGATGCATTGTCTTGTATCCAGCTGAAAAGATTGGCAAACTCACAGTCACAGACCCAAGGGTTGCCCTCCAAGCGTATTGCCCGCAGGGAGGGAAGCGCTTCTAGGGCTGCCACATTTAGGCTCTGTAAGTTATTGTCATTCAATTCTAACACTTGGAGCTGTTCCAGGTTCTCAAAAGCAGCCTCATCCACATCCACCAGGTTATTGTTTCCAAGGCTCAGTTTTATCAGTTTTTCTGCTGATTTGAATATCCCAGCATCAAGCTGTGTTAAATTATTGTAGCTTAAGTCTAAATACACCAGTTTGGTAGAACTGCTGAAAGTGCCCTCTTCTAAAGAGGTGAGTGAGTTATTCCTGAAGTCCAAATAGACCAGATCTCCATAAAATATAAAGAAATCAGGTGGTATTGCCTGAATGTTGTTATCAGCTATAAGAAGTTTCCGTACATCCAATGGAAATGGATTAGGAACACTTGGGAGTCCTTGATCCCGGCAATCTATGGTGTGGTAGTCCATACAGCTACAGACAGCAGGGCAAAAATGACCCACGGGTAAGAAGAGCAGGCAGGCAAAGACAGAAAAAGGCAGAAGGCAGAAAGGAAAGCATGGCAACATCGTCAAGGATTCGAAAGCTGTGATGAGCACCACTTCTAAGAGAAAGACATTTTGCTCAGCTGAGCAGCAGTGCCTGGTACTTGTGTGTGTGTGATTGTATCCAGGAGATCACATATCATCACAGATCCGATAGCAGCAGTCTTGGGAGGGGGGAGGGCGAGTGACTGAAGGAAAGAGGGAGGGAGGCAACTGTGAGGATTTACACTGTCAGAATATTCTACTGCTGTACAGTGTGATTGGGTAAACGGAGGAGCTTTCAAAGGACTCCCCTGCTTTTGTGAGCTAAAAAAAGCTGAGAGCCTGTTTGCATATTTGCTGTATATTCCAGCAAACGGGAAATCATACCTGATCCTGTGACTCTGACAGCAACAGCTTATGCTTAAAAAAACCCTTCAGGCAATAAACCCCAATGAAATCTATTATTTTGTTTCTTTCCATGTACCTACATCAAGGTGACCAATACTCTCTAGAAATGCAAGTGAGGGTCAGGGAAAGATCCTGGTTGACTGCTAAGGACTGTTTTCTTTCATTTGTAAAAGAGTGCAGAAGAGCAGCAAGGGGGGGAGCCCAAAGACAAGGAACACTGACTGGCCTGGGCTGTTTCAGCTTGCCTGTTCACCTTCTAGAGCAAACACATTAATATTATTTAAATATGACATATCTTTTAATCAAGAAGTATAATCTACTGTAGCAACAAGGAACAGGGGCTCAAAAGTGAGGGTTTTTTTTTCCACCCTGTTTTAATCACCAAAACCACTACTTTCTAATATGGCACCAGTAATGTGTTGGGCCACTTAAAAGTCCAAATTGTGGATCAAATCTTCAGGCAGCTAAAACTGAAGAGATTGTCTTCATTTTCAGAGGGCTGAAATATTTGATAATCAGTCTGCCATGGGACAGCAGAGATGATTTTGCAACAAGGCATCTGTTTTTCTGACACCCCCAAATTCACGCCCAGAAACACAAGTCCTCTGCCAGCTGCAAGCTTAACTCCATCCCTCCCTCTTTATGCCTGTTGTGTAAGCAGACAGAAATGGGACTCTAGAGCTTTGGCCACAGAATGTGCCCTGAGGGAAGATTGTATTTGGGTGGATGTATTCTCCAGATTAGAGCACAAACTCAAAACACCTTTGGAAAGATCGTCCCTAGGTCAAAGAGACTGCCCAGTCATCTTGATCTAAGGTTGTCTTTCATAACTGAATTCAGAGTGTCTTTCATTCAGGACAGGGTACATGAATTTCCTTCTGAAAATCCTCCCAAGATACCTGCACTTAAATACAGAAAGTAGCATCAATCTCGCCTTCAGTGAGTATGTAGAGACACTGACAGGAGGGAAAGGAAGAGGGAACCAGACTGTTCTCAATAGCACCCACTGACAGAAAGAGAGGCCATGGGCACAGATTAAAAACCATCTGAACACAAGAAAACACTTATTTTTTTACTGTGAGGGTGGTCAGACACTGGAACAGATTGCCCAGAAAGGTTGTGGAGTCTCCATCTGCAGAGATATTCAAAAGCCAACTGGA